>NC_056729.1:1604348205-1604710705 GCF_019279795.1 Protopterus annectens
AAACACTTCCCGTCCCATTGCTGCACTGCATAAGCACGGATTCGAGACACTTCTTCAGTTTCTTCCCCATAGTCGTCCTTTAAGACAACATTTTGTAGTGAAAATTAGGCCCCGGGTTTTGCCATTTTGAAGGAGTTGAGGGAAATGTTGGATCTGTAACAAGCAGTCATCAAGTTCATCAAAAATAATTACTGTAGCTTGAAACTCCAAACAGGCTTTTGACAAAATGCCACCCCACCTCAACCTAGTACAGTGAGCACAACTTCCCATACCCCTCAACTACTATAACTACTTCATGGGAACTATAACTTAAGTCATGTAAGTTTGATTATTAGAAGACTATCTGATCTGTCAGTTGGACTTCACTGACCTTAGATTTAATCAACTAAGTAAAGATCAAGGAATTGCTTCCAGCTGCCTGTTTTGTGCTGTTTGGAATATTTTTCATGTACAAAGGTCACGTATGCCAACTTATTTTTTGTAGATTTTTTTTTGTGTGTGTGTATGTCATCAGTTATTGATATTCTTTTTCTCATTGACATGGCCACATTTTTAGACAGTTGATTGATTTTAATGTTTCTCTTCAGGTATGGGTTAGAAACAGGGATTTAAATTCATGTGATTAATTAGCTACATTTCTTTAAACTTTGCTATTGTAAGTAAGGAGATGCTGCTTTTGGGAACATTATTCATAGGTAGTTAATAGGTATGCATTCAGGAGACCATCCAGAAAAGTAGTTCAGTTTCTTAGTTGGCCAGAACCCTGTATGGTTAAGAGACTTGCACAGCATCACTCATTTGGTAAGTGGAGGGTTAGGGAATCAAACCGTGAACTACAGGGAACACATTCTTAATATTTTATAGCTTTAATTCCCTGAGCTAGCTGCTTGCAATTTAGTTTGTCAATGATCTTCACTTAACAATTGATTGCAGAGTTCTGTAGTCACTGATTAGCCAGTTATTTAGGGAAGTAATACAAGTTAAAGTATTTAAGGAAACAAAATATTTTATTAAAGTAGAACTGATATAATGCTTGACTTGTATATACAAAAGATCTGTTTCATTAAAATAAAACTGATATAATGCATGAGTTATATAATTATACTGTATGTTATTTGGATGTAGTTGACCGGTATATGTTAAAGAGCTTTGTCTACTGTAATTTAATGCCATGCAGTTGGATAGGTGTCTATATCTTCTTTTCTGAGCAATAATGTTTTATTCAACAATTAGTCATTATCATTCTTAGTCAATGTATGTAGTACATATTCTTATCAGACTATACAACTGACAGAGCTAAGAATACTGAATCTGAAAACACTGGCACCAAAGTCTGAGTCATAGGCAGTGCCATAATGTAATATCCCAAACTTTGCCTGCTTTTGCCAGATACCTCAGTGCAGTACATCTTTGTTACAACTTTATTTGTGTTATCCAGTATAATAAAAACAAGAGCAAACCTTTAGGTAAGTGTCTGTGCGTTTCCTGTACTGAGACTTACTGGCAGTACAAAAAAAAATCATTTGTCTTCTAAATGAGAAGCATGTTAATGTCAAAGGAATGTACTATTTTGACAGTGGTACATCAGCTGAAACCAGGGGTTACTGTGAAGTACGTAACTTGTGCTAAGTTTACAGGGGAATAGCCCCTAAGCTTCCCACCCTTCCTGTTTACATATTCTGAAATTTGTGCATAAGATGAGATAGTTGATTTTCCTGCCTTTCCTTGAGATTGTATGACCTTGGAAATGGAATATTTTAATAGGAAGAATGAGGGAGGTGCACAATAGCTTTTTTTTCCCTGTGGAAATAAATATCCAACATTTTTAGCAAAATGTTTCTGCTTCTTCAGTTTAGTATGCAATTTCCTGCACTTGAAAAAGGTATGTCTTAGCTATTAAATATCTAAACAGAAACAATTTGAATTAAATGTTACAATATCGTTAGATAACCAAACTTGTTTGTTGGTAGTGTGGAGTGTAAGTCTATTTCTGATGCAGCCTGCAAGCTAAAATGTAATGTAAGCAGTAATTTGCAATAAAAAGTGTATATTGTGTACTATGAAAGCTAATCAGTTATGGATGTTTTGCTTTTCAGTATGACACAATTGGTATAACATCAAAACTCATACAACCAAGTTAATTTTTTATATGTTATGAACTGACTTTTTTCATGTTTGACCATTTTACCATTCATAGATAGATTGAGAGATACACAGATACACAGACAAATATAGTAGTTTAACTGGATAAATATGTCAACAAATGTTTTATCCAATAAAATGATGCAAATAGACCCAAAAACCTAAAGCTTCCAACACTTTATATTCAGAGAGGGATTCCTTGTACTGTCTTAGTAGTATAATCAACTATGAGATCACAGCATTCCAGAAAAATTGACTGTTGCAGTCAGTGGAATTCACAGTGCTGAAATAGCTGCTAACATACATGCAAATGTTTGTAATTCATAATCTCATGGGTTGTATTATTTAAGACAATGGATTTAGAAATGTAATATGTACATTTTCTGTGGCAGCATGCAAAATGTAGACAACATGGTTTGGGTTTGCTGATGATAGTGTTACAATTATTTCACATTATTGATAAGAAGTCACTCTTCCAAAAGATGATTTGTTAGTTGAGTAAGATATGATTAAATTTGGCAAACCAGAATTGCATTTACCATGGTGACAATAGGAGGAGCAGGGACCAAGTGTTTTCATGTATTTTTCCACTTAGTTGTAAACGCAAAAGTGCAATAATACCAGAGTAGTTAGGAGACAGCTTTCCTTTTTTTTTCATAGAGTAATTTTCTCAGTTTTTGATGAAAGAAATTCCACAAGTGGTGTAAACAACTGTAGTGTTTAGTGGAACAGTTTCTTTACTGGATCATCTTTAAACAAGCAATTTTCCTAGAACTGCTACAATACAAACTCCAAGTAGACATTTCTTCAGGAGTTCCAAACCCATCAAAACTAATGCCAACACATCATCCATTTAAGTCAGGCACATAGAATTCCCACAGTAGTGGGGATTCTTCAGATGTACTGAGTTAAATCATTGCCTAAGACTTCAGTTTTGACTGCTAAGACCCCATTTCAGTGTTTAGTAAATTTTCTTCAGACCTTTGGAAATATTGCCTTCCTGTTTGCCCTGATTCTTACCTTTAAGTCAACACGCCTTTTAATGGAAATTATTGCTAATCCACCTTTTGATGTAAAGTAGCCACATTAAAGAAAGCACAGGAAGTACTTAATATGAAGCCTTAGTACTCAACATTTTACCATTGTCTTTTTTTTTTTTTTGCCGTTAATGAAATTTTATCAAAATCTGTGCCATATACTGCATAATCATAATGTGTCCAAATAAACATATCATTCAACAGATGTACTTTAGACAAAAGAAATATTGCAACCATTATCTCCTGCAGTAAGAAGAGATACTAATAGTAGTAATCTTATTCCACTCATAAAATCAAGGGCAAAATATATAGATCACATTGTTAATTTCAAGTTTCTAAACATTCTGCTTGTAATCTCTGGCTTCCAGTATGGATCTTAAAATTACCTTAGCAGTTTCAACAGAGGACAAGGCAGAAACCAGTGTTACTTATGCTGACTTAATGAAGATTTAATTAAATGGATGCAGCCTTATTCTTTTATCATGGACGTTTTTCATTTTTTTTTAATTTTCTCTATTTTGCCAACCATCAGGCCTCCCATGATCAATCAGCCCTTCTGTCAAGACCCAGTTGTTGGAGGTTATTATTCTGACAGTCATCATGATTTTTCTTATGTGCAGCTGATATCTATGGCTGCATATATATGTAAGGCCCTGTTATGCACTTCCTGTTTCAGCATGCACATTCTCACACATGCCCTGTGATGGCTACCATGCAAACAATTTCTAGACAGAGACTAGCACACATCTCCAGACTATATTCTATTTCACTGCAGGAGGCCAGTCTGCCACCACCACACAACCCCCAGGATGTAAGCTGACGCCAGTCACTCACTGCCACACTTCCCTGCCTGGCTACAGTCAGGGCTTCATACCTTTATACCATGGAAACAGCTTTGACCTTGGCATCTGGCTTATAGTCAGTGTTTCATACCTCTGTGCCATGGAGCCATCTGGGACCTTGGCAAATGGCTTACAGTCAGGACTTCATAACTCTGTGCCATGGAGCCAGCTGTGACCTTGGCATCTGATTTATAGTGAGGGCTTCTTAACTCTATGCATGGAGCCAGCTGTTAGCCTGGCATTTGGCTTATGGTCAGAACTTCATACCTCTGTGCCTTGGAGCCAGCTGTGACCTTGGCATTTGACTTATAGTGAGGGCTTCTTAACTCTATGCCGTGGAGCCAGCTATGACCCTGGTGTTTGGCTTGTAGTCAAAGGTTCATACTGCTATGCCATGAAGCTGGCTATGGCCTTGGCGTCTAGCTTATTGTCTGTGTTTCATACCTCTATGCCATGGAACCAGCTGTAACCTTGTCCTGAGTTTTGATGTTGTTGCCATGTTTTTATCTGACTTTTCATTTAGAAAGTGAATTGCCTACAATGCTGAATGATACTTTGCATTAGAAAATGTACATTTTTTCTAAAATCAAGTCTTTCACCATTTCTTTTCCTCAACTAAAATTCATTTAGAAAAGAAAACAATGTGCATTTTGTGAACATTGAAATATACAATTGTGATTCTAGATATCTCAATGTCCTTGGATATCCTTATGTCCAAACAAGGCTGCAAGTAAAATATTTCAGGTTATCTTTATTGCATTGCCTTTTTCCATGTTCTTCATCTTTACAATAGCATGTCACTTTTCTCATACTCTTCCGTGATGCACATCTGCCACATAAAAAACATATGTTGGCTGGATTCATATTATAGATGAAGGAGGTCTTTAGAATAGCTCACTGACCCAATTAACAATTGTATAAATATTAGTGGTCAGCTCTTACAGACAATTATTGTGATCTGGTATTATTTTTAGCCGTATATTCTAGGACTTTTTGCCTTCAATTTACCTCACTTAAAGCCCCAGGTTTGCTTTGTTGCGTTAACAAGACTGCCATCCTCAACAGTTTTATTTACATCAGATATCTCCTTGTATGTTTGGGATGTTTATCCTTTGTTTTTTTCTCCTTTTTGTGTAATTCCTTGGCTCTGGTTAAGATATTAGAAAGGTTGCTTGCTTTTCTTAACTTTATCCCTCTAAATTTTTGTATGATATAAAATGTGTCTAATATTTTTCTCTCAAGATTCGATCCTTGCTATAATGCCATATATACATGTCCTTTGTATTTTCTTACTGTATAAAAATGTTAATCACAGTTTTTGTTTGTTTGCTGATTTACGTGGTTAACTTCACTTATGTCAAAAGTTAGTTCTTAGGCCTTGAAGAACAATTATACTCTTAGTTTTCACTTTGTGTGCTGAGAACATAGTTACTGTATAGATGTTCCATGTTGTTTATAAAACCTTTTTTTATTCTACTCCAGCAGACTGTTGGCATTTCTCAAAGATTGCAAAGATTCAGTATTATATAGCTACTGTTTGACATGCTACTGTCACATATTTTTGTTTGTTGTAATTTGCTGCCTACAAGTGAGGTTCTTCTGTCTTAGTGGACCCACCTGGTTACCAAAGTAAATAAATAAGTAGTTATATTATTTCTGAACTGTGTTGTTTTTACAGATGTTGCATGTTGTATTCAGGTCTAATTTCAGTCCTCACACTCATTTTGTCTACACAGTAGTTCATTTTACCTGTAAAACTGTATATATATTAATTGTATATCATTTTTTTTTAAATGCCTCATCCACTGTTGCATCTGAAATCTGATAACGAAGATGTCCATTTGTCATAACTTCTTTGCATTGTAGCTCAGCAGGTAAAAATAGGATGCTATCTGTTTCTCATCTTTCCCACCCCACAATGCACATCTTTTTACCATCTGTTTCCAGTCCTTTTCCAATTTTTAATTCTTCCCTACTGCAGAAGTTTCAGGAAGAAGGAAATGGCCTCCAGCTTCATTTTATAGTTTTTCAGTTTTTGACAGAAAACTGTGAGTTATGCTATTATTTATTCAGCTGTCTTTTTCTCAACTTTGGTGCACTTTTGAGCCTTCTTTGTATTACTTTTTTCTAACCTTGTCTTCCAAGACTAGGCGGTTTACTATTTCAGCATGTCCTTCATTACTCCCAAGGATGCCTGTGATAGTATTGATGTTCATCGTGTTTCACTGTTGCAGTCATTACACTTGGGTTATCCTGCTGGCAGGTGACCCGCAGTCGACCCGAGTTCCAAAGTCTTGGTCCGGTGTCGGTTGCTGTCGCCTCTTCCCCTGACGTCAGTGCGCCAGGGGTATAAAGTTGCAACCGACGCCATTTTCTTCTGTCTTTCTTGCCGTGCAGTGCCCGAAGCAAAAGCAGTTCGCAAGTACTGGTCGGCCGACTCCTGAGATTTTCAAAATTGAATTTCAGAACCAAAGTCTTCAATAAAGCTAAGTACCCCATTGGGGAAACTTTTTCTTGCTCCAGACCGATGTCAGTAAAAGTTAATAATTGTATTCCTTGTGGGAAGCAAATGCCTCATAAGGACTTTCACTCTTACTGCATTCCTTGCCTAGGCCCTGACCACGAAGTTACTAGTTGTTGGTTTTGTGCTAGATTCAATAAACGCACTATTAAATGTCGGTTTGATTTTGCTTTACTTTATTTTGGACGAAGATTTAATTATATAATGCCGTCATAGTTTCATAGTTTAGTACCAGGCAATCTGCCCTGGGGCATTTATAAGCCTAGCCATAGTGATGTGGCTTTAGCCACCCCATGTAATGGTGCAAAAGTGTCAGAACAACCGACGACCGGAATGTATAAAAAACGCATAGACAAAGAAAAAGACAGGCATCCGAGGACCAAAACCGATGACAAAGCTTCTTCTAGGCCAATCGCCGGTTCTCAGTGAGGCACTTTCGCAGCCCCTGACACCCGCTACCTCAGAGCCACAGGCCCTAACCAACATCCACATGGAGACACCGAGGCCTGTGGAAACTCAAGGTATTGGGCCTATGGAAACTGTACCCTCAGATGAGTCTGGAGCCACTGAGCAAGCACCGGCTTCTGAGCGTGTTTTCAGACCTTCACAGCTTACAATTAAGTCTACTACAGCAGCAAAGGCAAAGTCAAAAATACCATTAAAGACAAGGAAACAAGTGCAGCATTCTCCAGAACAGTCATCCATGCCAAAGAAACAGATGCTTAAAATGGCCGAAGACCTTATTACTTTAATCAGGGGCTCCCATCCCCCTCCTGACAAAAGGCCTAGGCAAGACACTGTTTATGAGTCCTCTGATCAGGTTTCCATTTCCTCTGATTCTTCTTCTGATCAGGGCTATTCTCTCGCTTCCTATGAGGACTCTGATGCTGAAGAGTCCATTCATTCAGCCTCACCGCCTGAGGATTATTCTTTTGGGGAAACCCTGCACACCATGAGGGAGCATTTCCATTGGGAGAGCCAGGATTACTCAGAATCCAAGAAAAGGCTCAGAGATTTCCTTTTATTGCCTCAGCACAGGCCCCTGGCTATCCCTCCTGTGCTTGATATTGTAGATGATGTTTTTTCTGAATCCAGTCGGTCTCCAGATTCTTTACCCCCTGCACCAGTAAAGCCAGACAGGTACTACAGGGTCCCTGACTCTCATAAATTCCTTTGCAAACCCCCCACTGCAGACCCAGAAACAATTTCTCAGGGTCCTAAAGGGGTTAAAGCTTCCACTGCCAAAAATCCTGTCCCCTCAGATAGGGATTCCAGAGCTCTGAACAGATGGGGGAAAAAAGTTTACACTTCTGCTGCTTTAGCTGTAAGAGCTTTAAACTGTCAGTTTCACATGCTTAAATATCAACAGTATCTCATGTCATTGTTAAAGCAGAAAATGGTTACAAATATAGAAAGTCCTGACAGTAAAGAAATGCAGGATTTATACTCTGCAATTTGGTTTTGATTCATTAGAGGCTTCTTGTAGAGCCGCAGTTACAGGCTCAGTAATTCGAAGACATGCTTGGTTGAAAGAACAAAGTTTACCTGACCATGTTAAAGTAAAATTATTGGATGCTCCACTACAGCATGATACTTTGTTTGGTGTTAAGGCAGAAGAGGTGTTAAAGAAAATGGAGGATAAAGCAAAGTCAATGCAAACGGTGAAAGATTTCTTGTAGGTTCAACCACCTAGATTTAGCAGAAACTGGCCTTCAAAAAACTGGTCCTTCCCAGTGTCAGACAGGCCACAAAGAGGCAGATACAGATGCCCAAGAGGCAGATCTCAGCCCCAAGGCTTCTACAGACCTAAACAATGGGGTGCTTCAGCCCTCAAAGGAGGAGAAGACAAATCACAGCCTTATAGGAAATAGTCACAATGACTTCCCTCTGCAAATGCCAAGCTGTTACCAATTGACAGCACTCCTAGGGGGAAAGCTAGCACTTTTCTCAAAAAATTGGCACATGATCACCCAAGACCAATGGGTGCTGAATATAGTTTCTCAGGGGTACAGGTTCCACTTCCACATGCTTCCAAAACCAAAAGGTATGCCAAACCTGCTGCAAAACCAATGGGCAGAGGCACAAAAACAGATTGCTGCTCTTATGGATATGGGAGCTATTCAAAAAGTTCCACAAGAAGAACAGGGACAAAGATTTTACTCAAGACTTTTCTTAGTACCCAGAAAAGACAAAGCCTGGAGACCAATACTGGACCTGTCAATCCTGAATACTTTCCTGGATGTTCCAAAATTCAAAATCTTAACACTTCAACAACTCCTGCCCATGCTGGGCAAGGAGGCTTGGCTAGTTACTTTGGATCTCAAGGAGGCATACCTGCACGTCCCAATCAGACAATCGTGCAGAAGATACCTCAGATTTATAGCAGGCTCAATGCATTACCAATTCTCTGCACTGACCTTTGGCTTATCTACTGCTCCCAGGGTCTTCACAAAATGCCTGGCGCCAGTAATTGCATTTTGCAGACAAAAAGGAATTCAAATTTATCCCTACTTGGACGACTGCCTTATTCAAGCAGAGAGCAAGGACATTCTTCTAAAGCACCTGGCATTTGTAAAAAGATTGCTAATTTGCCTAGGGTACACAGTAAATGAAAAGAAATCAAAACTAGTGCCCTCTCAAGAGATAATATTCCTGGGTGCAAGCTTAAATACAACTGCCCAGATGGCTTATCTCATGCCACACAAACAAAGGCAACTGACTCATTACTTTCAAATGATGGCAACAAAGACCCAGCTCCCTGCAAGAATAATTCTGCAGGCCCTGGGTTTCATGGTTCATAGGTTCATAGGCTGGTACTAGACTATCAGCCCTAGGGCCTATACAAGCCTAGCCATAACAATTCCCTGGCTATTTCTTCCCACATTATTTACTTTCCTGGACCCCTGTCTAGCAGGGTGACTGAAGTGATCCCTGGGGTGAATTTCCTTTCTCCCATCCAATTGTCAAGGTTCCTCTTGAAAAGGTCCAAAGAGGCACTCTGCTTGACATGTATGGGCAATCTATTCCAGAGTCTGGGGAGTCTCTGGGTCAGGAACCTATCCCTCCAGCATGTTTTGTTTATTGTGATGACAAGGTTTAGATCCCTGGAGCATGTAGCTCTGAGGGATTGGGATTTCTTTAAGTGTAGCATGTCCAACAGTTCTGGGTTTGACATGGCCTTGTATGTTAAGCAGAGATCGCCTCTGAGTAGACGATATGCGACAGAGTATAGCTGGAGTTTTTTAAGGTGGTCAGTGTAGGGCATCTGCTTTAGGCCTGTGATTCTTTTAGTGAGGTATTTCTGAGGCCTTTCCAGTTGTTGCAGATGTCTTGAGAGGTACATACCAAATGGGGTGTTGTATTCTATAATGGGTCTAATGAGGGATGAGTACAGTGGAACAATGACCTCCTTCTTTCTGGATGAAAAGCCCTTCGTGATGAGGTGTGCCACATAGAAGGATTTCCTGACTGTTGTGGCGATGTGGTTATCGAAGGTGAGACCACTGTCCACCTGTGTCCCTAAGTCTCTTATCACACTTTCTGTGTTTAGTGTACTGCCACCTATATGGTAATTCATGGATACATGTTTTTTCCCAAAGGGATAACAATACATTTCTTGGCATTGAGCTTGAGCCCATGGCTCTGGCACCAAGCATCTGTTTCTGTAAGGCCCTTTGTAGAGTATCCACATCATTTGGGATTCAATAATGGCTCCCAGTTTGCAGTCATCTGCAAACTTTGTTAGCCAGAGTCCCTTAGTGTTGACCTGTACTTCAGAGAAGTAGATGCCAAACAAGAGCGGCCCCAGGACTGAACCCTGAGGTACTCCACTTGTCACTTGTCTGGAGCTGGATTTGGAGTTGGCTACTTTTACAGTGTGGGTTCTATCAGTAAGCCATTTAGCAACCCATTGGGTGACATAGGGATTAATGCCCAACTTAGTAAGTTTATCTATGATTCCAGAGTGGGGGATGGTGTCAAAGGCCTTGGCAAGGTCTAGATAGGCTGTGTGGACCACCTTACCCTTGTCCATGGCTCTGGAGACTGATTCAAAGAAGTCAATCAGGTTCAGGAGACAAAATCAGCCCTTCACAAACCGAAACTGGGTGGGGTCCAGTGTTTGAAGGTTGCCAATGGCTTTGTTTATAAGTTCCATGATAATACGCTCCATGGCCTTGCAGATAAGGCTTGTCAGACTGATGGGACGGTAGTTTCCGGGATCCAAGGTGGATCCCCCATTGTGGATTGGGATAACTGTAGCTCTGCGCCACTCAGTGGGCACGAAACCTGAGGTGAGGCCATGATTAAACATGACACTTAGGTGAGGTGCCAGTTCATATTGTAGTTCATGTAGTACACAGCCCGGGATGTCATCTGGTCCCATGGATGCTGTATTCTTGGCTTTGGAGAGTGTGTTTTGTACCTGTGTGGCCGTTATTACTGGAATTTGGCAATCTTCCGGTATTGAGATGGGCCATTTAGGGGGTGAGATGGGGGTGAAGTTGGCACTGAATCGATCTGTCAGGATATTGGCAATATCCTTTGGATTAGTATATTTAATGCCATTCTGTTTTAGCTCAGAGCAGATCTGAGCATTGCCATTTAGATTCTTGACATAGTTATAGAATGCTTTGTGGTTGTCTTTGGAATCTTTGGCAATTTTATTTTCGTAACTTGCTTTGGAGGATTTTATGAGGCATCTCAGTTTCTTACTGAGGCTAGTAAGGGAGTTTTTTGCATCCTGGGATTTTCCTCTTTTCTGCAAAAGTTTCTTCCTTTTGTTGTAAAGTTTGTTTATGGCAGGGGACCACCAGATTGGCTTCCTTTTTTGGATGAGAGCATTTTGGTTCTATTTGGGATGGCACAATTCATGCATGAGTGGATGTGCTCGTACAGTGCCTTAGTGTAGGATTCAGCAGTTGAACTTTCAGTTCCGCCTGCATGGGCATTGTGAAGTTCGTCACTTCTCACTTGAGTAGCATGAAGTTGACTTTGGAGAAGTTTTTATGGTGGTTTCTTTACTGGGGGTGGGGTGGGATGTGGATGTTAAGGGTGATTAGCTTATGGTCAGACCTGACTAACGAGGGGGTGACCATAGGTATGGAGCATTGATTTCCCATGTTGGTAATGACCAGGTCTAGGATATTGGAGCCCCTGGTGGGACTATGGATTAGTTGATCCAGGGCATTGGAATTTATGAATTCCAAGAACCGTTGCGCAAAGGTGTTGGGACATGAGTAGTTTTCCCAGTTAATGGCAGGGTAGTTAAAATCACCCAGTATTAGGGTGTTTGGTTCTATCTTAATATTTTCCAGTATGTTATCATATCTTGGGGTATGGTGGGGGATCTGTAGCAAGCTACAATTTGGATTGCAGTCTTACCTAGTGTTAGTTGCACTTGGAGAATTTCAGACACATTGTGTTGGCCAACTAGCCTGGTGGTGTGAATATCCTTGGTGAATATTGACACTCCTCCACCTTTAGTGTTTCGGTCCTGGTTTGGTGGCTGAAAAGTGTGGTAAGAGTTGTAGCCTGTTACTGCAGGGGTGCTCTCTGGAGCCTTGAACCTGGTCTCAGTTACTGCACAGATATCGATGTTCTCCATTTTTAGGAGTGCCTCAAGGGAGTGCATTTTGAGGTTTAGACTTCTAGCATTGAGTAGCATTACCTTCAGATTTTGCATGCTTGTACCTGTTACGGTGGTGGTTTTGTCCTTTGAAGTTATGGCAAGAGCCTTAGCCAGTAACCTGAATCCCAGGGGTGACAGGTGCAGACCATCTCTGGCAAAGCATTGTGGTCTGTCAATCATGTCATCCCAGGCTGACAGATACTGGATCCCCTTTGAATGACACCAGAAGCTTAGCCAATTGTTGAAGTCAATCATTTTATCCTTATATTGTGGTATCATTCTGGGCGAAGGCAGGATGCTACTCAGGGCTAGGGTCATACCTGCCTGGGCCACATGATCCGAGAGCTCTTCCATGTCTCTTTTCATGTAGTCCAGGGAGGTACATCTCAAGTCATTCACTCCAACATGGACAATGACAGAGTCATATTTGTACTTGTGGAGTGACTTGAGTGCATGCGTTATGTGGCGGATCCTGGCACCCGACAGGCAGCTGACTGTAATTTTCTCCTTATTCAACCTGGTGAGAGGGACATCGTGTGCCGGACTATAGAGTCACCTATGACTAAAGTGTTAGGTACATTGTCTTGCCTTAGGGCTGTTGCTGGGTGGCACACTGGTGTTGTGAACTATGTGACACATTGGTTGTGATTGGTGTTTGTTTGCATTTCAGCTTCAGAGGTCTTTGTTGCTTGGGCAGGTTACAGTTAAGGGCCTCTGCATATGTGGATTTAGTGTTGCTATATGTGGGTGTTGGTGGTGCAGGTTTAGAAGGGCTATGTGTTGCTTGAGATGTAGTGTGGGTGTTAACCTTCTCCTCTTGACTGTTTAGCACAATCTTGGGTGGAGAGAGCTTTGCTTCCATTTTGGCTATGTAAGTGCATCTCTCACAGGTTGTAGTGTTGGGTGGTAGGAGGAGAGGGTTGTCTGTGTACATGAGGCAATTGCTGCATTGCCCCAGTATGCCCAGATTCACCAGGTGGACAGGAGAAATCATCCTGCATTCTACTAATTCCATATGCAAAACTGCATATGAGGAAACTACAATTGTATCTAAAAAGTGTTTGGACTCAGCATTGTCACAGCCTAGAGATGATCATAACCTTGATTCCCTGCCTACAACAGGAGTTTTGCAGGTGGTACCAGGCCTGTCACCACAACAAGGGGCAGCCTTTCACCTTACCTACAGCCAGGCAGACAATAACAACGGATGCATCGGATTATGCCTGGGGAGCACATATGGCAGGAAAACGTATTCAGGGCATGTGGCCCAAGAAGCAAATGCATTTTCACATCAATCAAAAAGAGATGCTAGCTGTACAGAATGCCCTGACAGCCTTCAAGGACCTAATACATCCAGGACAACTACTAATAAAGATGGACAAGGAGGCACACATTCCTACCCCCTATGCAGACAAGCCATGACTTTGTGGAACACAGCACTGACCTACCAGGTACATCTGCAAGCACAATTCCTGCCAGGAACAAAAAATACACTGGCAGACGAACTAAGTAGAAATCTCATGGATCCTCATGAATGGAAGCTAAATCCACAAGTGTTCAACATGATAACAAGAAAATGGGGACGCCCAGACATAGATCGCCTCCCCTCACAATTGCCAAATACAGAAATTTTGCATAAGGACTTATCACTCAAGCATGGAAAGTGGATGCTCTATCATTCAGCTGGAAATCCTGACAGTCTATGCCTTCCCTCGAATGCCTCTTCTCACCAAGGTGCTTCTAAAAGTCAGACAAGAGAGGCCAAAAATTATACTGATTGCACCAGACTGGTCACGCCAGCACTGGTACCCAATCCTAAAAACTTTGTCCCAAGGCCACCTTGGCCTCTACCTCAAATCCCTCATCTTCTGACACAGCAAAACAATCAAATTTTGCACAGTCAACTCAGAACCTTAAATCTGGCAGCATGGCAGATAATGTAGCCACTCAGACTGCACCTCTTTCTAAAGCTGTTATGGATGTAATTTTGGAAGCCAGGAGGCCCAGCACTAGGAAATCTTATGCAGAAAAATGGAAGAGATTCTGTGCTTGGAACCAGGCACAAGGGCTCGACCCACTGGTCCCTAATATACTTCAAATTTTGCAATACCTGACTGAAATATTGGACAAAGGCCTATCTTTTTCATCTATTAAAATCCATGCTTCTGCCATCTCAGCTCATTACAATACGGATCCTCCTATTTTTTCACATCCTCTACTATGACAGTACCTCAGAGGGGCAAAACATATAAGACCCCCTAGTAGAGAACCAGTGCCTACTTGGGACCTCAACTTTGTTTTAGAAAAACTAACACTGCCTCCATTTGAACCAGCCAGCACAGTTGATCTAAAATTCTTGTCATGGAAAACTGCTCTGCTCCTAACAATAACTTCAGCAAGAAGAGTCTCAGAGTTACAGGCATTGATGGCTGTGGAACCTTTCCTCATTTTTCATCAGGACAGGGTTTCTCTTAGGACAAACCCAACATTCATGCCAAAAGTGGTCTCTACTGTGGCCTTAAACCAAACCATTCATTTACCTACTTTCTACCCAAATCCCCAGAATAAAGGGGAAAGACTTCTGCATGCTTTGGATATACACAGGCAGCTACGATTTTACTTGGACAAAACAAAAGCTTTCAGAAAAACTAAGCAACTGTTTGTAGCTTATGCTACAGGATCACAAGGAAAGCCTATTACAAAGCAGACAATCTCCAAATGGATAGGACACTGCATCCGCTTCTGTTATGTACAACATGGTAAATCTGTGCCTAAGGGCATTAGGCCTCATTCTACCAGAGCAGCAGCCACTTCAGCAGCTTTCCTCAGAGGGGTACCAACCAAAGACATATTAGAAGCTGCAACCTGGAGCTCAGTGCACACTTTTACCAAGCACTACCACCTACCTCTCTACTCTAAATCCAGAGCAGGCTTTGCCACTGCAGTTCTGCAGGGCCTGTTAGCCTCGTCAAATCCAATCTAGACCCAGCCACCCAACCTCAGCTTTGTATTCTACCCAAGTGTAATGACTGCAACAGTGAAACACGATGAACATAGTACAGTTGTGTACCTACCATAAATATAGATGTTCGAGTGTATTCACTGTTGCAGTCCTGGTTACCCACCCACCATCCCCCTCTTTGCTGGGACTATTCTGTACTTCTCAGCTCTATACAACCTATGTGGTGTATTTGCTTGTAGATGAAGGAAATGTTTATAGTAATATATGCATGGTTTTTGGCATATTTTTATCTTTTCAGCCTTCCTATCTGGGGGCACCTGACATGTGGGGCAAGAAAAACTGAAGAAAATGGCGTGGGTTGCAACTTTATACCCCATGGCGCACTGACGTCAGGGAAGAGGTGACAGCAACAGACGCCGGACCAAGACTTTGGAACTCGGGCTGACTGCGGGTCGCCTGCCAGCAGGATAACCCAAGTGTAATGACTGCAACAGTGAATACACTCGAACATCTACATTTATGGTAGGTACACAACTGTACTTTTCATCCCACACCATAATGTTGCACATTGCTCCATCTGTGTCATGTTTAATGACAACATTGAGAGACACTTGAAAATAAAATACTTTCCATCATAATATACTTAAGCACCAAGACTGGCTTAGACTTCTGAGGAGGTAGATTTCTGCAGGGCATCAGTCCCAGGGTCATACAGCAATATCAATCAGTAGGCTGTTAACACATCTAAACAGAAATGCATGAAATAAAGAGGTTTCTTTACTTAAAAACTGAACTAAAATATCTGTCCTCTAAATAGAAAAGTGAAAAGTAGCCTATCAGGTCTAAAGCTGTGAGAACGGACAGATTTCTGGGTTCCCCCTCCCTGAAACTATCAGGTAAGGAATTCTGAGAGTAAAGGGGTGATGGTAAATTTAAACTTTCTATCCAGGTTATGGTACAGTTAACCAGTGAAGAACCCTTATCAAAAAGGGTGAGCCCTCCTTTTCTTCCCTTCTGTACGTCTGTAAGTTCCCATTGTTTTCTCCAATAGATTATGACCAGCGTGCAAACACAATAAAAATATTACATTGTCACAGACCCTCTAAGATACCTAACCCTGCCTCCACACTCTTGTAGCTTACTGTCCTTACAGAAATCCCCAGTATTGATAGGGACCTTCTCACTGGGCCCAGGCCAGGCATTGGTACATTCAGTGATAGCCTTCCTGGTCTATAGATCATCAAATGTACCAGCTAAGATCAGAGTAGTTTCTATGCCACAAATGTTGGTCTGCTCAACTTTAATTCAACTGGTGTCAATATACCATGTGTTAACCTGCATGAGTAAAGTGTGTGCCCAAGTTTCATCCAGCCAACATCTTTATACCAAGTATAATCTCTGGAGTGACAATACTTGGTATAGACCCACCAGACTTTGGTGTACTCTCACATCAGCCCTGCAGATATTGGTATGCCTAGATAATGATTAGGAATCAGCTTTACTCAGGTCTCTAGTCCCACACCATTACCAGCTAGCCACATACTACAGAGTACAATCCACTGCCCCTAGAAAAGAGACAAGATTGGTTGACCTGTTCGAGAAGTAGATATGTATGTGCTCTGCTTTAGCTATGAACCCACTTGATTACATGATCAATATGCTATACTTCCAGATGTTTTGGAAAAATTTCACCACACCATTAATGGACTTTTTCATCGTCTCCTCAGGCACAAAAATAAACTGTAACCAAGCCTAGCCATCTCATGGTCCAGGTGGCATGTAATGCAGTGGAAGGGGCTAACAACACTTCAAGCTGTGACCTGCATCCTTCACTGAAGATACCAAGGTGACCTTCACATATACTTCTTTCAACCCCCCCCCCCCCAATTTTGGACTGGAGATGAACCAGTATTTGAAGAGAATGAAGGAAAATGGGCAGGTCTTTATGGCTGTGGGCATACATTTTTATCACTCTCGATGCACCTTTGCAAGGATGCAGAGAATATAGTATCAGCTATGACTCCATCACACTCTACAGTGACAGCAGCTGAGGTAGCTAGGATGTGGGGTACTTCTGCTTTAACACCCAAAGCAAGGTCGATGACCCAGGCAATAGGTTTCTTGTTAGGGAGACCATGGCCAACACCAGGGAGGATCACAGTACTCCTGCCTTTTTAATCATCTGCTTAAAATGAAAGG
The DNA here is from genome assembly GCF_019279795.1 of Protopterus annectens. Lineage (NCBI taxonomy): Eukaryota > Metazoa > Chordata > Ceratodontiformes > Protopteridae > Protopterus > Protopterus annectens. The sequence goes on from NC_056729.1 coordinate 1,604,365,538, forward strand.
CTTAACCTTTAATTTAAAACATCCTGTGCTGAGGACAAGTGAATTAGGGTGATAGTCAACATGGGTATATCATCCTTATCCACAGCTTCTATAAACCATTGCCATGACCTTCATCAGATGGCCCATTCCACCATAACCTTAAGCAAGGATGGAGGCACAAATGTTCATTATAGAACAGTCAGGGAAGACCCATGCAGGAACTAGTATACTGTTCCAGATTATTCATTTAAAAAAAGGAACCAATTCCTTCTCTGGACCTCAGCAGCATACAAATTTTAATTCTCAGATAGTGTTGTTGCATTGTTACCTTTCAGTCTGTCTTTCCTTGTCTATCTAGAATAGACTGCATGTGTCCCTTAGATCTAAAGGATATTTGTTTCTATGCCAAAATAGCCATGTTGTTCTAAAGATTTCTTTAGTTCTACCCCAGAGCCAACCATTGCCACTTAAAAGTCTTACCTTTCAGTATCATTACACCCCATGGTGTGTATGTCTGTAGTAGAAGCATACCTTGGAATTCAGGGTCCAGAGTATTTCCCTACCTGGAAAACTACCTCTTCTCTCCCAAGAGATTAACTGGAATGAATGGGACCCATATTATTACTACTGCATGTGCTGGAGTCAGCTTGAATTGAGAAGCATCATAGTTTGTCTCAAAACAGCTGCTAACCTTCACTGAAAGATGCAGACTGGCTTGCAGTGCCTTTCTACTCTAGTGGGAGTACAGGATATCACTGAGATAGTCCACCACCTCCTAACAGCCCCACAACCCACAGCCATGATGTACAAGAGAACTGTCAGCTTAATGACAGCTTCAGTCTGCATGCTGATCTTATCAGGTACTGCATGAGAGTTCTCCACTGGATGCTTAATAGTTCATAGATGTTCATCGTGCATACAGCTACAGTCATAACAGATGGGTTCTCCAGTCTTCAGGCGGGTCCTCGGTCGGCCGAATTCCAAAGTCTAGGTCTGGCATCGGTTGTCGTCGCTTCCTCCCTGACGTCAGTGCGACAGGGGTATAAAGGAACCAGCCGACGCCATTTTCTTCAGTCTTTCTTGCCGCGCGGTGCCCAAAGCAGAAGCAGTTCGCAAGTGCCAGTCGGCCAGCTCCTGAGATTATGAAAATTTGGAAACCGAAGTCTTCTTAAAAGCTAAGTACCCCATTGGGGAAACTTTTCTTGCCTCAGACCGATGTCAGACAAAGTTTTCTTGTGGGAAGCAAATACCGCATAAGGATTTCCATTCCCTCTGCATACCTTGTTTAGGCCCAGACCACGACGTCTCGGTTTTGTCGCTTTTGTGCTACATTCAACAAACGCACTATTAAGCGTCTGGCGGAGTTCGCCCAGCATTATTTTGGGAAAGCATTTAACTATACTATGTCGTTGGATACTCCGACTCCAGTTTTGTCTAAAAAACGCAACGACAAGGACCGACACATGAGGTCCGCAGCCTCTACTGACACCATGCCAAAGCCGACTACACATGGTCCGGTTCTCAGCAAGGTGCCTACGCAGCCCCTGACTACCGACGACCTGTCTTTGACAGTGTCTCCTGTGCCCGAGATCACAGGCTCCGCGGCCCACACCCTGACTACAGATACCGAAGCCACTCTTGGCGTTGAAACTCAGAATGTGGACAGGTCCACCTCCACTCAGGGTGTCTTCAGAACTTCCTCTTCTTTCTCCATCAAGGCTTTCACAAAGTCTAAAGCAACCATGCACTCTAAGAGACCAGCTACACAGGGCCCATCTCCAGGCCCCATGCCTAAGAAACAAATGCTTAAAATGGCTGAGGATTTAATTACTCTTATCAGAGGTTGTCAGCCCCCTACGGACCAAAGGCCTAGAGTGGAGGAAGATTCCCCCTCCTCTGATCAGGGGTCCATTATTTCGGAGCACTCTGATGATCAGGAACATTCTTACTCCCCTTTTGAAGACTCTGATGCGGAGGAGTCCATCCCTTCTGTATCCCCCCTGAGGATTACTCATTTGGGGAAACTTTGCATACCTTAAGGGAACACTTCCACTGGGAAGGCCAGGATTATTCAGATTCCAAGAAAAGGCTCAGGGAATTTCTCTTTCTTCCTCAGCACAGGCCTCTGGCTATACCTCCTGTCTTGGACATCCTAGATGATGTTTACTCGGAGGCCTGCCTTAACCCGGATTCTCTACCTCCAGCTCCAGTTAAGCCTGACAGGTACTACAGGGTCCCTGACTCACACCAATTTCTATACAAAAGCCATGCTGCTGACCCAGAGACCATCTCACAGGGCCCCAAGGGAGTTAAGGCCTCCATTGCTAAAAATCTATTGCCTTCCAAGAGAGATTCCAGATCCTTAGAAAGGTGGGGAAAAAAGGTATATACCTTGGCTACCTTATCCATGAGGGCCTTAAACTGTCAGTTTCATATGCTAAAATACCAACAGTTTTTGTTATCACAATTGAAAAGTAAAATATCACAACATGAACAACCAGACTTGAAGGAGTTGCAGGATTTGATGCATAGTGCAGAACAAGTGGGTAAGCATACCTTACAATGTGGTTTTGATGCTCTAGAGGCCTCATGTAGAGCTGCTGTTATAGGATCAGTCATACGTAGGCATGCCTGGCTCAAGGAACAAGCCTTGCCTGATCATGTCAAAGCTGAATTACTAGACACCCCTCTTCAAAAGGATGTACTATTTGGTGCTAATGCTGACGAGGTATTAAGGAAAATGGAGGAAAAGGCTAAATCAATGCAAACTGTGAAAGAATTTCTACAGGTTCAACCCCCACATTTTAGTAGAAATTGGCCTGCCAAAAACTGGTCCTTTCCTGCCACAGACAGACCCCAAAGAGGCAGATACAGGCGCCCGAGGGGCAGAGGACAATCCCAAGGATCGTATAGAGGCAGAAAATAGCAAGCTCCTACACAAAGAGGTGGTGAGGACAACTCACAATCTTTCAGAAAGCAAACCCAATGACTTTCCCCTTTGCATGCCAACCAGGTCTCAAATGGCAGTCCCCTTAGGAGGAAAGCTGGCATTATTTTCAAAAAAATGGCATATCATCACAAAGGATAAATGTATCCTGGACATTATAAACAGAGGCTACAAATTCCATTTTCATACCCTTCCAAAAATGAGAGGCATGCCAAACCTGCCACACAATCAAAGGGCAGAGGCACAAAGGCAAATTACAGATCTCATAAACATGAAAGCTATTCAAGAGGTACCTACGCACGAACAAGGTCAAGGTTTTTATTCCAGGCTATTTCTGGTGCCAAGGAAGGGAAAAGATTGGAGACCTATTTTGGATCTATCCATCCTAAACACATTTCTACTCTTACCAAAATTCAAGATGCTCACTCTACAGCAACTTTTTCCCATGCTGGACAAGGAGTCTTGGCTGGTAACATTGGACCTCAAGGAAGCATACCTGCATGTCCCAATCAGACAAAATTGCAGAAGGTACCTCAGATTTCTTGCAGGTTCAACCCATTATCAATTCTCTGCATTGCCCTTTGGCTTATCTACTGCACCCAGAGTATTCACGAAATGCCTGGCATCAGTAATTGCCTACTGCAGACTTCAAGGGATACCAATATATCCCTATTTGGACGACTGCCTGATCCAAGCGGACAGCAAGCGCATTCTTCAGAAACATCTGGCTTATGTAATAATGTTATTGAACTTTCTGGGATACACAGTCAACAAAAAGAAATCAAGGCTAATACCCTCTCGGAAGATAATTTTCCTGGGTGCCAATTTGGACACAAACACCCAGATGGCCTACCTCACGCCAGAGAGGCAGGCGCAACTAATTCAATACTTCAGAACACTAGCAAATTGCACCAGGCTGACTGCAAGGAAAATCCTGCAGGCTCTGGGATTCATGGCATCTTGCATCTTACTAATCCCATGTGCAAAGCTGCATATGAGGAAACTACAATGGTACCTGAAAAACATATGGTCTCAACACAGCCACAGTTTGGAAACAATAATACCACTAATTCCATGTCTGCAAAAGGAATTTCTGTGGTGGGCTCAAGCATGTCAAACAAACACAGGTCTTCCATTCAGCAAGCCTCAAGCAAATCAAGTCATCACAACAGACGCCTCGGACTACGCCTGGGGGGGGGGGGGTGCACATGACAAATCGGTGCATTCAGGGCAAATGGTCCCAAAAAGAAAAGCACCTTCACATCAATCAAAAAGAAATGCTAGCAGTAATAAATGCTATTATAGCTTTGATAAGCTTGATAAGAACGGACAACACTACAGTTATGTGGTACATAAACAAGCAGGGAGGAACACATTCTTACCCCCTATGCAGACTGGCCATGTCACTTTGGAACATGGCCATGGACTTACAAATGGAACTACAAGCACAGTACTTGCCAGGCAAGGAAAACACACTGGCAGACAACCTAAGCAGGAATATGACAGATCCACACGAATGGAAGTTGCATCCAAAAGTTTTTACAGAAATAATCCAAGAATGGGGAAGGCCAGACATAGATCTCTTTGCCTCCCACAAAAATCATGAATTCACAAAATTCTGCTCAAGGATCTTCCATCCAAAAGCCTGGAGAGTGGACGCTCTCTCTTTCAGTTGGACATCAATGACATTGTATGCCTTCCCACCTCTTCCTCTGCTGCCCAAAGTTTTGTTGAAGACCAGAGCAGACAGACCAAAGATGATCCTCATTGCTCCGGACTGGCCAAGGCAACACTGGTACCCACTCCTGAGGAGCCTGACACATTCCCCACCATGGACCCTGCCTCTAATGCCTCTTCTTCTGACTCAGCACAGCTTCAAAACTCTTCACAGTCAGCTAAAAGCACTCAATCTAGCCGCATGGAAGATTCCTTAGCATCACAGCAGACCCTACTCTTCAAGGAGGTGCAGGATGTCATTTTGGAGGCCAGAAGGCCATCAACTAGAAAAGCTTACTCCACAAAACGTTTTTGTGTCTGGAATGAGAAAAAGGACCAGGACCCTGGAAAACTGAATTTAACTCAAATACTACAATATTTGGCTGAACTGCTAAACAGTGGACTTTCTTTCTCCTCCATCAAAATCCATGCCTCAGCCATTTCTGCAGAATACAACACTGATCCACCTTTATTCTCTCACCTTCTCTTAAGACAGTTCCTCAGAGGGGCTAAGAATTTAAGACCTCCAAGGAAACAACCAATACCTGCTTGGGATCTTAATTTCATTCTGGAAAAACTGACCTTGCCTCCCTTTGAGCCAGCTGCCTCATCAGATTTGCAATATTTGTCCTGGAAAACAGCTTTCCTTCTGGCTATCACCTCAGCTCGTAGAGTTTCAGAATTACAGGCTCTCATGGCTGTCCAGCCTTTTATCATCTTCCATCAGGACAGAGTTTCCTTACGAACTAACTCGTCCTTTATGCCTAAAGTGGTATCCAGGGTACCTTTAAATCAGGCCATACATTTACCTACTTTTTATCCTAATCCTCAAAACAAAGGGGAGAGATTACTACATTCCTTGGACATCCACAGACAACTGCATTATTATTTGGACAGAACAAAGCCTTTCAGAAAATCAGAACAGCTCTTTGTGGCCTATGCGGTAGGAGCTCAAGGAAAGCCAATTTCCAAACAGACAATCTCAAAATGGATAGCCCACTGCATATGCTTTTGCTATTCCTTTCATGGAAAAAACTGTACCTACAGGCATTAGAACTCATTCCACCAGGGCCACAGCCACCTCTGCAGCCTTCCTCAGAGGAGTTCCTACCAAGGATATTTTGGAAGCAGCCACTTGGAGTTCTGTGCATACCTTCTCCAAGCACTACAACCTACCATTATACTCCAAATCTAGAGCAGGCTTTGCCACTGCAGTCTTGCAGGGCATTTTGGCTCCTCCTAGTTCCTCCTAGTGCCTACCACCCCTTTCTTAGCTTTGGGATTCCACCCATCTGTTATGACTGCAGCTGTATGCACGATGAACATAGTACAGTTTTGTACCTACCATAAATGTAGATGTTCGAGTGCTAATACAGCTGCAGTCCAGGTTTCCCTCCCTCCTTCCCCTCTTGGGACAGGCCTATAGGCTAGCACATCCTCATACAACCTGATTGGGGTATTCATTTATGATGTATTTGCTTGCAACTACTGTATTTTGATTATATTGAACTGCATTATTACACAAATTTATGTATTGCCTTCCTTCTGGGGGCACCTGACATCTGGGCAAGAAAAACTGAAGAAAATCACTTCGGCTAGTTCCTTTATACCCCTGTCACACTGACTTCAGGGAAAAGGCGACGACAATCAACGCCGGACCTAGATTTTGGGATTCGGACGACCGAGGACCCGCCTGACAGCAGGAGAACCCATCTGTTCTGACTGCAGCTGTATTAGCACTCGAACATCTACATTTATGGTAGGTACAAAACTGTACTGTCTCAACATTAGATTATCTCAAAACTTTGATCACATTTCCAAGACCTGTAGATCTCACATTTTACAGTGGATGTACCCAGTCAACTGAAGGTAGTCTGACAGGTAACACAACACATTATAGCTACAAGCTATTAATGAGCTTCTTCCTGTAGTTTATGGTATAGCATTTGATCCTTTCTACCTCTACTGGACAACTGTGTGACTCTGAGCAAGTTGTTTAATCAGACACTGCTACTGCTCACCCCCGAAAATGTAGACTTATGTCCAATGGGCTTACCTGCTTAACAAATGAATAAAAAAGTAAAAATATAAAAAACATATTGATATGGCAAAATTTAACCCTTGTTATACCTGAGGCATCTGTCCTCCCAGATACATCTGCCCGAGGGTAGAAGGTCAAGACAGTGGGCAGATAGTCCAATGCATGTGGACTCAGGCTGAGTCTAACTTACACATCAGTGTCGTAAAGATGAGGACCTTGCTATTTACACTACAATCATATTATCATTTATTGCATTTGAGATTCATTGTAATCCAGTAAGCATGGTAGTTGTCTGATACAACAGCATGCAAGAAAGCAGTCATTCCTTTCTGTTTTGTAGGAAAGTCCTCTAGGTATGACCTTGAGTGATGCATTTTGTGAGTCTCTTACCAGAGACAGATTCCAGGGATCTCAAATTCATTAACATACAAACTAAGCCATTGTTTACTTGTGCTTTAGGAATGATCCTCACATCTCAGACTAGCAGACCACTTACAAAGGAGATCCGATAAATCAGTTTGTAATGACTTTACATCATCTGCCTATGCAAAAAGACCTTAGTATTGTCTCCTTATTTCAGGGACGCTGTAGTTCACCCATAGTCCGTGGATCTTCTTTGAGACATTCTTCCATTACCTCTGATGATGAGATTTATAAATAAAAGGCTCCATATGATGGTCATTCTTATTCTTTTTTCAGAAAAATCTAAATATGATTCATTTTCTATGGTCATGTCTGTATCAACCGCTGAAACTCTATCTGTGGAAGAATCTGATGACCCATCCAGTAGGGAAGAGTCACCCTCACCTCAGTTTCATCTAACAGCCTGGTTGCTCCAGTTCTGCTAGCAAGGTGGGCGGGCTACTCAGATAAGGTAGTAGCTATTATTACCTTATCCCTAAAAGCTTCCACTCAGAAATCCTGGAAAGACAAATTGAAAAGATTTTCTACAGGGCAACAAAATACCTATAGGACCATTTACCATCCCAGTACTGCAGGTCTTTATACAATTTGTTGAGCTATGTAGATGTTATTCATGTTTCACTGTTGCAGTCATCACATTCGGGTTATCCCTGCCAGGGTAACCCTCGGCTGGCCCGAATACCAAAGGCTTAGTATTTCTGCACCAGTTGCTGTCCCTTGAGGACTGACGTTGGGTCATCAGTAGTATAAAGTAAGGCAGCCGATGCCATTACATCCATCTTTCTTGCCATGGAGCCCAAAGCAGAAGCAGTTCACATGAGTGCCAGTCGGTCGCTACCTGAGTTTTGTCTATCAAACTGAAGTTGAAGTATTCTAAAGCTAAGTACCCCACTGGGGATTCTTTTTTCTTGCACTAACCGATGTCAGAAAAATGTAATAATTGTCTCACCTTTGGAAAGCAAATACTACACCGAGATTTTCATTCTTACTGCGTCACTTCTTTAGGCCCAGACCACAATGTCCCCCATTGTCACTTCTGTGCTTTGTTCAATGCCAGAACTATCCATCATCAGGCTCTTATTGTAGCTAGATATTTTTGCTTACAGTCCTCGAACTCCGATATGGCTTTGGTAAGCCATCCGACAGCAGATCTTCTGAAAAAATGTAAAGATAAAGACAGAGACAGACCGCACAGGTCCAAACCTACCAACAACACTTCCATGAAGCTAGTCGTCAGTTCTACGGTCCACAGTCAGGTGCTTTTGCAGCCCTTGATGCCCACTTCTCTGGATTCATAGGTCACTACCAAGGAGTCTGGTATGCTGCAAAACTATTCTTCGACTAAGGATCCTGCGGTTGTCTCTACCTTGGATGAGTTCAGAGCCACTGAGCAGGCACCGGCTTCTGAGGAAATCGTTCGCACTACCGATTCTCAAAACAAGCCAACATTTTCTTTCGTATCTACCGTTCTTTCGAAAATGACTGAGTTTCTTAAGCCCAGGGTATGAACCACACCCAAGAAACTCACGACCCAATCTCAGGCACCTGCTTCCTTGTCTCAGTCTCAAAATGCTTAAAATGGTGGAAGACCTTATCGTGCTGATCAGGGGAAGCCAAGCTCCCCCTCTAAAAGGAAAAGAGATCTGTCCCCTGTAGTTTTGTCTGAACAAGAGTCAGATGACTCTGATGCATCTGAATATGAACCCCTCTGTACTTATGAGGATTCTGACGCAACGGATTCTATCCCTTCAGCCTATCCCCCAGAGGATTTTTCCTTTGGGGAAATCCTTCATACCTTTAAGGGAGCATTTCCAGTGGGAGAGTCAGGACTACCCTCATGTCTAAAAAGAGACTCAGGGAATTCTTAGATCTTCCACAGCACAGACCCTTGGCCATCCCCCCAGCCCTGGATGTTGTGGAGGATGTTTTCCTGGAATCCAGCTTGACTCCTGACACCCTTCCTCCTGCACCCAGAAAACCAGACAGGTACTATAGAGTCCCTAACTCACACAAATTTCTTTTTAAAAATCCTACTGATGACCCTGAGGTAATTTCTCAAAGGCCTAAAGGGATTAAAGCAACCTCTGCTAAGAATCCCACCCCCTCAGATAGGGATTCCCGAGCACTAGACAGATGTGGTAAAAAAGTATACACCTCAGCAACTCTTGCTCTCAGGGCACTAAATTGTCAGTTCTATATGCTAAAATTTCAACAACATACTCTGGAACTCCTCAAACAAAAAATGTCTTCCTTTCCTGCTTGTGCAGAATCTAAAGAGTTACAAGAGTTAATGCATTTCTGCAAGTCAAGTAACTAAACACACCTTGCACTGTGGTTTTGATAGCCTAGAAGCCTCTTGCAGGGCAGCAGTCACCGGATCTGTCATTAGAAGGCATGCATGGCTTAAGAAACAGCCGTTGCCAGACCATGTCAAATCTAAATTGCTGGATGCCCCTAGCACAGAGATAACTTATTTGGCACTAAAGTAGAAGAGATCTTAAAAAAGATGGAAGAAAAAGCAAAATCTATGCAGACAGTTAAGGATTTCTTACAGGTCCAGCCACGCAGGTTCAGCAGGCATTGTCCCATCGAGCATTGGCCTTTTTCTGCTCCCACTAAGCCAGTCCAGCCCAGGCCCCGGGGTACCAGACCCCCCCAGACAGCAGTCACAGGGAATGCAGAGATCTAAGCAGTGGACTACCTCCACTTCAAAACCAGGGAGTTCTAAGCCACCCCCTTATGGTAAGAACTCACAATGACTCACCTTCCCCACCCCCTCCCTCTGCCCACCTTCACTTACCCCTAGGAGGAAGAGTCTCCTTTCACTCAAGCACATGGGCCACCATTGCCAATGACCGCTGCATTCTCAACATAGTGTCCCAGGATACAAATTTTCTTTCCACACCCTTCCAACCCCAAAAGGGTTCCCAGATCTACCTACAAACCAATGCACAGAGGCTCAAAAGCAGATTATTTCCCTGCTTTCTATGAGGGCAGTAGAGCACGTTCCTGCAGAACAGATACGTCAAGGTTTCTACTCCAGACTTTTTCTTGTGCCCAGAAAAGAGGGCACCTGGTTCCCTATCCTTGATCTATCCATTCTAAACACCTTCCTGGTGATCCCAAAATTCAAAATGCTCACCCTCCAGCAGCTGCTACCCATAATCTCCAAGGACGCTTGGCTGGCCATCCTAGATCTAAAGGAGGCCTACCTCCACATTCCTATCAGGGAATCATTCAGGAAATATCTCCGTTTAAGGATAGGATCTCAACACTTTCAGTTCTCTGCACTTCCCTTTGGCTTATCTACTGCTCCCAGAGTTTTCACAAAATGTCTGGCTCCGGCCATTGCCTTTTGCAGACAAAGGAATATCCAGATTTACCAATACTTAGACGACTGCCTTAGTCAGACAGACAGCTAGGAAAAGCTGCTCAAGCACCTGACCTTTGTAAAGACCAAACTAACCTCCCTAGGGTACACAATCAATAAAAATAAATCCAAACAGGTGCCCACCCAAAGGATTATCTTCCTGGGAGCAAGTCTGGACACAGCATCCCAGATGGCATTCCTTACACCAGAAAAGCAAATTTTCCTGACAGCCTACTTTTCTCAACTAGCCACCAGACCCCAGTTATCTGCAAGAAAGATCCTGCAAGCTCTGGGGTTCATGGCATCTTGCATACTACTCATTCCATATGCCAGACTGCATATGAAGAAACTTTAATGGTACCTAAAAAGCCTTTGGTGTCAACACTCTCAAGACCTGGAGACTTTTATACCTATAATTCCTTGCCTCAGAAAAAGATTTTCTTTGGTGAGCAACAGCATGCTCCAACAACAAGGGACTACCTTTATCACCACCCCTCGCTGCCCAGACCCTCACCACAGATGCATCAGACTATGCTTGGGGTCCACACCTGGATGGAAGGTGCATACAGGGCCAATGAAGCCCACAGCAAATCCCTCTGCATATCAGCCAAAAAGAGATGGCTGTCCAGCATGCCTTGATAGCTTTCAAGCCCCTTCTTCCCCCAGGTCTCCTGATCAAAACAGACAACACCAGTGTGATGTGGTATGTCAACAAGCAGAGAGGAACTCACTCCTATCCTCTATGCAGGCTTGCCATAACCCTTTGGCACACAGCCTCTGCCATGCAACTGTACTTGTTAGCACAATTCCTACCAGGTTGTCTCAAATCTTTGGCAGACCAATTAAGCAGAAATCTTCTGGACCTACGAGTGGCAGCTCAACAGAAGAACCATCACCCCAATAACTCAGAAATGGGGCATCCTGAAGGTTGACCTCTTTGCCTCCCACACCAACCATCAGCTTCAGCAAGTTCTGCACCAGGGAGCATCACTGCATGGCTTTGAAAGTGGATGCCCTGTCCTTCCCTGGGTCAAGCTATCAGTCTATGCCTTTCCTCTGCTACCTCTCCCCCAGGGTACTGCTCAAAATAATGGAGGAAAAACCAAGGACAATTCTTATAGCTCCAGACTGGCCTAGCCAGCACTGGTACCCCTTACTGTGCAGGCTGTCCCCACTGCCACCATGGCATTGTCCTCAGATTCCAAACCTCCTGACCCAGAAAGACGAGGAATTTATGCATCCCCAATTGCAGACACTCAATTCGGCAGCTTGGCTTATTCCCTAACCCTGGATCATCTGCCAACCACAATAAACAGATTCTAGATGTTATATGTGAGGCCAGATGTCCTAGCACTAGAAAGTCTTATGCTGACAAATGGAAAAGGTTCTGCACCTGGATCCAAGCTAAGGGAGCCAATACAGCACAGCCCTCCCTTCCTCTCATCCTGGAGTACTTAGCTGACCTACTACACAGTGGTCTCTCTTTCTCCGCTATAAAAAATCATGCCACTTCTATCTCTGCTCATTTCCCCACTGAGCAGCCCCTTTTCTCACACCCTTTTTATCAAACAGTTCCTAAGAGGGGCTAGCCACTTGAGGCTACCCAGAAGAGCACCAACCCCAGCTTGGGACCTTAACTTTGTGTTGGAAAAGCTCACCCTGCCCCCTTTCGAACCAGCTTCTTCTTCAGAGCTAACATTTCTCTCCTGGAAGACAGCTTTCCTTCTGGCCATCATTTCAGCCAGAAGAATCTGTGAGCTGCAAGCGCTCATGGCTGTGGAACCCTTCATCATCTTCCATGCTGACAGGGTATCCCTCAGAACTAACCCATCCTTCATGCCCAAGGTAGTGTCTAGTGTGGATCTCAACCAATCCATTCATTTGCCCACCTTTTTTCCTAATACCCAGAAAAGGGGGAAAGGATCCTACACTCTCTAGATGTGCACAGACAGCTCAGATTCTATCTAGACAGGACTAAATCCTTCAGAAAGTCTGATCAATTGCTGGTAGCTTTGCTACAAGAGCAGAAGGCAAAGCCATCACCAAACAAACCATTTCCAAATGGATAGCACACTGCATCCATTTCTGCTACAAACTACATGGAAAGCCTCCCCCAAGGGTGTCAGGACTCACTCCACCACAGCAGCCTCCACCTCTGCAGCTTTCCTCAGGGGAGTCCCCACCAGAGATATCCTGGAGGTTGCCACCTGGACATCTGTTCACACTTTTACCAAACATTACCTCCTGCCTGTCTTCTCCAAATCCAGGACAGGGTTTGCCTCTGCAGTCTTGCAGGGCATCCTAGCCAGAACCTAGTTTCCTTGACTGCCTGCATCCATTTCCTCAGCTTTGGGAATTAACCCAAATGTGATGACTGCAACAGTGAAACACAAAGAACATAGTACAGTTGTGTGCACTTACCATAAATGTAGATGTTCGAGTGTATTCATTGTTGCAGCCCTGGTTTCCCTCCCTCCATCCCCCTTTTTTCTTCTATTTCCTTACAAGGGACATATTGGTATTTACTTTCTACTGGTGGGGTTCTTCCACTAGAACCTGGCTTTTACTTAGGGGCTCCTGACAGGTTAGGGCAAGAAAAACAGATGTAATGGTGTCGGCTAACTTACTTTATACTACTGACGACCTGACGTCAGTCCTGAAGCAACAGCAACTGATGCAGAAATACAAAGCCTCTGGTATTCAAGCTGGCTGAGGGTTACCCTGGCAGGGATAAGCCAAATGTGATGACTGCAACAGTGAATGCACTTGAACATCTACATTTATGGTAAGTGTACACAACTGTACTTTTTGGTCCGACTCACTCTTAAGTCAAGGTCCTCATATTAGCCCTAAGCAACATCCACACTGGCCAGGACTCCATATATCTAAGGAATTTATCAGAGGCATTTTTCTAGTAAGACCACTGTGAAGGGCCCATTTCGACCATGTGGCCTTTATTCTACTGGGGACACTATTTCAGGGACCATTTGTACCTTCTTTATCTGCCATTAAGTACCTTTCATAAAAGTCACCAGTCTTATTAGCCATCACTCTATCAGAAAGTATTTCAGAGTTGCAGACCCTTAAGTAGGATTTCATGAAGACAACATTTCCCATTTCATCAAGCAATCCTGCATATTGACGGTAGTTACACAGTCACACTATGAGCCACTCTATTAAATTACCAATATTCTGCTAAATATTCAAACCAGAAAATTTTCTTCTTCACTGCATGGCTCTACATAGACCAGTTAGATACTGTATTAACAGGATAAAACTATCGTCATAACAATTACCAGCTTTCTGTGTCCATTGCCAATGGTAGGGAGGGAAGAAAATTAGCTAAGCATTGTCTTTCACAATGGTTGTAAAACTACATTCATTTTTGTTACACATCCACTAGTGTCTGATTCGGCACTAATGGTTACCCAGTAATATTCATTTCTGGTCACCGGAATATCAGGATACAGCGTCATTTTAATCAAACAGGTAACTTTTATTCCATACATCATGGCAGCTGAACTAAAATGATATTAACACTTCAACCATTTTGAACACACTGCCCCTAGGCTTAGAAATCCGGGTCTATTTTCAACTATCAAAAAAATATTAAATGAAACAGCTGACATCAAATGTTAATCAATGAACAGCACTTTTAACAAACAGGTATGACTTCAAAAATAAAGTCATTGAATGGCCATAGTTGCCCAACATAAAGGAATTGCGATCTACTACTAGCTTACTGTTAACTTGGCTTTAACAGAACCTGCCCTTTCCCCAATTTAGTGTGACCTCGAAGTTGGTATATATAATTAGTGGGGGAACAACCCCCCACAATGGAAGGATTCAATGAACACAGAACAATACTTATGCAAGGGGCTTTGCTACCCACACCCCCGCTAATTATATATGCGAATTACGAGGTCACACTAAACTGGGAAAAGAGCAGGTTCTGTTAAAGCTAAGTTATTGGTAAGTTAGTAGTAGATCGTGGTTCCTTTATGTTGGCCAACTATGGCTATTTGAAGACGTTATTTTCAAAGTTATGCCTGTTCATTAAAAGTGCTGTTCATTGAGTAGCATGCGACGTACAGCCATTCAATTTAGTATTTCTTCAACATTCGAAAATAGACCCTAGAAATTCAATGTATTATAAGATGCAAATACTCTTAAAATGTAAATGTCATGCAATATTTGCAGAATGTAATACCTATGGTCCATAATCACAATATATAGAAACACTTTAGCAGCTTTTTTCCGCTTATCATCACACCCAGCAAGCAGCATCCAGTTGTACCAATGGCACACTCGACTAGGCTGTAACTACCTCATCAGTTTTCTTTTTCTGCAGTACCACCATAGATGACATTTGTAGAGCTTTAACATGGTCATTATTAAATACCTTTGTAAAACATTAATTTGGATTTAGCTTCTGCTACATGCTAGCTTTAATCTGTGACATGCACGTCTCTTTATCCAGGTGATACAGATGGATTAGCAGGGGACTCTACCCTGAGTTGTTACATGTAGTGGCTATATCAGATACAAATGTTAAGAGTACTTAACACAATGACACACCTGATAGATGAGGTCCATTGGGTTTAATCATTGCTCGCCTACCCCCTTCCTTTGTTATGAAGTTTTTCCAGCTTCTAATTCACACTGGACTGATATGAAGCTCTTACTTGTCCAGAAATGGGAACAACTGCATTAGTCCTGAGAAGTTACATTAGTCATTATGGTAAGTACTCATAACTTTTGCTGTTCATTGTAAAGATTACTGTTGTTATATCATTCATAAAGTCAATAGAAGCTGACTGCTGGTGGGCATCCACCCTTCCAGCCTGACTTTCAGAGTTTTTTTTGGATGTCACCGCCAGTGAGAGGTTGAATTCTTCCCTCTATTCAAGATACCAGTCTAATGTTCAGCTAAAGAAACATGTGATCTTGCTGTCTGGCATTATTTTCTGCTGCAAAATATACATTTTCAGTATGCATTTTTTTGGTCCATTGCAGGCAGTTTTCAGATACCAATAAGTTCAAAGCTTGAGAACATGTTTCTATATTTGTCTCATATTATTAGCTGAATTGTTCTTTTTGCATGTTACTCTTAATTGCTGGGGCAGAGATTTATGCCAGGGCTCAAGATATTTCAGAAGACAAATGGTACTCAGGGACTATCTCTTACAATGCCTGTTTGAGGAAGAGATATCAAGTGCCTTTCTACAAGCACTGTGCAACATTTACTCAAGCAGACTCTCCTTTCCTTTAAACAAATAATTTTTAATGCTTTTCATGAGCACAAAAAGCTTTGCAATGTCACAAAGGGCATCAGCAGTCTCCTAGCAGGAAAATCCTTTACCAGTAGATTCAGGTAGGATAGCTTCCAAAAAGGAACACATGCACTGAAAAAAGGACCCCAAAAAATACAGATTAAAGCATACAGAAGATGAAGAAAAAGAGGCCTTAGTGACTCCACCAGGCCCACAGAGGTCTGACGTCAGTAGACCTAGTCAACTATCTCCCTGTCAGTGTTTGGTCCCCATAATTCAAATAACTTTGCCCCCACTTTTCTTAATTATTTTAGAGACATGCTGAAGGATATTGTCTTTACTTCTGGCAAGCCTTTCTTGGAGGGTCTACATTATATCATCGAATGCTTACAAAAGCGAATGATGATTAATCGATCCCATGTAAGTGAAAGCTTACAATGTCAAAACCTCAGAGCAGCAATTTTTTTTCCAAGGGAAAAAAATAGCTGTTCCAAAAAAAAAAAAAAAACCTTTAAAACATTACATAAAGTGGGGGGCTTTGCCCCCACACCCCCCTACTTAAATGAACCAACTCCGAGATCACACTACAGTGCCAAAAATGGTGAAGTAATGGAAGCGGCCAAGCAAATTATTTCCCAGGGAAAGAATTCACTTAAAAGCCGCTTCGCTGTTTTGCCTTTTCATTCTTTTACGTTCAATCAAGACACATTCAACAAAATGCGTCTGCGATCATGTAATAGGAATCCTTTCTTGGAGGCTGTTTTTAATGCCTACAGCTTAAACCCATATTTTTTGTAAGGTGGTTGGTGATCTGGAAGAAGTCTCTGAATAAGTTTGATTAGTGACAAAATGTTTAGTTACATAAACTATGAAACAGGTTTCTGCTTCTACGGTCTTCATGTAAAAAAACATCTTCCATCTAGATGCTGGGTTCCAGGCATTTTCAGAAGATATTCTTTAAGAAGGCCTAACTGTGGAAACATCTCTCTCTTTTGCTTTTCCAAAGGAAAAAAAAACAAGCAAATAGTGCCTTCCAAACTAAATCCTGGAGGTAAATCCACTTCCCGTGTTTGGGGAACCAACTCTAAAAACCTGTGTAAGAAAACTCACCAGTCTAAACACTCATGGCTTACAGGGAAAAACAAGCTAGGAGTGCCCCTGTTGAAGTATCATGTTCTCCAAAAGAATGTGGTGGTGGAAAGACAGTATCACCCAACAGAAAGGGGGTTAAAAATGAAAGTACTCTCAAAACTGCTTTTTGTCTGAAAACAGCTCTTTATTCATAAATAGGCAAATGAGCACTGTTTGGATAACGTTTTAAAGCTTGTAAAAGCATGCATTTATTTCAGTTCAGAAAGAGGGCATTCTTCAAGATATATCCACCCTCAAGGGTAGTGTCATTATTGGGGGGTTCCTATCAGCATCTCGAATGCTGACAATATCGAATATGATATTGTCGCCGTGGGAATGCTGAAAGTGGGAGTACAGGATATCACTGAGGTAGTCCACCACCTCCTAACAGCCCCACAACCCACAGCCATGATGTACAAGAGAACTGTCAGCTTAATGACAGCTTCAGTCTGCATGCTGATCTTATCAGGTACTGCATGAGAGTTCTCCACTGGATGCTTAATAGTTCATAGATGTTCATCGTGCATACAGCTGCAGTCATAACAGATGGGTTCTCCTGCCTTCAGGCGGGTCCTCGGTCAGCCGAATTCCAAAGTCTTGGTCCGGCACCGGCATTTGAAAATTTAATAGTTCGATCATTTCAGTTTGATATTTAGTGATTTGAACTATTACATTTTCGAAATGCTGATATAGACCCTCATTGGGGGGTGGATCACCACTGGGGGCATGGTCTGAAATGTTGCCTTGCCAATGCAATTTGTTTTTTAAAGAATCAAGGGTTACAAGTAAAGTAAAATGAAATAAAACGTCTTCATTTGTTTCTATACATTTTTATCTAGTACACATTTTTGAGTGTTTCTTTAATAGCTTGTGTAATTATTGTTGATTGGATATAGATTTTGATTGGGTGAAGTTTTCTTTTCAAGCCTTTTTTAAAGTGATGAATTTTTGATGTTTATTATTAGTCTTCTGAAGAAGTCTATTTAACGAAAGAGTAATAAGAGCATTTAATGCTAAATAAGTCTTCTGTTTATTTTCTGTTTTATTTGGTGTTTTTTTTAAGTAGTTTTTGATTTCTACCATTTTTCAGGCTCAGTGTCAGTATTTTTTTGGAAGTTGGTTTGGTATCCTAACTGCTTTATGGCAACAGGAAATGAAGATTTATTGGATTTAAGTCTGCATTTGGTTCCTGAATGTCAGGACAATATGCTAAAACTTTTGATTCCCACCTTAGATGTAATGCATAAAACATTGCAGTCCTTCGTTGCCCAAAACAAGGGAGAAGGGCAGAAAGAGCATCAGAGAAGTTCAGTTAGTTCTGGTGATGAAGTAAGAACTGTAGTGGAGGTTAATTGCACCACTACTAATATTGGTAACAAAACTGCTGCTGCTTTAGTTAATTATAATTATGATCCCTTTCTGAATGTTCAAGAAGAAGAGTCTGAATTAGTAAAACTGCCTGAATTTAGAGGGCAACTTAATGAATTGGAGAAATGTCTGAGAAAATCTCAGGCATTGGTGATCAAGAGTAAATATTTCAAGCATTGCATTGAACTTAAAATTGTCCCTAAAGGCTTGCACTTGTTTAACTGTTCGAATAGGGTCTCTATGGATGATGACTTTTAGGGTGAGCTGGTTTGAGTTTTTTTAACTCGATTGGCTTACAGTTGTTGAAATTGTTGATTAAAAACAATTCTGACATTATGAACAAAATTAAGGTGAAAATATATTCTCTTGATGAATCTATTAACAGCATGCTAAGCCTTTCTCCCAAATTGCAAGGTGACTATGAGGAAGTGGTTAGCAATGCAGAGAAGTTTGAAAAAAACTGTGGTGTTAAAGAAATATAAAAACTGCAAAGGGACAAGTTAGTCTATTTTAATAAGACTGCTTATCAGGGAAAGTTTGACCCTTTTGATAAGTCGGACTATGTTGCTGTTAGTGATTTGGTTCCTTTAAATTCCAAGAGAACAGCTTCAGTTTCCACATCTCAGTCAGAACCTTTAAACGTTCCTCAAAGTGAAGATGTCAGGTCCCTTTTTTTAACAATGGAAACAAATAGTGGAGAAGGAACATCAGCGGTTTCCAGAGGCTCAGATCATGCAATTAAATTACCTTATCGCATTAACGGAGATATTAACCATCAGGAAAGTTCAAAATACTACAACTAAGGGTGAGGAAGTAGATGTTTGATGAATTGGAAGGTGAAAAAACATTAGATATGCAGGACTTTGTGCATGCTTTTGAACCTGTAAGTTATGAAATGAGAATTGTTAGTTTATCTGCTTTTAATTTAAGACCTGAACACTTACAATTTTTAAGACTCTGTTTAAATTTAGTACCAAATCATAGGGCAAGTCTTACAAATACCATTTTACAACTAACATTTTTTTTAGGTGTAAACTGAATTTGAACTACTTATTGAATAATGTTATTTTGCTACATGAGCTGAGGATCTGTCAAGTTTTAACCCTGCATTGAATTCCACTATAAAAGTGTTTGAAGAAACTTGTGCAAAAGAAATACTTGATGTTTTATCAAATAAGTGTTGCAAAAATATTATAACTTATAACACAAAGAAAAGTCTGCCTTGACTGATTTAAAACAACAGTCCCAGTTAAGATTTATGAGGGCTGGTAAAGAGGGCTGTCTAGTTATTATGGATGATAATAATTATAAAATGGTTATTAATCATATGTTAGATAATGTTGAATATTTTAAGGTGTCTATAAATGATATTCATAAAAGTTCTAAACTTATTAGATCATTATTATATGAATTGTTCATTGATGGTGACATTAACCAAACTTTATATGATTTTTTATATATTGAAAATCCTAGGATAGGAACATTATTTGGGATACCTAAATTATATAAGGACTGTGTTCATCGTTCTTTTTGACCAATTGTGTCAGCCCCCTAATAATGTTTGTGAAGGGATGGCATTATTTTTAGATTCTGTTTTTAATCATTTAGTTCAAGGCCTTTGTTCGTATTTGAGAGATTCCTGGGATTTGCTGGAAAAATTAAGAAAGTTCCATTTAGGATATCATTATAGTCATGTTAATCTTAGAATAGTGACAGTGGATGTGTGTTCCTTGTTTATGTGCATTCCCCAAGATAAAGGGGTTGATGTCCTTAGGTTGTTCTTAATGAAGAACACCACTTTTTACAATAACAAAATTTCCCTATATTGTTTAATAATGGAGCTGATTTTAGAAAACATTTTTTTATATTTGATAAGAAATATTGTAAGCCATTACAAGTGGTGTCTATGGGTTTCTCCGGATGCCATCCTTTGCCAGTATTGTATTAGGTTGGTGGGAACTTGAAGTTTTGCCACAGAATCGTTATTTTAACAGAATAGTAATGTACAAGTGTTTTGTTGATGATTTTTTTTTTTATGGACATTTTAGATGATGAATGTGACTTATTTATTAATCAGCTTAATGAAACTTCAGATTATTTTAAGTTTACTAAAGGGGATGTTGGTTTGGGTGTTCATTTTCTTGATTTAGTTTTAGAATGGGACTTAAAAAAGAAAATACTAGAGAGTAGAGTTTACAGGAAGGAAACATTTTTCAAGTTACCTGCATTTTAATAGTGGACATCCTTGTTTTATGAAAAAGAATATTCCAAAAGTACAGTTTATTCGTGAATCAAGATTAACATAAGATAATGAATTTTATAAAGAGTTTGTAAACATTATTTTTATGTTTAAAGAGAGGGGTTACAAAGAGGTGTTTCTTTTTCAAACAGCAAGTGAAGTCATTAACAAAAGGAAGGATGTTTTTAAACCAATTTTAGCAGTAAAAGATGACAGTTGACCATCTTACAGAAGAAACAAAAAACTTTTATAGACAAGGATCCAGTTTTTTGGTAGACATGTCAACAGATAGTCAAACCATTATGAACATTTTAAGAAGAAACTGGAAAGTTTGCAGAGTAATCCAGAGGTTTTTAAAAAAGTTGGGAATGAACCTAAATTTGTTTATCGATGTAACATACATTTTAAGAAGATGTTGGAAAATAATGAGACCTATTTAGATTCACCCAATACTGAGAAAGATATATGAATGTTTAGTTGTGGAATGTGTAAAATATGTAGGTAGATATATGTTAGTCCTTTTGTATTTATCGTACACTTGAACTACACAATATATCTGAATAAGAGATTTAGTTGTAAGACCATGGGTATTGTTTGTATTGGGTTATGTTCAGGGTGTCAGGCTTACTATATAGCCACACCCACATGCAGTTTACAGTAAAGGGGCTAAAGAACACCTATATTCCATCAAAGTAAAAGATAATAATAATGCTTTATACAAACACACCATTGTTTGTGATGGGTATAAAACATTTTTATTTTCAATAATTGAGCAGTTACCATTTGATTTAAGTGGAGGTGATTACAAAAGTAAATTAGAAAGTATAGAGACAAAATGGAAAATTAGGTTAAATGCTGACAAATCTCAGGGTTTGAAAGCTATTAATATAAAGTATTTTTTTAAAGAATAGAAGGTTACAAAAAAGTAAAATAAAATTAAATAAAAATTTCATTTGTTTCTACACATTTTTGTCTATGCATTTTTGGAGGGTTTCTTTAATTGTTTGATTAATTATTATTGATTGGATGTAGATTTTTATTGGATGAAGTTTTCTTTTCAAGCCTTTTAAGAAGGTGAATTTTTTATGTTTATTATTAGTTTTCTGAAGAAGTCTATTTGACAAAAGTGTAATAAAAGCTTTTAAAGCTAAAGAAGTCATGTTCTGTTCATTTTACATTTTACTTGTTTTTTTTAAGTTGTTATTGATTTCTACCATATTTTGGGTTCAGTGTCAGCATTTTTTGGAGAGTCAATACAGCAATTAAGCTACACTAAACATGGTACCATGTGTAGTCCATGTTTAAAGAGATGTTTGAGCAGTAGATCCAAGTCAGTATGCACAAGCAGTCCTGCAGGCACCAGGTAGAGTATCAATGCTGTAGATGTGAATAAGTTAACCTCCACTGCTAGGTGTAATGGGTTCTGCTCTGCACCTGCAGTGCTACTTGTATGGGCTAAACCTTGTTTACTTTGCCTACAGAATATCATAGAAAAACTGCATCCACCATCTTTGGTCATCCTCATATTTCTGCCACAGAAGGATGACTGCTCTGGTCAGAAATCCAAAACAGTACTGACATTATCCTCGCTCCAATGGCACCAAGTGATGTACCTGTCCAGATCTTAAGAGATTTGTTTGTAAAGGGGTTCAGCTCCATTTTTGTCACTAAAGAGAGCCCTTGCTAACCTCATTAGAATTCATGCAGAAAAATAAGTTTATTTGAATTTGCCTTTTTCACTTTGCTGTTAAAATTCTGATGTTGCTACTGGAATCAGTTTTTTTTCTGGAAATGGCATGTCATGCCCCAAAAAAGTTACCAATAACACCAATAATTATATCTGTAAGAAACAAATCCATCCTAAATATTATCATCTTTATTGTCATTTTTGATGGAAAATTAATAATGTATAGGATTATGTAATTACCAAAGTAGTTAACAAAGACATTTTTATGTAAGAGGGATAGACATTTAAAAGCCATTTTTAACCAAAGGTACCTGTCTCCTTTCCAGAGACTGTCTGCCTTGGGAAATTAGCAGATGCCACTCCAATATGCTCATATTGATCTTATAAAATCTCACCAGTCTTAAAGGCCTGAAGATGCATAGTTCATTGACACACAGTTTTTGTCTGTCCTCATTCAGGAAATTTCTTCACTTTCAAAATTACTTGTCTTGACCCATTTGTAAAAAAATATGAGGGCAGCAGTGTTAGGCTTCTGCAGATGTCTGAAGACTCAGCCACTGTGCCACAATAGAAAATCAATTTCCAGGCACTTGTGACTAGTGCTCTACGACCTCCTTTGATTCCTTTCATTTTCTAAACTGTTGATACTTCATAAAAGGCAGTCAAGCTGCTTATTTCACCATTTTGTTTTTCAGTTTTTAACACAATGCCACCTTGACCATTCTTTTTTTTTAAGAATTGGTCAAAATGTATTCTTAATTTATTATTATTTTCAGTTGCAAACATTATACATCACCTGTAATCTGTACAATTATTGTCAATCAGACATTACATAGCTTATTCAATTCTTACCTTCCCTTAAGCCTCAATCTTCCAAAACATTATTCTGCATGTATTGTTCCCATAATTCTCATTTTTCTTCTAAGTTGCTCCTACCCTTTTCTAAAAATCCCATTTCCATTTCTTTCATATCTGTTACTATATACATTACTTCTAATACAGTTGGTTTAGAGTTTGATTTCCATTTTTTAGTAATTATTATTATTTTTTTTGGTAGCCACTATAATTAGACTCACCAAGGCCTTACTATGTCTTGGCAATTCTGATTCTGTATCATAGCTCACAAAATATTATTTCTTTAGACCAATTTGCTCACCCAGTATTTCTGACAGAGTAGTCTGTAGGGAATTTTTAATGTCTGCTAATTCATTACACTCCCAAAAAAATGTTCCCAATTATTTCCTTTTTCCTCATCACACCACTAACATTCACAATCTATGCAAACACTTCAAAGCAAATATCCTAAATCTGCTAGACTTTGTTGCATATTTGGGAGCCATACATATATTCCACTATTTCTTTATAAATTGCTTATCCAATCTCTCTTTTCACAATCCTTTCTAAACTCCTCTGATTCCTGTAGTTATCATGCAATATTTTATATGCCCTGCTCACTATCCCTTTTTAATAGCAGCTTCTGTTCTAGATTCTACTAAAAACTCTACAAGTGCTGGTCTTTCATTTAGGATCCCACTATTCCTTTATATTTGCCTATGCCTTGATATCAATCCCTGATAGGGAAGGCAATCTTTAGCCTGCATTCCAAATGAATTATTGGCCTTTTCCTATTATATTATGTTTCCCTCTCTAATTATTTCCCAATATCTTGGTTCCTTTGCCAGTTTTCTCCAGTAAATTCCACCCCCCCCCTTGTCTATTCTCTGTGCCTCTAATTGCAGTCATCCCTATTGGCAGAATCTACTTTTTTCCATTCCTGCATTAGCTTAGTTTTTAGAATACCTCATTTCATCATCATCCTTTTCCACTTTGAAATACAGCTTTCTACCTGCTCTATGTATAAGAGCCTTAACTGTGTAGCTATAAAATACCCCATTCAAATCGGTAATCCCAAACCACCTTGTTCTAGTGGAAGGTTCAACTTGCTGCATTTGAGTCTTGCTTCTTCTAATCCCAGATAAAATCTTTCATCTTTTTTATTAATTGCTATTCACATTTTCCCCACCTGTTTATCAAAACATGCCTGACTTATGTATAAAAGTAAAGGGACTAAAAACATTTTCACTGCTTGAATCTTGCTATCCAAATCCATAAAACAGAGATTCCAGTTTCTCAGATTTTGTATTATCTTTTATTTAGTCTGTTCCCACATATCTTTAACTGCCATAACACAATTCTTTTTAACCCTTACTCTTAAGTACTTCATTTTTTCATGTCCCCATAATTATGAGCATTGCTGAAACAATTTTGTTTATTTTACATTTGTTTACCCGGAAAGTCCAGTTGAGTGGACCCCCATTTTCAGTGGAAGCCTGGGGAGAAATGCTTCACAAATAAGTATTAATAGTGCATATAGACATATCATAGTATGATTACAGGTTTTGTATACAATGTTAAATTACAAGATAAGGTAGCAAAGTTTGATTGACAATACTACAGAGCAAATAGATGACATCTACACAGCAAATAGATGGCATCTATTAATAAGATAAATATTAAAAAACATAAAGTATTTTTGTGTGGTTACATTGTTTATGGTTACTGCCTTTGTTTTGTCTTCATTAATTTTGTATCCTTAAAAGACTTGAAACTGTCTCAGAATGTGCCACATCACTAAAATGACCTTTTCTGGTTTTATCAGGTGAAAGTAATATCATCTACAAATAAAGCCAACTTTTTTTGATTGCTATACCATTTATATCCCTGAATTTATGAATCCCTTATTTTCTTTAATGCTAATAACAAAGGAGAAGGATGACACCCCTGCCTGGTTCTTTTGTTCAAACAGAACTTATCAAAGAGGAACCCTCCCACTTTGATTTTTAATTTTCATATATCCTAATTAACCATATTAGTTTGCCAGGGGGTGTAAATGTTTCCATTGCCTACTCATAAAATCCCAGCTTACTCTGTTGAATGCTTTCTCTGCATCAAGACCAACCAACAACAGTTATATTTTATAGGTCCATAGGTTGGTACTAGGCTATCGGCCCTAGGGCCTATACAAGCCTAGCCATAACAATTCCCTGGATATTTCTTCCCACAATATTTACTTCTCTGGACCCCTGTCTAGTAGGGTGACTGACATGATCCCCAAGGTGAATTTCCTATCTCCCATCCAATCATCAAAGTTCCTTTTGAAGAGGGCCAAGGAGGTGCTCTTACATTCTGCTTCCCTCCTAATCATCATTGTTTTATTAATGTTATCAAATGTTTGCCTCCCCTCTGCAAAACTACATTGATCCATAGCTATCAATTTTGGCATCACATTTGCCATTCCTTTAGCCATTAAAGGCATAGACACTTTATAATAATGGTTTAGAATTGAAATGGACCTATATGAAGCTGGATCTGATGAGTCTTTACCATCTTTAGGTATTACAGCAACCACAGCTTGCTTTCAGGATGTTGTTGCTTCTCCGCCTTTTAAAATACTGTTAAACAAACCCATCAAGACCTTTATCACTTTCTTCCATTCTAGCATCTAAACTTCCAGGGGAATACCATCTATTCTTGAAGACTTTCCTGTAGATTTGTTATACATCACCAGTTTTTATCTCATCTCCTCCTATTCTGTTAGCAATTGAGTATTATCTATCTCTAACATTGGCATATTTAATTCTTCTGTAAACATTTCTATTTCTATTTGTACCTCTCAACCTCTCAGTGCAAGAAATCTGGACAAAGCCAAAAATAATGGCTGGGCAAAGGCCCAGACAGATTTTTAAATATTGGTACTATAAACTTAAAAAATGCTAGAATAATAGGTTTTTCATTGTTACATATTTTCTGAAGGATATGAAGTCTGAAACGCAAATATCTGCCATTATTTAGAATAATTAGTGACTGCAATCTTCAATAATTTGCCAGAAAATCACATATTTTATGAGGAACAGGCCAAAAATATGAGGCAGAAATCTAGACAGTCTGCAAAACACTGGACATTTGAGAGGTATGATTTGTACCTTGTCATGATTTTCACATTTCTCTGCCTTATACAGATGTTCATAAAATTGCTGAAGTTTTTCTAATATGTCTACAGGATCTCTGGCTGTTTTCCTTGTTACAGGCTCCCTAAGCTTGGCAACAATCCTGTTGGCTGAGCTATTGTGCTAAAAGCGTTTTGTGCTCTGGAGTTATTGTCAAAAAACAATTACATAACAGCAGTCTTTCTAAGCTCATGCATATTATCAAGGTAGTCCCTTATTTTTTCTTTAGCACTCTGCAGTTGTGCTTCTTGTTCTGTGAGATTCCCCCTATTCTGCAATACTTTAACCTTTGTCAGTCCCACTAAATAATTCTTACTACCCCTTAACCAGATCTCTTTTTCTATTATTTCTACCCTATTTTTAAATACTGCTTTCATTTTATCCCACTTTCTAGCTCTATTTTCTGAAGAAATTTCTGTTTTCCCTAATAACGCCTGAATAATCTTGACTACCCATTCCTTAAACTCCTCTTTGTTTAACAGGTAGGTGGGGAAGTGTCGGTGTTTCATTTCTATTTCACTACCCTGTGTTTTTATTTTAGTTATTATTGGCGCTTGATCAGAAATAGTTATTGGATGCATAGCAAAACTTTCAATTAAATGCACATGTTCCTGTGAAATGTAATTTGTGTCTAGCCTAGCCCAGTTTTTTTTTTTCCCTTGGAGAATAATATGCATATTCTCCCCAAGTTCCTACTACTGAATTCACATATTCCATACTAAATATTTAAATACATTTCTTCAAAAATCTATCCTCTTTTTGTCATAGTTTCTCTTCTAGGTCCCAGATACATCTCTACTGTTGCAAATCAAATTCCATTCCCAAATTGTAAGTAATATTCCTGCTGACAACTGATTGTTTCTCCCAGAATTTTCTTATGTTCCACTGTAGCAGTTTTAGGTGGACTATAAATACAAGCCGGCATAATCCTCCTTCCTTGTCATTAGTCCCTTACTACTACAAATCTATCATTATTATCTTTTTTCCTTTTCTATTACTATTGGAGTTCCTCTAGCAATTAATATAAGTATTCCTCTTTTCCTCTGTCCCAGATATTCTACTGAATAACCATCCTAAAATTATTTTTTTATCAAATTCACATGCTAAGTTATTTTCAAATATTTCTCCTGTAGCATAGCTAATTGCAGCTCTGTATATTTAATATAGTTCACTACTCTTTCTTTTTTGGTATGTACCTCAGACCATTCACATTAAAATATAATATGGAAAGTGCCACTGTCATGATAAGAAGTTATTATTACCACCTGTTATGTATAACATCTTTTTTTTAAATGCCTAGTTTCAGCTGTTGTGTTACATGCATTCATTAATTTTGGCAGGTTTTTCTTTTATAAGGATACTTCTTGTCATATTATTTTGAACCTATGTCACATCTTACAAGACCAAAAAACAAATATCCACTGTACCCAAGTAACACTGAAAAACCAAAGATTTCAACAGGTCATGAAAGAAGAGCCAGACTACAAACACTTAGCACTTTCATTCATTTTAATGATAAAGCATGAACGGGTTATTCTCACTTCATTGATATTTGGTGTTGAACTCTTAGCCTAGAGGGTTTCTCTGTGCTTATAAGTCTTGATCACTTATATCTGAATTTATTTCTGCTGAATAGCTGAATATTTGAGCTGTTTGGTTAGCTGTTATATACCTACATCAACTTTATTACAAGCTAAGTACAAACTTGCAGTGTTATAAGATTCTACTGCATTTATTTTTTTCTGTTTATTTATTTGTTTCATTGAATATTGTGTTAAAGATTGTATGGCATTTTATTTTTCTGTGTATTTATTTGCTTCACTGAATATTGTTCATATGTTTATAGGTTCATAGGTGTGTACTAGGCTAATGGCCCTGGAGCCTTTACAAGCCTAGCCCATAGAATTACCCTGGCATTGTGCCACTGGACCTTAGTTCTCAGTGCTTCTGTCAAGTAGAGTCATTGAAGTGATCCCCAGGGGGAATTTTGTGATCTCTCTGCAGTTAGTTTCCTGCCCTACCTCCCTGTTCTTGTTGTGGTATTAATGTTGGTGGCATTGGAATTGCCCACCCCACCTGTAAATTTGTGTTTGGACACTCCTCCTGGGTCCATCTCATTTGCTTACTCAACCGAGTACAGTGAGATCATATTTTGATTTCTGACACCTACCAGTCCCATCTGTTCAGCTCTATCCTAGCTCAATCCCAGTCTAGTGTCATTAGCTCATTCTACCTAATACAGAGAGAACATTTGAGTAGGCCAACCCATTTAGGCCCTTAACCTTGAATTATCTTCTGTTTCTCCTTTATCCTTTTCCACATTACTTTGAGTTCTGACTGAGTGTGCTTCTCAGCTAATAAGTATATATTGTTGGCACTTTTTAACTGTTCAGGGTTGAATTAAACAATAATTGAATTCAGTTCAGAATACAGTTTGAATAAATTGCTTTAATATTGCTACACACTCAAGTGTGCTAGCTTGCACTGCACTTGGATTGTTTTAGTGCTGTTTTAGCTGCTTTTCTGTAACAAATAAATAAATAAATAATTCTAAGCTTGTTTCCTGCCTTTCCTGTAACTAGTCTAGTCCAGTTACAGATTTGCTGTATCCAAGACTGTTTGTAATCTTCTGAGCCCCCCAAGCCTTTCTGTGTTGGAGGGGGAGCCTTCTAGCTTATCAGTGGGAGTTTTAAGCACTAGTTAGCCTATCTACTACAAGAATAGTTTCTGGCCCAGAAATTGTAGTTTATTGGCTGTTTGGGTAGTTTTTCCATCTCGTTCAACTTTCTGGTCTAAAAGCCTGTATTTGTGCTTGTTTCGCAGTTTCCAGTAGCTAGTTCAGATACAGTTTTGCTGTATCCAGGACCGTTTGTAAGCTTCTGAGTCCCTCAAGCCTTGTTGTGTTGAGGGAAGCCTTCTAGCTTATCAGCAGGAGTGGTAAGCACTAACTAGCCTATCTACGACAAGAGGAGTGGATTCTGGCCCAGAAATTGTAGTTTATAGGCCATTTGAGCAGTTTTTCCATCTCCTTCAACTTTCTGATTTAAAAGCCCGCATTTGCCCTTGTTTCCCACCTGTTCTATAACTAGTCTAGTCCAGATACAGATTTGCTGTATCCAAGACTGTAAGCTTCTGAGCCGCTCAAACCTTTCTGTGTTGGGGGGAAGCCTTCTAGCTTGTCAGTGAGAGGGATAAGCAGTAGGTAGCCCATCTACCACAAGAGGAGCGGTTTCTGGCTCAAACATTGTAGTTTATTGGCCGTTTGGGCAGTTTTTTCCATCTTCTCCTTCAACTTTCTGGTTTTAAAGCCTACGTTTACACTTTTCCTGCCTTTACTGTAACTAATCCAGTCCAGATACAGATTTTCTGTATCCAGGACTGTATGTAAGCTTCTGAGCCCCCCAAGCCCTTCTGTGTTGAGATAAGCCTTCTAGCTTATTAGTGGGAGTGGTAAGCACTAGGTAGCCTATCTACTACAAGAGGAATGGTTTCTGGCCCAGAAATAGTAGTTCATTGGCTGTTTGAGCACTTTTTTCCCATCTCCTTCAACTTTCTGGCTTAAAAGCCTGAATTTTTGCTTCTTTCCCACCTTCCCTATAATTAGTCTGGTGCTGTTAGACTATAGACTTAACACTTAACACTGACAGTATGAGCAGTTTTCACAACAGAAAGCAACTAAAGAATCACCATTCATGCTGACATTACATAAGATAGTTTTACAATAGAAAGCATATGTACCAAATCTGATAAAATTAAATATGCAGTTATACATAACCACATTATTCATGATAAATCCAATTCCTTATCAGTTACTCCTTCTACCTTGCCTAACTCACATGCATTAAATAATTCTCCCGTTGTCTACAGACAATTTCATATTTGGCTTCTTGCCATCTACTTTTTCTAACCACATTCATATCTTCTGGCAATAGTGTAAAATTTCTCCCTTAACCTATGACTGTTTTCTTTATTTTACCGAGTGTCTGAAAATATACACAGTATTCTGAGATATCAAAATGGATCTCTGACCACAGGTACACATTGGTCTGACTATCTCGCCTCAGCCAAGTCTTTTACCTAGAGTACTTCATATCAGGGTGGCTGTTGTTTTAAGCATCCTGTGCACTTTTTATATACATACAAGCACGGATATATTTATTGATTGATAGATAGATAGATAGATAGATAGATAGATAGATAGATAGATAGATAGATAGATCAAAAAGACTTCTGATATCCATGATTATTTAATGCTTTGCAAAGTGTATTCTATCACTATCAACAATAGTTAGAATGCAGCTTTGGTTATGTTTGCATTTCTCACCCCACTCTCTTTGTCATTAACCTTTCTCTTACATACATATTTGTTGGTTTATTTTTTGTTTCTGCATTTGTTTGACAATTATATACAGCAGCACAACAACCTGTAATCTGCCTATTGTCAAGGCCTGGTGGCCCTCTTCAGGTAGCAACAGCAGAAATGCCATCACCACCAGCGCTAGCACCCAGTACATCTGGGTCCCAGCCTAGCAAATTTGCCTCCATATTTCCTGCCATACTAGCATCAGCTATTTCAGGTAGCTCTGCAATGGAAGCTGGTACAGTGGTACCTGCTGGTAGCAATGGACGTGGAAGTGATATCTTTGTCACTCATCAGCAGACACTGTGTAGATGTCATTGACAAGAGTTTGGATGCCTACAGTGTCCACATGGAGACCATGCTCCAGTGACTCATTAAGTCACATTTGTACCCAACACAGACTCCACATTCTGAGCCAAGACCCAAGAATCACAGTACCCAGCATGATGAGTGATTTCCCACTGTGACTTAGCTGGCAAAGATCGCATCTGGAAATACTCAGTGTTATCCCTCAGCCTGGTGTTCTCCTTCCTTTTGTATCCATGCCCACCCTTGTAGTTTAACAATGCTTGCCTCACCATTGCCTTCTCTCTGTTTGTCTGATCTCTCCTTCATCACTGTGTTTTCCCACTCTCACTGTGTTCCTCCACATCTTGTTAGTCCTTTCTGCAGCTCCCTGATACCCACCTACCGTACCTCTCTTACCTTTTTCTTAATTCCCTTCTTTCCCCAAGTTTCCCTCCTTTTAAAAAAAATCAGACTGCTGTCCCACAAAAAAGGTTAATTCCAACCCCACCTCCTTCCTGCTAATTCCTTATATGCTCACCTTCTGTTCTACTTGCTGCTTGTTTCTCATTTTATCTGTTTCATATACTCCCATTTCCAGCCTTTAATCTGGTAAAAAAATAAACACGCCACACACTCCCAAAAAGAACTTATAAGAAATCATTTTGTGGTTGTATGATGTACAGTGAGTCACAGAGAGCACACATGATGTCCATATATAACCAACAAGAAATGGCATTTCTCATTTTATAGTACAAATGAAGTCCAGTCTATGTCATGTGCTACAGATATTGTCACTGGTTGCGCAAATGAACTGTGCTCCATTGTTCAACACTTGTCACGTGAAATGCAGTAATGTTTATGCTTTTCTTCTGACTGCTGCCATAGATTTGTTTGTTAATGACCTGTTTTGCAGACTGTCAATTTTTTTTCAATCCCCTTATGGTCTTATGGTTATATTTTTTATTTTAGTGTTCTATCTTTATTCTGTCCAAGTATAATATTCCCCTAATGTGTGTTTCCCTGACACTCATACAATAACTTCTGCAATGGCTCACCTTGTTAAAGTGTATTTAAAAGACTTTCACTGAAGATAGTCATGGGTTCATTTGTCTAAAGGATTGTTTTTTCTTCCAGTTTGTTCTTGTGTAACATTTTCCAGATCTGTGTTTGCCATAGCTCATTTTGTTAATGATGTATTTAAGAGAATATCACTAAACAGAGCTATGTTTTCAAATCCCCTCAGGGATTATGTTTGTTTTGTTTTTCATTACATTTACGTTATAGTACAGGTACGATGATGCAGTACAAATGTGATTATGTCAAGAGTGCTGGTCAGTACATTATGTTACTTTATTGTATCCCCCATCCTGTTTGAGTTTCACATTGTCTATGCTCATTTCAGATGAATGCCTGTGCGCATGTGAAAGATCCTTTCTTCATTGTGTTCTGCATCCCCTTCTGCGCTCATCAGCTCCTTTTGCAATCTTATATTAGTGTCTGTTGCCTTTGATGCTGTACTACCAGCTCTACACTCAATCCTTAGCAATCAAAGCCTTTCTTTGGTCTGTAAGACATTTCTCTGCATATTTTTTGCTTTGAGTCATAACAGTCATTTAGCACCTTAGTATTACCATCTGTGCATACGGTTTCATGATGACAACACTAGACACCTATACATGGTCAATGTTTACAAAAGCTGATCATACTTTATTCTGGTCACAGATTGGTGTAACATGACCTTTCTATGTGCCCCTGTGTCCCTTTTGTAGCTTTGAAGAGGAGCAGGTTGTTGTACACTCTGGCTTGGCTGCGTGCATTCATAATCACCCTTGGGGTTCTTTGAGCATGCATAATAAACAGTGCTGACTTGGCTGCAATCACGGAAACAGCATTTCTGAATCCCTGTGCTAGTACCACTGCATTTAACACTGCCACTAAGTAAAAAACACTATCTAGCTATCAACTAGAAATAAATGTGAGAATGAGAAGTAAAATCATGGAAATGTTATACACGGGATGTTAATAACGAGTGGCAAAAATAATGGAAGCAAGTCAATTTCGAAATAAGTGTTTAGAATGCATCTAACTAGAATGCCTATAGTCAGAAATGTTATAACTTTCTAACTACAGGTGCAGCATATTATATAGTGTAGATGTTTTCAAAATATTTATAAAATTCATATTTGTGAATTACATATAAATGCATAACTTGCACAAAATAAAAACATAAAAATTGCAGTCTAGTCAATATATACTCAGCATAGACATAGCCATTTATATTGAAACTCATTTGTCATAATTTACGCTGCTAACCACAAAGGGTATAGCTTTCCAACATACTCAGGTTTATAACACACACATTCAGACTGTTTTAAACACATTTACATATCAATGTTGTGTCGTTCGGCTTTTCCCGGTTAGGGGTCGCCACAGCGAAACTCTGGTCCGCTAATGATTGGCAGTAGATTTTTACATGCTGGCTTGCCGGACCTAACGCACAACCTTCAAAGAAGGAATGCCCATTCACGCATGTCGCCACACAGAAGACACTCTAACTGAGAATCAAATGGGCGACGTCTAACTGTGAGGCGACAATGCTACCGCAGCACCACCACCGCAGTATATCAATAGAGGTACAAAATACAAATAAATATTAACATTAGCATGCAGGGGAAATATGAGCAAAGAAACATTCTAATTGAAAACCTAACATTTTACAAAATTGCAGAGAAATAAAATCTTCCAACAAAGTGTTTTAATTAACTTAGGGAATGACATAATCTTACAGTTTTAACAAATAAAATATACACACATGAGATAACAAAGATGTTTTTTTCTCCGCTGTTATTGTATCACCTGACAGTTGACAATAGGCTTCAACTATTCAAAGTTCACTTCACACATAATATATATTATTATTAGATATGTCAGTTTCTCCTCCCAGTGAACTGCCTCTACAGTAAATTAAACCAGCCTTACAACTTTCATATTTATTATCACTTTTAGTCCCATCTTAATCCTTAAGTACTCATGAAGTCAGTTAGACAAAGCTCAAACTAAAGCTTTTATAACTTGTTTCTTCTTCTTCTTTCAGCTTTTTCCCGGTTAGGGGTCACCACAGTGGATCACCTGTCTGCTCATGACTGGCAGTGGAGTTTTACGGTGTCGAGTTGCCAGCCCAGCACCCAACCTTCCACAGAAGGGACACGCATGTACATACTCACACCTAGGGACAATTTAGTGTGTCCAGTCCACCTACAGCATGTCTTTAGGATGTGGGAGGAAACCGGAGCACCTGGAGGAAACCCACGCAACCACAGGGAGGACATGCAGACTCCGCACAGAAGGCACCCCAGCCGAAGATGGAACCGGAGAATCTCTTGCTGTGAGGCACTTCAAAGAAACAGTTCACCAGGAAGCCTGCAAGACAATCCAGTCATCTTTGATTTTTTAAAGAAAACAGCACCACTGGAAGGAACTATTTTTAGCATCACTGGAAAAGTTAACTTACCTCTTTTATTCATATGACAAAATTATTTCATTATCTCTAAGATGTGAGATCTCTTCATCAAATTATATTTAGAAATGCCGTGATCTACAAGTGTGAACCATTCTACAGAAACCTTTTTGCATGGTTGCCAAATCATCTAGAATCATGCCTTTCAACCTCTCAGCTCACAAACTCTGGACAAAGCCTAAAATAGTGAGGGGACAAAGGCCCAGAAATAGGGAACTAAGGTTAGGTGGCACGATGCCAGGATAATCCTATGGGCTAGGCTTGTAAAGGCTCCAGGGCCATTAACCTAGTACACACCTATGAACCTATGAACTTATTGATGTGGGCTCACCTTGCAGTGTAATGTTAAGTGCAGGCTACTGCTGTATTACAGACAGCAGTAGTTAAGGTCATAGCTATACACACACACACACACACACACACACACACACACACACACACACACACACACACACACACTGACTGTTGTAAGATTAAAACACCTATGGGTCTATTGACACAATCTAGAGGACACATTACTTAATGCAAGCACCACTGCAGAAATCTGACTTTAGATTGTGATGGTACAGTGTAGATAAGATTAGTATCTCATTCTGTGTCAGAGTGAATATTGTGATGTTGAAGGGTTTGTGCAAATCCATATTTGTTGATATGATAGAATGAAGTCAATGTTATGATTAATAATACATGCTTACTGCTGCTTTATATCAGCTATGCTGTCATTAATGTATACTGCAGAACTGAGATTTGCATGTACTTACCTGTCTTATGTATATGAGATCCACACACTTGTGAAACATAAGATGAATAATGAATTATTCATGGATCATCGGGTTATGATTTTGGTATGTAAACCTTAATGAATGTTAGTAATATTAGCTATGGTATGTTCTCATGCATGGTTAATGTGGCCTGTCAATACTAAGCAATACTTAATGTTCCAATGCAGAAGTGATAAAACATGATGATTTCTGTATGTCAAGGCTGTATGTGGTTGTATATAATTTGTAAATGTTAGTGTTGCAGTGCAGAGCCAAGTGTCCAGAATGAAGTGGTCAATTAAACACACAGTTCACTGCATTTCACATGAGTACATTAGACAGGTTCCATGTTATGAAGTAATATTATTCAGTAGCAATACTTATGTTTGTCCCAAATCACTTCCTAAAGTGAAATGCTGATAAACCTATTTGCATGGATGTTGGCAAAGTGTTAGCACATGTGTATTCAGACTTTGATGTGTTGACCTCGGACTGTGAAGTCCTAGTGTTTAGTGGTGTTGAGTGGTGTTCCCTGGCAACCTTTGCACAAGTAAGAATCACAGAGGAAATGTGATTCTGATTACATTTACAACAGATTGGTTTTATCTTCACATGTTGCATACACATGCACCTCATGCTTTGTTATACTTTTCAATGTTAGCACCAAATCTCAAATCAGAAATGAAGTGTTGTGCTTGCCTTCCCCATTTGTGTGACAGTATGCTGCAGGCAAACAAGAGCTCTCTGCTGAAGGCAACAGAGAAACACTACACTGGTGTCCCTTCTACAGAGCAAACAGGCTTAGTGGTGATGAACAGCTGTCAGAACTCTGGACAGTACTTAGTGGAGAAAATTCACCTGTTAACCAGCTTTCTCTGTGGCACAAGGTGTTAACTCTCTGTGCTAAATGAAAAAGGTAGATTTGAAGCAGGGTTGATTCAAGTATGCAGATGATTTTACAAAGTGTGTCAGAATGTGATTATTATATCAACTTTTTATCATGATTTTAAGAATGCATTGGAATGACTATTATAAACATGTTGCCTAGCAAAACTGTCTGTGTAATAAATACTGAAATAATCTTTTATACCTATTAAATATGAGACATGCTTCTAGGGAAATCACAAGTTAAGTGGGTGTGCAATGGGGTGTAAGGCAAACACTAACTGCGTTTTGTAATAACACTTGATATGTAGGCAGGTATGAAGTTCTGGGCAGGTATTAACAAACTCCTCCACCCAGGGCAATCCACAACTCCATCCCCCTCAGCCCCAACCCAAATATTGCCAGAGTCCACTGCCAACACCTTCAACAGTGTCTTTACAGAAACCATCCAGGCCCTTGCTAGCAAACTTAAACCCACTTGTCCTAATGCTGAAACTCCTAAACCCAGTGACATTCTCTCCTTCATCTTCCAAAAAGTTCCGATTTCACTCATTAGAGCCCCAATTATAAAACTCAAACCAACCACCCTTTCAGCTGACCTCCTTCCTGTAGATTACCTGCAAAAACCTGCTGATGTTATAGCATTCCATCTCTATTTTGATAAGCAGAACCATAACTGAAGCCTCTATCCCCCTCTATCTGGGAAATATCACATCATACGACTCCACAAAGGAGGTAGCTCCATTGAGCTGTCAAACTATAAACCAATAGCTATACTTTCCCCTCTGGCTAAAATTATGGAAAAGTGTATCCATAAACAACTCTCCCATTAACTTATTCAACATAGTCTTCTGGCCAACTCCAAGCATGGATTTAGACCACAGCACAGTACCACCTCAGCTCTTCTCTCCTGTTCTAATGTCATACATTCCAGCTGTAACAACAACAAACTATCTTCTGCCCTGTTTCTCGATCTTTCTAAGTCCTTTGACATGGTTAACCACCAGCTACTCTTACTTATCCTAAAGAAAATATCCCTAAACAACCATGCCATACAATGGTTTCAATATTATCTTAGTGGAAGACAGCAGGCTGTCCTTTGGCAGGACAAAATTTCCACCCTTCTCCCCATTACCCTTGGTGTCCCTCAAGGCTCCATATTAGGTCCCATTCTTTTCTCTCTCTTTATCAATGACCTCTACACTGTAATCCCAGATGCAACCTGTGAACAATATGCAGATGACTCCATCCTGATTTGCTTAGCCTCTCCACTACAGATCTCCTTAGTTTAATACAGAAAACCTTTAATACAGTGAAAAACTGGATCTCTAATCAACAGCCGATATTAAACCCTAATAAAACAAAGCTATTGCTCTTCTCCCCTACTCACAAATCCTCTCAACCTTCATTTACTATAACATCTAAAAATGGGACTATAATCTCACCAGATATATACCAGACTCCTGGGTTCTATAATAGACAACAACCTCAAATATGATATGCACATAAACCAAACTATTAAAACTGTTAATAAAAAACTTGGCTCCCTATACAAAAACAAACCTTTTCTCACCCCTCTAGCTAAGACTGCCATTGCCCGTACCCATCTGCTTTCAACTCTACTCTATGCCTCACCAATACTCACTAACTTGAACAAAACTGATCTCAGCAAACTCTCTAGCTGCTACAATCAACTTGCCAGGTTTGCCACAGGAACTCCCTACAAGACACATCATTGTCAAAACCTAAACTTCTTAGGATGGCTAGAACTCCCCAGGCTAATTCAATATAATCAACTTACTTTAGCATTCAGGGTTATTAACAATCCAGAAAAAATGCCCTCCCTTACAAACATTATCCATCCCTACAAAAACGCTAGGCCACTTTGTTCCACTACAAAACTTTTGGTTCAGTCTGTTAAAGCTAACAACCTATCTGGAGAATTTTTGTTTGCAAATTCAGTAGGCAAAACCTGCAATTTGCTCCCATCTGACCTTACTCTGAACCCCTCCCTTAATCAGTTAAAAAAAATGAACCCAGTATTTTAAAACTCACTGGTTATGTCCTTGCTCTAACCCTGACTAAAGCCTAATCTACTTCCATATCCCTGCAATTTTTTATTCACAGCGACTTTCCTCTTACACTAAAAGGTTTGAAAAGAGAAACTAACTTCTCTGCAGATACTCTGTATATAGCTGTACCTATAGGTTTGGTAAGAGAAACTGTAACATATTTGTATATATTTCTGAATATAAACTGTATTCATCATAGGCTTGAAATGTGAGACTGTAACTTGTATGTTAATACAATATGTTTGTGCATATACTGTAACTTGCTTGTCTTTATCTGTTTGTAAGTTTGGAGCTTTTCTCCCCGGGCCTCCGCTGAAAATGGACATGTATCCAGTCGGACTATCCCGGTCAACAAATGTAAAATAAAATAATTAAATAAATAAATAATTAAAATAAATGCTATTTAACATAACATACTACATTTGCTGATCACCAGACCTCACACAACTGTTGAGCACTACAACTGATAAAACAGAAGGGGCTTAAAGAGATATATAGGCAACTGATTCACAAAAAAGACACTTATAAAAACAGGCAGTAGGAGTTTCACCTAATTCTAGGTATGAACCATTGTCAAGATGAAAAATGTAATTTACAGACTTGATTTTTATCTCAGAATCCCCAGCAAAGCTTCGCAAATCTCAAAATCACACCTTTGAAGGGATACTGACACCCTATTTAGCAAATGGAAGATGTAGGTTTTATTCTTCAGCAAAGTAATGGCAGTCTGAAAATGCCATAACATATAGGTTCATAGGTGTTTACTAGGCTAACATCCGCAAGGACCATTTTAAGTATAGCCATGCATCCAAATCTGTGGCAAGTTCGGACACCCTTGGCAAGTGTAAGCAGAGGTTTGGGGGATTATACATTTACAAGTAGGGGCCTGAGAAATGAAGCATTTACAGGCTGCCTGTGTCCATTAGAGACAGGTACCAAACTAGGGATAAATTTCCTGTTCGCCATCCAGTTGCCTAAGTTGCACTTGAACTGGGTTAGGGAAGAACTCTGCTTCACATGGATGGGGAACCTGTTCCATAGACAGGGCAGTCTCTGGAATACATACCTGTCTGTCCAGCAGGTCCTATTTATATCACAGGCAAGGTTTAAGTCTTTAGAACAAGTAATTCTGGTGCTGTTTGTTTTGTGGATATGCAGGAGTTCCATCAGAGTGGGGTCTGACAATGCCCTGTATGCCAGGTACAGATCTCTCCTCAAAGGCCTGTAGGAGATAGAATACAGGGATTAGGCCTTGAGGCAGTCTGTATAGGACATTTTACTTATGTCTTGTATTCTTTTAGTGAGGAACCTCTGTGGATGTTCCAGTTGTTGGATATGCCTGGTTAGGAACATACCAAAGGGGGCACTTTTCTCAATGTTAGTTCTGATGAAAGCCAAATACAGTGGAACAATGACTTCCTTGGACTTAGATGCCTTACCTTGTTTATAAGTTTAGTAACATGGAATGATTTCCTCACTACTGTAGACACATGATGGTCAAAAGCTAGATTACTATCTATGTGTGTCCCTGACTACTGGTCAGCTCTAAGGGGTGTGTTGTCAACATGATAGTTACCAGGGGTAGATGACTTCCCAAAGGATACTATTATCCATTTCTTGGCATTTAGTTTTAGTCCATAGCTCTGACACCAGTTGTTTGTCTGTGTCAGCCCCTCCTGGAGAACATTTGTGTCAGTGCAGGATTCAATGACAGCTCCTAATTTGCAATCATCTGCAAATTTAGTCAGCCAGAGACCACTGATATTGGCCTTAACTTCCAAGAAGTTAATGCCAAAAAAGGGCAGCCCAAGGACTGATCCCCGAGGGACTACACTTGTGACTGGCCTCTTTGTAGAGGTGGACTCCCCAATTCAAGCTTCCTGGGTCCTATCTATGAGCCAGTTGGCTATCTACCGGGTGACATATGAGTTTGTACCTAACCTCTTGAGTTTGTCAACAATGCCTGAGTGGGGTATTGTGTCAAATGCCTTGGCCAGGTCAAGGTAGGCAGTGTGAACCATTTTTCCTTCATCCATTGTTTTGGTTACCTTCTCAAAGAAGTCCAGCAAGTTAAGTAGGCAGGATCTGTCCTTGATGAAACCAAACTGGGTTGTATCCTGTGTTTGGAGGTTCACTATATCTCTATTGATCATTTCCATGATACTTCTTTCCATGAATTTACATATAAGTCTAGTGAGACTTGGGTCTGTAGTTTCCAGGGTCTGTAGATGGCCTACCTTTGTGCAGAGGTACGACTGTTGCTGTTCTCCATTCATGAGGCATGAAGCCTGTTTGGAGACTACAGTTAAACAGTAATTCCAGAGGCCCTTAGGTCATGTTCCATACTATTTAGAAGGCATCCTGGGATATTGTTTGAGCCCATTGATGCAGTCTTTATTCTGCTTTTAATCTGTATTCTGATAGTGCAGCATTTTTAAGCAACTTTGCATGAGGATAACTGGACTACTGTGGATGATGGCAACAATAGACTAGGGTCTTGCCATAACACATGAACAGCCATTCCTTGTCACTCAGCATTGGTGTGCAATGTCAATTTCTTTGCAAATGCTGAGACAAAATAAATGAAGCCTTTCTTATGGGCCATTTCTGGTTATGTGTGCTGTCTGTAATTCTATTTTTTGACCAGATTAAAAGTGTGAAAAAGGGTTGAAAGGAAAGTGGTGGAATGGGGTGGGGGAGCAATAGAGGAATTTGCAGGAAGGTACTGCGAGAGAAACATAAATATCCACTTCTTCACAACATAAACATCAATGTATAGCCACAATTTGCTGAATTTGGATTGTCACCACACCAAGGGTAGGTGACCACAACAGTACAGCCAATTGTACTAAATCAAGTGTGTCAAGAAAACACATAGATGAAATGGAGAGCTACGTATATTAAGTTTTTTTTTGGGACAGGTGCCCAATTTTTTACTTTTTTCTTTCAAAGAGAGAGGAAAGTTGTGAAAGGTGCTTAGGAATGTGACTGTCAGGGAGGAAGGTTAGGTGAGGGAACAGGTGCAGGCAAATAGGACAAGCAAGACAGACAAGGATGGTGATGGGCACAAAAGGTTGAGGGACACCATGATTGTGAATAAGTAGGGGGGATCAGAGGTGTACATATGTCAAGCCTGAGAAAAGTGTGAATGAAATTCTCACCCTCAGAACTGTCATCACTGTCTCCTGTCTCAGTTTCCTGTGTCAGTGCTCAACATGGCATCATGTTGACAATGTGACAAACTACCTTTTCATCATGGCTGATCCAGACATTGAGGCCCCTTCCAATAATACTCTCCACCAGCTCTGTCAGCTTTTGTCAGGGGACAAAATCAAAACTTCTGCCAATACTGGTCCCAGAGGGTACCAATGCACCAGCTGCCAGGGAAGAGATATCTGATCTGGATGGACCAGGTAGGGCAGGGGTTGTGGAAGCAGCTCTGACAGCATGAGACCCTGAAGTGCTGGGTGTCTGTGCTGCAACCTGTTGAGGGATGGCGGAATGATCCTCAGTGGTTGGCCTACCTCTCTGTGCTACATGTCAGGTTTTGTAAGCAGAAATGTTTGACAATAGAAAATTTTTTGCCATATGAAATATTCCTCATTTCAAAAAAAATGATACAGAAGGGGTGGGACTGAGACAAAAAAGAGAGAAAGAGAATTAGATCCATGGCATATCATATGACTATATAATCTCAGAAAATAAACAGTTATGATTAACCAGTCTATACACATTTGCCACAGCTTATATACACTTCACTAGTTCACATCCTTTGTATCAGAAGAAGGGAGTGTTGAAAGGCCAGTTGGTTCGGATGAGTAGAATGACTTCAGTAGATGAAATTTTTACAAATGAATGTATAAAATAAAGGAGTTATTCATGAACAGGAGATATCCTAGTAATTTATTTGATGCATTGTTGAATGAAGTACTGAGTGAAAGAAAGGGCAGATTTGCTCCTATTATAGGAAAAACATCTCCTCTTATAGAAACAGGTGACACTTCAGTAGATAATTCTAATAAGGATTATAATATGGGATTTGTTATGAATTATGACGGACAGTCAAGTGTAGTAAGAAAGGTTATGGATAGAGAATGGAATAATTTTTCTAAGATATCAGATTTAAAACATATTTTTGAAAAACCATTAACGTACATATATCATAGAGGGAACACTATTAAGAACATGCTGGACAAAGGCACCCACAATATTAACTATGACAAAACAACAAGAACTAGAAAAGGTCTATATAAATGTGGTTGTTGTAACTATTGTTCATATTTAAAAACTGGAGATTCCATTTTTTTACAAACAAGGAAAAGGAAATTAAGTTTGGATATTTATGTTAACTGTAATACAAAAGGCATAATATACCTAGCTATGTGTAAAGAATGTGATTCGTACTATCTGGGTAAAAGTGAAAGAAAATTAAAACAAAGAATATATGAACATATGTATGATATCAGAAATAAATGTGAAAATAATGCACTTTACAAACATAGCATGGTATGTAAAACATCAGTATTTCAATTTTTTGTGTTGGAAACAATTCATGTGGATCCCAGGGGAGGTATGTGGGAGACACTAGTAGAATATAGGGAACTATACTGGAAGCTATCACTAGAAGCCAATAGACCTCCAGGTCTTAATGACATGATATCTTTAGCTCCAGTTTTAAAATTGAGATCAGCCAAGCTTTAAATTTATAGAAAAAACTGCTATCATTAAGAACATAATTTATGAAGTTTTATTTGACTTGTGATGTTATGTGTGATTTGGGCCACATGAGGGAGCCAAAGACAACATAAATTTATTCTGTATATACCTTTTGTATTTTTAAATGAATTTTATAGTTCAAATAAATTTTATTTAAATGTAAGTTATTTATGACAATTTAAAAAAATGTTTTTAAAATCAATTTTAAGAATATGATGTGTTTTTTAATATATGAAAGTGATTTTTATCAACTTAAAGTAAAATGGATTTTAAAATAACACCGACATGACCATATAAGGACAGTTTTTAATGACATCCTGTTGTTTACATTAATTGATTAATTGATTTATTTGGTTTAATTGTAATTAGTGTGTCTATATAAAGGGAATTATGGGATTGTGAAATTTATCTGATGAAGCTGATGACGAAAATGTTACTTGTACTTTTACAGCGTTAAGTGTGGGTCTTTTCACTTTGTGTTCGGTGTTTGGAACTGAATAAACTGTTGCCTATATCCAGCTCGACTGTGGTGCTTTCTACTTGGTTATAAGTTTATTTTAGCACCATTTTATCCTTTTGTGGTATTTAAATACAGTCTCCATATGATGACATCACATCAATTCAGCATTTAAAGATACAACATCAAAAATATACACATCTAAAATATACATAAATACAAAAGATCAGTAACTCATAAACAATCCATATTTGACCATAAAAAATAATGAATATATGTGCATAAAAATCATACATTCATTCATAAGAAATACATTCATAAAAAATATTGCCATAAAAATAATATCATAAAAGTCATACAACATCCTCTCATTTATGTAAAGGTCTATTGGCTAGAATGGGTTGGATGGATAACTTGTCGTTAAGTCCTTTACCCATATTCGCCCTCATTCTAATAATCCATTTGAGCTCACTGTTCTCAACCCTGTTCCTAATGGGCCCCTGTCTAGCATTAAATGGTACCATCTCTATAACCATAAATCTGAACTCATGTTCTATGCCCCTGGTCATGTCATGTCGTGCCAAAGCGTTGGTATCAGCATGTCTGGATATGTCATAAAGATGTTCCCTGATCCGATCCCGTAACCTGCGTGTAGTCATGCTTATACAGAAAGAAAAACAGATCAAACAATAACCTAAATAAACAAGATTGGTGGAATTACAATCTGCTCTCAAGCAAAAACTCAGTTGTTTCCCTGTATCTGGATGATGGAATCCCCCTGAAGTATCAAGATATCTACAGAAGTTACATTCTTTACATGGTAAAGTACCATATCCAGACCCTGTGGTCTGGGTATCTCCCCCA
Organism: Protopterus annectens; assembly: GCF_019279795.1. Classification (NCBI taxonomy): domain Eukaryota; kingdom Metazoa; phylum Chordata; order Ceratodontiformes; family Protopteridae; genus Protopterus; species Protopterus annectens. The sequence goes on from NC_056729.1 coordinate 1,604,409,639, forward strand.
TAGCATAATTTGGGCCACAAAGGATTCTGTTGAGAGATTTCTTATTTTTAAAAGCATAATGTGGAACATCACCAACCATTTGTTTTATTCTTTCATCAGCACAGAGAACATTCCAATTCTTAGAAAACACATTTTTCAATAGATTGATATTACTAGAATAAGTCACTGGAATTCTCATATACTCATCCCTAGGATGAACTTCAGTGGCTACCCTTTTCATCCCAGAAAAATATGGTCTACCTAGACTTGTTCTCACATTATGTGTCTGTGCAATGGTCATGTTAACTTCTTCCTTAGAATAACCTCTCTCAACGAAGGATTTACCAAGGTTTACAAGTGCTCCAACAAAGCTCTCATCATTAGCTGTTAACCTTGACACTCTCAGTGCTTGCCCTTTCATTATGTTCTTAAAGACATGCTGGGGATGCATGTTACTACGTTCCAGGTAGGTATTTCTATAGCATTCCTTCCTATGTACTAAAATTTCCTTGCTCAGATCTACGAACACATACATCTAAAAAATCAACTGATGTATGGGAGGTATTGGCTGTGAACTTCCAAAACCCAGTGGTATTGTTAATAAATTCCACAAACTGGGTAAAACTGTACATATCCCCCTCCCAAAGAAGGAAGAGGTCATCCACAAAATGACGAAAGAATGTAATGGGAAAACCCATGTCTTCCTTCAGCACAAATTTCTTTCCCCAAGTAGCCGTAACCAAGATGGCGTAGCTGTTCGCGCAAGGTGTGACCATAGCCACACCAGCTCGTTGCCTAAAAAAAATATCTTCAAAAAGAACAAATTATTTTCCAGAACCATTTCTAATAGAAAACATATTAAATAAATGTTCCTTGTATCATAGGTACCATCAATTAGATGCCATTTAAGCATATCTATCCCCTGACAGTTGGAAATAGCTGTAAACAACAATTGCACATCTAGGGTTGCCATAATACAGGTATCAGAAGGTGGTTTGTTATCAATAGATTCATAAAGATCCTCTAAAAATGGTTTAGTATCCCTTAGAATGTACCTGTTCTTAGAAATTATTGGTTTAAGTTGTTGCTCAATATAAAGTGAGAGGGGCTCTGTAGCCCATCCACCCCCTGCCACTATTGGCCTCATTGGTGGTTTAATAGGATGTTTATGAATTTTAGGAAGGCCCTGAATTATAGGTATAAGGGTTTTCTTTACAAAAAAGTACTTAAAAAGTTCCTGGTCAATGCAAACATTCAAGAAATCCATTATGAATAGAAATAATACAAGTCTCAACATCGCCTGTGTGATATTTTCATAGTCTATAGGGTCATTTAACATATCTAACATAACCATCTTATACCAGGAATAGTCCATGACCATTAATGGACCTCCTTTATCAGCTGGTCTAATAGCGATAGTTGCATCTTGTCAGAGATTATTTAACGCTTGCTTTTCATGAGCATGCAAATTACAAAAACTCTTAGTTTTAATATTGTTATCATAGATTTTGTAAATATCCTTCAAGCACATTTTTTCAAATGTTTCAACAACACCATTAGTCAAAGGAACATAACTACTAGGTTTTTTAAAGTTATTAACAAAACCAACAGTGCCCTGTGAGTCCCCACCATATAACAACTTCAACATGATATTACGTGTAAAAGTTTTCAATTCAATAACGTTATCAGTCAGGGACATCCTGTCCGATGGTATGAAAGTCATACCTTTCTGAAGTACAGCTAACTCAGATACTGTGAAAGTCTGTGCTGATATATTCCATATCCATGTTCGTGATTGCCCTGCCACATCCTCTTTAATGTTTGCGTATTGTTGTTGTTCTCCATGGTCAAATATGGATTGTTTATGAGTTACTGATCTTTTGTATTTATGTATATTTTAGATGTGTATATTTTTGATGTTGTATATTTAAATGCTGAATTGATGTGATGTCATCATATGGACTGTATTTAAATACTTGAATTGTTCAGTTTGAATTGTCTGAGGAAGCAGCTAGGCTGTGAAAGCGCTCACCTTTGTATTTATTAATTTTATTAAATCAGTGTTTTATTTAGCCGTGGTTAAGTGCTCTTTACATTTACTTTTTCTTATATATATATATATATATATATATATATATATATATATATATATATATATATATCTATGGATCCACTTTATAATTGTGAAATACTGAAATCTCGAATTTCAGTATTTCGCAACCATAAAGGCAAAACCTTCAAATACTGAACCTTCACAATCCCAAAACTATAAATCTCAAACACACAGCATACACCACACCACACATAAACCACAACACCCTCACTACAAAACAAATAAGCACACATAAACAAAAACCGGAGATTGAAATTACACTATTTCGAAATCCAGTAGTAGATGCCCACTAACATGAAAGTGCACTTCACCGAAAGTGCACTTTTGCGAACACCACTTGACTGAATGGTTACGGAACTTAGAATTAAGGCTTAGGTTAAGGATAGTGGATAGCTAGTAGAGCTATCCACTATCCTTAACCCAAGTCCTAACCCTAAGGTCCATGACTACCGCACCACAGTGGAGGAAATTGTATGTCCTCCATGGTGCAGTAGTCATGGACCTATGTCCTCCACTGTGGTGCGGTAGTCACGGACCTCAGGGTTAGGGCTTGAGTTAAGGATAGTGGATACCTATATACACTATCCTTAACCCAAACCCTAACCCTAAGGTCCGTGATGTGACTGCCTTACCACAGTGGAGGACATTGCCCGTTCATTGTATTGGTGTTTGCGAAAGTGCACTTTCGTGTTAGTGGGCATCTACTACTGAATTTCGAAATAGTGTAATTTCGATCTCCAGTAGTAGACCCATATACATATATATATATATATATATATATATATATATATATATATGTATATACATATATAAATATATATATATATATATATATATATATATATATATATATATATATGTGTGTGTGTGTGTGTGTGTGTGTGTGTGTGTATATATATATATATATATATATATATATATATATATATATATATAATCCCAGATTTCCCCAGCATGCTAGTCAGCTCCCAACAGTGTAAGAGCAGGAATAGCTTGGTGCAAGCTCAGGAGTTAGCTGACATCATAGGGGTGTGTGTCAGGCATACTGTAAGTAGACTGGAGCCCTGTGGCTCAGGTTTGCTCCTAGCTTAGCACAGCTAGGCAAGGGTGTGTGTCTGAGGCTGCCTAGCACTCTTTACATTGCCTAAGTGGGTGTGCATGCCTCACACTGGGTTTTAAAGGAAAAAAAAAAGTAAACCAGGAAATAGCAGCTCTGTGCACATGTGAGCACTCGTTTGTGCAGCGCACCCCTGGGCTTAAACAGGAAGGCAATGGGAAAGGAAAACAGCAGTAGGAAGATAATCTAGGAAAACTAGCATAGCTGGCAGGTGAAATGTATCAGAATCAGCCAATTACACAAGCAGCAGACCAGCGCAGCCCAGAACACTACTATAAACCATGCAAACACCTTTGCCTCTGGTTTTTCCCATACTCTACACCACCAGTGTATACAAGCGGGGAACATTTAACAAACAAAACTACAAAATGATAGGGGCTGCAGTAGGCATCATACAATAACATGTGTAAGAGTCTGAGGGTGGTGAGGATGTGAATGCTGTCGACCAACCCAGAGTGAGGAGATGGAGAAAGGTGTACAGACCCAGGGCAACCTACCAGGGGCTACATGGAGACAGTGGAGTGCTATAGAGTGGACAGGGACCTCCTACAGCAAATTGTTGAGCTGTGCCAGCCACGCCTGACACACAGAACTGACAGAGGGGAACTCATCCCAGTGGATACCAAGGTATGTGTAGGCCTAGGAATACTAGCCACAGGTTCCTCCCCTCCCAAAGCTCAACTGGGGATATCATGGGGATCTCAAAGGCATCAGCATCCAGAGTATTCCACCAGTTCCTGGATGCCATGTCAGCATATGCCTGTGAGCATGTATATTTCCTCAACACCTGTGAGGTGCTGGCCAGCAATATGTGTCTCTTCCATCAAATAGCAGAAAACCCTGAGGTAGTAGGTGCTATAGACTGCACGAACATATGCATCAAATCACCACCTGGTGAGCAGGGTAGGGTCTACATCAACTGCAAGGGCTTTCCCTCCATCAACTGCCAGGTTGTGTGCGATGCCCAGGGCATGATAATGAATGTGTGTGCTGGGTGCCCTGGAAGTTATCACGATTCCCACATGTGGCATCTGACGCATCTGTACCAGAGATTTGCCAATGGGTACATCCCTTATGGTCACCTAGTGGGGGATGCTGGTTACACACTGGAGCCATGGCTGATGACACCCATCAGAAATGCACACACACCCGAGCAAGAATGCCATAATGAGGCACATGCACAGACCAGATGTATAATACAGCATGTGTTTGGGATGCTCAAGTCACAGTTACAGTGCCTGGACACATCCGGTGGAGCCTTGCAGTACTCACCAGCTACATGTACTCAAATTGTTATGGTATGTGCCATGCTACACAATATGATCCTGTGGAAACAGCTGCAGCAGGAACAGCATGGGGCAGGGCCACACAGCCCCCCACCAATGCCAAGGCCTGCACAGGCACAGAGTGACTCGGAGGAGGAACAAACTGAGCCTGCCCCAGTAGGCAGATGGAGGCGTGCCCAGTGCCCTGGCCTTGGCAAAGAGGCAATGCATAGCACATACAGTGACACAGTAGGGACCCAGGGAATGACACCTCTTTCTGACTCGCACATACAGTAAAAGGGATGCCAAACAAGACACTACCTGTGCTCAACCATGTATAGGGAGTGTACTATGTGCATCCAACATAGGCAGCCCTCCAGCACCATCCTCAATACTGGCACACCCACAAGGTAAGTCAATCAACCTACCAATTCCAAATGGTGTAGAATGTGTCGTTACCTGTATCTATGGTATGGATGTGAGCATGCAAAGGAATTGGGTGGCTGAATGGTATGCCAGCAGATGGTAGACACCCATAGTGGCACCACGACATCTGTAACAAATACTGGAGTCAGTACTACACAGGGTGACAAAACCCACTGCAGGGAATATGCAGGCCATCATGTTCATAGGTTCATAGGTTCATAGGTTCATAGGTTAGTACTAGGCCATCAGCCCTAGGGCCTATACAAGCCTAGCCATAACAATTCCCTGGCTATTTCTTCCCACACTATTTACTTCCCTGGACCCCTGTCTAGCAGGGTGACTGACGTGATCCCCGGGGTGAATTTCCTTTCTCCCATCCAATCGTCAAGGTTCCTTTTGAAGAGGACCAAAGAGGCACTGTGCTTGACATGTATGGGTAATCTATTCCAGAGTCTAGGGGGTCTCTGGGTCAGGAACCTATCCCTCCAGCATGTTTTGTTTATTGTGATGACAAGGTTTAGATCCCTGGAGCATGTGGCTCTGAGGGATAGGGATTTCTTTAAGTGTAGCATGTCCAACAGCTCTGGGATTGACATGGCCTTGTATGTTAAGCAAAGATCGCCTCTGAGTAGACGATATGCAACAGAGTATAGCTGGAGTTTTTTAAGGCGGTCAGCGTAGGACATCTGCTTTAGGCCTGTGATTCATTTAGTGAGGTATTTCTGTGGCCTTTCCAGTTGCTGCAGATGTCTTGAGAGGTGCATACCAAACGGGGCATTGTATTCTATAATGGGTCTAATGAGGGATGAGTACAGTGGGACAATGACCTCCTTTTTTCTGGATGTCCATATGACTCACACATGCCAGTCAGGGAGGTTCACATACCCAACAACAGTCTCAGCCAGCAGGACAGGTGTAGACAAACACAAACATAGGCTGTGCTATGGCCTCTGAATGATGCCTATGGGTAACCACTCCCCAGGCCTACACAGACAGACTACAGCAGGTCAGGCAGTGGAATATTAGTTCTGAAGGGTAGGAAGTCAGACACTAATATGTAGGTCAACCAAAGCTAAAACCTGTATTACACTGATATGCCTCTAGTCAGCATGATACGTTAGAATACAGAATGAAATCGAGTACCTGACATACCAGTACTGTCATAACAAACGTGTACAAGTGCCAGGTGTGCCCCCCCCATCCTATGTAGACATCTATAAACAGTCAGGTGTGCATCCCTCCAATCATGTGTAGAAATGTAGAAACAGTCAGGTGCACCCCCCAGTCCTGCGTACAAATGTAGTAACAGTCAAGTGTGCCCCCCCAATCCTGTGTAGAAATGTAGTAACAGTCAAGTGTGCCCTCCTACTCCTATGTAGACATGTAGAAACAGTCAGATGTGCCCCTTCCTCCAATCCAGAGTAGAAATGTAGTAACAGTCAGGTGTTCTCCCCCCAATCCTGTGTAGAAATTTAGTAACAGTCAACTGTGCCTCCCAAGCCTGTGTAGAAATGTAGTAACAGCCAGGTGTGCCCCCCAATCCTGTGAAGAAATGCAGAAATAGGCAAGTGTGCCCCCCAATCCTGTGTAGAAAGTTAGAGACAGTCAGGTCTGTCCCCCCACAGTCCTATGTAGAAATGTAGGAACAGCCAGGTGTGCCCTTCCCCCAACCCAGCATAGAAATGTAGTAACAGTCAGGTGTGTCCCAACCCCACAATCCTGTGTAGGAATGTAGAAACAGTCAGGTGTGCTCCCCCAACCCTACTTAGAAATGTAGTAACAGTCCGGTGTGCCCCCCAAACCTATTTAGAAATGTAGTAATGGTCTGGTGTGCCCCCACCCAATCTGATGTACACACGTTGTAACAGTCAGGTGTGCCCCCCCCCCCCACAATCCTATGTAGAAATGCAGTAACATGTATGTGTAGATATAATACCAGTGGAGCACAGATGCACAGAGGTGGCCAAGGTAGCAGGATAGGTTGTAGCATCTGCATAATATGCAGGTATGTGTGTGTTAGGTCGGTGTGTGTTTCATATTGTGTGAGAGTGGTCTGTATGTATGCATGTTGAGGTAAGACCTGGTGGCCATTGCCCACTACTGCCGATGACAGGGACAAGTCCTCACAGCTGCAGTGCCATACACAATACCCACCAGTATAACACAAGCTAGCAGTAAGCCATTGTAAATGTATGGTGGTAATATGTGTCACCATCTGAAAGACTGACATGGCATTGCTGTTGGTCTAGATATATAAGCAGTACACAGGGGAAAGTACTCCAGACATATAGTATATATTGTGTCACTGTGAAATGGACACACACTTGGAATAGTACATACAGGTATGCATCACATTATCTAGACCTGTAGTAGGGGATACCGGTGTTGTCTGCCCAAACACTCGCAGATCACAAGGGAGGTAGGACTGATGTATTGGGAAACAGCTGATGTACCAGCACATGCAAGCATAACTGGAATGCCCAATGCATATCTGTGTGTCAGATGCAAGTAGTGTCCATAGCACACATGCACCCAGCTCACACAAACACCACATACAGGTACCTCTCTGGTTGTACCCCTGTTGTGGGGAATGGGTACAATATGACTCCACCTGTATATGGCAATAGCAATAGATTGCAGCATGCAGTGCAGGTGTCCCATGCAGGTGTGTCGCTAGCTGTCGGTACCACCCTGCCATCATCCACACTGGTTTACAGTCAAAAGGTCAACATTGACATGTCTGACAGCCACCTCCTCGACCATGGTAGTAACGACAGTCAGAATGTCGACGTTCATGTGTACGACCATTCAAAAGGATGTACACAGGGCAGAGATTCACAACATTGCTGTGAATGGGGGATTGAGAAACTATGGACGACAGAATTTGTCAACATTGTTGCGTCGACCATACAACCTACTTAATATGTATGAGCCAATGCTATTTGCCATGGAAATCACCGTTTGTGTAAGTGATTTTTGTACGTTTAATACTAAACCATCCACACCACCTGATCAGGACTGATAGAAGGTATTGGCATGAACACCTAGCACACCTACCCTGTCACCCCAGGGGAATATACTGTATGGTGGTCTGAGACCGTAGGACTGACAGAAAGCAACGGCCTGCCACATCTGGCCCGCATCAACACCTAATGGGCCACGGGCCTCTGCCAAGGGCCTGTGTTTCACACGTACTACCAATTCATGTTATGTCATGGACACCCAAATAACAACACAACACATTCCATATAAGCCATATGCAAGGCCATGTGGATAAATCACAGTAACATGTCCACCATGTCCCACTGCATGAACTGTGGACCAACACAAACACACAGCTGTGATGGGATGATAAACATAGGGAAAGTATCAGAGAATGTGTGCATAATGCAAGGAAGAGGATAGAATAACAGAGGGGGGGTAGGAGCGTGGGCAGCATGGAATGTGCACAGTCCGACACAAAGCTGTGTGCACACACTATCCCTGACTGTAAACACATAAATGGGTGACTACATACCTGCCCATGCACCACAATAGGGATAATGTCCTGACTCATGGCACCTGCCTCTGGGTAACCCGTGCGAATCTGTAGAGCTGTGAGGTATTGTCATAGCTTTATAAGGCCATACTGTCATGTTTATGGATGTACAAGTATGGGATCCTCTGCCAGGACTGTACCAAGGTGCTAAACTGGATACACAGACCCAGCAGCAAGTGTCTGCAGCTCCCCCTCCAGGATGGCATAACCTACCATGAATATGTAGGCATCTGCCCACAATACCGCACACAGTTGCAGTCACCCTTGACCCCCAAGACATCACTGTGAGCAGGAATGTCCTTCTGATAGTACATGAGGTAGAAAACATCACAGTGTATAACAGTACACATGTCTGAATATTTCTGCTAACAGCTGTACCATATCGCTGAAGCAGCACAGACACAATCACCTACAGTACACACTTTCCCTTGCACTCTTTGTTCCCATATTGCCAAATGATTGACAGATACCCTGCAGAAACAGTTTGATACCTGTAGGTGTACAACACAAAGGTCTGCACTGGAGTACAAACTACCTGGAATCACTGGAATCAATCCACAAATTCAATACAGAAGGGCATACTGGGCATGCTCACACACAAACAAATGAAGCCCATGTCTGCAAACAACAGTGGACCAGACATATCTGGCAGTTGCAGATGTTAGTGCAGACACTCCACAGTATGCACCACTCATGCTTTGCACACACACAGTGGATAGTTATACAGACATATATCCAAGGACAACACATAGATGTATGGAAGAGAGTGACTGTGACAAGGAGCCATCCATTATGAGGCCTGTCCCACCCAGCACACAGCTAAATGGCTACAACCACATGAGGTTCAGATGTCACTCACTGTAGATACTAGTCACCTGTATCTGTCAGCATTACAGACTATGGGGTGCAAGTGCTAGTTGTGCAATATGACTGTACAAGGAAGTAGTCATCTCGCAGCTGTATACATGTACCTGTGGAATATAATCCTGCGTGTGCCCACATGTGGTGTGTCAACCTCTAGATGAATGGGTTATGGACCATGCACACACACTGCCCTCCCCATAACCGTACTATGACAAGGCTGCTGAGGTCATCCACTTTGAAATATATCTTTGGGAAGTTTGTAGCCCCGTAATTTATGTGGCACATCCTATAACTGCATACTGTTCTAGTGTGATAAACTAGTTGGGTAGCAGTTCTAATCCCAGACATGGCAATTGTGTGTGTGTGTGTGTGTGTGTGTGTGTGTGTGTGTGTGTGTGTGTGCTTGTGTGACTGTCTGTCCCTGTTTGTGTAAAGAACAGTGCTTTTTAGGCTAGTCACACTCCCTACACTTCAAATGACCTACTTTGGCAAGGCCACTGATGTCATCAACCTTGAAATACACCTTTGGGAAAGTTGTAGTCCAGTAATCTCCATGGCACGTCCTATGCCTGCATACTGCTGTAGTGTGATAAACTAGCTAGGTAGGAGTTCTAATCCCAGACATGGCAATTGTGTGTGTCTGTCCCTGTATGTGTATAGAGCAATGCTTTTTAGGCTAGTCACACTCACTACACTTCAAATGCCCTATTTTGGCAAGGCTGCTGATGTCATCCACCTTGAAATACACCTTTGGGAAAGTTGCAGCCCAGTAATCTCCATGGCATGTCCTATACCTGCGTACTGCTGTAGTGTGATAAACTAGTTAGGTAGGAGTTCTAATCCCAGACATGGCAACTGTGTGTGTCTGTCCCTGTATGTGTAGAGAGCAATGCTTTTTAGGCTAGTCACACTCCCTAAACTTCAAATGCTCTACTTTGCCAAGGTTGCTTATGTCATCCACCTTGAAATACACCTTTGGAAAAGTTATAACCCAGTAAATTCTGTGGTATGTCCTATAACTGCGTACTGCTGTAGTGTGATAAACTAGTTAAATAGGAGTTCTAATCCCAGACATTGCAACTCTGTGTGTGTGTGTGTCTGTGTAGAAAGCAATGCTTTTTAGGCTAGTCACACTCCCTGCAATTCAAATGCCCTACTTTGGCAAGGCTGCTGATGTCATCCACCTTGAAATACACCTTTGGGAAAGTGGCAGCTCAGTAATCTCTGTGGCTCATCGTATATCTGTGCACTGCTGTAGTGTAATAAAATAGTTATGTAGGAGTTCTAATCCCAGTCTTGGCAACTGTGTGTGTCTGTCTGTGTAGAGAGCAATGCTTTTTAGACTAGTCACACTCACGACACTATAAATGCCCTACTCTGGCAAGGCTGCTGATGTCATTCACTGTGAAATACACCTTTGGGAAAGAAGTACTCCAGTAATCGCTGTGGTGCATCCTATAACAGTTTTATGCTGTAGTGTGATATAGAACTCTGGTAGGGGTTCTATTCCCACACATGGCAGTTGTGGATGTTTTGTGTGTGTTTCTATGTCTGTGTAGGGAGCAAGGCATTTTAGGCTAGTCACACTCACTACAATTCAAATGCCCTACCTTGTCAACCCTGCTGATGTCATTCCCAGTGAAATACACCTTTGGGGAAGGAGTACTCCAATAATCCCTGTGGTGTGTCCTATAACAGCTTTATGCTGTAGTGTGATATAGACCTCAGGCAGGGGTTCTATTCCCACACATGGCAGTTGTGGATATTTTGTGTGTGTTCCTATGTCTGTGTAGGGAGCAATGCATTTTAGGGTAGTCACACTCACTGCAATTCAAATGCCCTACTTTGGCAATCCTGCTGATGTCCTTCACTGTGAAATACACCTTTGGGGAAGGAGTACTCCAGTAATCTCCGTGGTGCATCCTAGAACTGCGTAATGTAATAAACTAGTTCGGTAGGAGTTCTAATTCCAGACATGACAGGTGTGTGTGTGTGTGTGTGTATCTGTGTTTGTAATTCATATCCTGTGTGGAGGGGGGTGTGAGTGTGTAACAACTGGACTCAAGTGAGTTTTGCTAATTTCTTATATGGTGGCCCTAGTATATATCACAATGTCCACCATACAGGGATAACAGATGTGAAATAGCCAAGAGGCTGGTGTGCAAATCCATACCCCTACATGTGACTTCAAGGCCAGGTGAGCAATGTGAACAACCCTAGTATTCCCCAGAGAATACTCTCAATCCATGTCTCATACACACACACAGTTGCCTAGCCAAAAGCCACTATGTTGGTAGTACCCTGCATATTGCCGACGATAGTAACCATGGTGTGATTACAGTGGGTTACAGTGGGCATGGCACCCCATCCATCAGTCCAATAGGCAAGTACACACCAACAGTGCACCTTCCCCATGTTCCCCACTGGACACCTGCAACACCTGTGGTGCCATCAAATGTGACCCACAAAAGACATACCATACCTGAAAAACATGCCCTGTATGGACAGATGCCACTGACACCAGGGAATACCAGTATCATGCTATCAATGTAGGTGCAGAGTAAACATGCTGTCCATTAACAGTTCCTGCCACATGAGGCCAGGACTGGCACATCTGATGATAAAAATCTGTGTACACAACATGGGCCAGACACCCCAGGTACAGTTCCACGTGTCACTGTACATGCATGTGGGAGGTGTGCACATCCCAGACACCGTCCATGTTATGGACTAAGTAACACATACATGACAAGCAATGCACAACATTGGCTACACGCAATAGTCACCCAGGTAACTGGATGGTGAACACAATACCCACCTGTGTGGGTAAATCCAGAAACTACACCGCTGAGCCACAATGCAGACCATTGTCATGTGGTGTGATGCCAAGGTATACCCATCACCTAGCCTTGTATAGCCATCTCGCACAGTTGACCACTACACACTCGTGAAGCAATACACCCATGCATGTCAGTACTGGCACCATGTGTGCATTTGTGTGTGTGCATGTGTGTGTGTGTGTGTGTGTGTGTGTGTGTGTGTGTGTGTGTGTGTGTGTGTATGTGTGTGTGTGTGTGTGTGTGTGTGTGTGTGTGTGTGTGTGTGTGTGTGTGTGTGTGTGTGTTGTATGATGTGTATGATCACATTCACACTCACTACAACTGCCATTGTCATACTTAAGCATGCTATCTGATGTCAGACACCTCCACATACCCTTTGCCCATATAACCTCCGTGTGACCCCTGTGGCGCATGTGATACCTGCAGAGTAATGTGTTGTGGCAATTTCACTAGTAATAAGTTGTATTCCTGGCCCTGCCAAGTCTGTCACTGTGTGTGTGCATCCCTGTGAGAGTGTGGCTGTGTTGATGCTGGCACCTGTTCATGCAGACAGGCATGTGGACTACACCTACCGTATATCCAAACCAAGAGTTTGGAAAAAGCAGTCGCCAACCACAAAGTAGTAATCCACAAGGTTTTATTAACGCTGACTACACACAATGCATTTTCGTTCTCAGACTTCATCAGATAACACAGTCCACAAAAATGCACATGCTTATATAACTCTTCACATTAAATAATTAACTAATTGACCAATAAAACCTTTGCATCAATTAATGGAATAAAAATATATGTAAGGACAAATAGTTTAGAAACATAAGAAAACACATTTTCTAACTGTTTAACAATAAATATCAAATTGATAAATATGTATAATGTATAATAAATATGTATAAAAATATATATATAAATGTATTTATAAAAATTCACCTTTTAACACAGTTAAAAGAATAAATATATGAAAACTAGTGCAATGCTACCCTCTAGTGGCTGTTAACAGGAAAAACCTTTATAATTTAGCTTCTCTTAGTTTTAATTTTAGTTTTCATTCAGACCAGGGTGCCTTCCTGCATCCAAAAATACCTGCCAATATAGCTCCCTATATTCAAGACGGGTTTCCCACAAACCCCCTCTAATATCTTTGGGAACAACCTCCAGTACAAAAAACATAAAAGTTGCTTTGGCACATTCCTGTGTGTGTTTATACAGGACATTCTTATCATTATTTTTACTTATATCATAAAGATGTTCATAAATCCGCCTTTTCAGGCATCTTTCGGTCTTCCCTATATAAAAGGCACAACTTGCCTCACAGGATACCAGATGGACCAAACCACTGGAGTTACAATTACTATGACATGTACTATGAACATATTTATTCCTACTTTTGATACACACCTTATCAATATTTGTTATGTGTATACACTGTGCACATGCCCCACATTTGTAGGTACCTGGCCTCCTGGCCTTTTGAACAGGCTTCCTTTTTTCCATTAAAACACCTACCGTATAGCTACCATATCCCTGTTGCAGATGTCACTCACCACCACATATACGTTTTGAGGGCTCCTCAACATGTAACATATGTGGTGCATCCAATAACTGCATAGAAATGTGTTAGCACTACATAGTCATCAGGGGTTTGATGCCCTGTGCTGGTAGGTGTGTGACACAAACATGCTTAGGTATTACTCTCCCACCCCTCCCTGACTTTTCTTTGCCTCTGTCTGCCTCTCTCATTCCTTCTCTGTTGGATGTGGAGACCTACACCTGCTTTGCTTAGGCAGCAGCATGTGTATTTTAAGTGATGCTTATGATCAGCTGATGGCCTCTGCACAAATTGCAGCCCTTCTCTAGCTGATTGCATGTGGAACAGCTGTGGTAACATTCCCATAGCCAATTGCATGAAAACACATTCCAATATCTAGGAACATCATGTTGGTGTTGGGCCTTTTCATTCACTGTGAGCAGAGACTCGATTTGTTGTTTGGCAAACAGCATCTTAGATGGATTGGGGATTTACCTCTAACAACATACACTGTGAAAACAGGCCAACACACTGGAGGGGGATGTGCCTGACCTGACTACAGACTGTAAGTGCTGCTATACTGCATTTGGAGTAATGTTGGTTTAACAGGGTGCGTGTGGATATGTCTGTCCTACATGTTGGTTTAACAGGGTATGTGTGGATATGGCTGTCCTACATGTTTTAATACCCACCATGTCAGTGCTATGTTTAAGAGGAAACCCCAATCTGTAGGGTCATCTGCAGACTGGGCAGTGTGTGGTGCCTTCTGTTTCATGTGTTACCCACAAAGCACCTATCTGTGAACTGCAGAAGGTAGTGTGAGTATTGCAGTCTGTAGATGGTGACAGCCATGAGAGTTACTGACTTCATATCCCTCATAGGACATATGTTGCAACAAACCCTGTTACAACAGTAAATGTATGATGCTATCACAGCAACATGTCAATATTGGCCCTGTGTATGTGCCTCCAGCCACAACCCTGTCATATGTTCCGTACACCATAATTAGTGACATCATATCTGATAACAAGCCAGTGAGTAGGGGTTAAATTTGATAACATAACCTGGACATTCTGTGGTTATGTGTACAGTATTGAGGTCTGTGTACTTATGGTAAATGTCGACAGTGTGTGTATTATTAATTTGTACTTTGGCCTGTGTACAGACTGGGGTAGATGTCATTGTTCTTGGTCCCGTTCTATCTGATGTTACATGCTGCTCCACTGAATGTTACCCCATTGGCTTACATGTTTGTAGGGCCATACACACACATGTCCCATACCTCAGACAGGCATCTGACCACACTGTGTAGCGGCCCAGTATATGTTAGGGTTAGTGTATGAGTGGCACATATGAGGATGGTGTTGAACAGATAGCCCATATACTGTAATATTACACTAGCTTACCATATGTGGCTGTGGTTGTGTTCACATTGGTTGTGGTTATGCACTTTCACACTGATGTATCATACTCTGTGCTGTGATATGTCTGTAGAGCCTGCTATATACTCAGGTACATGTGCATTTCCCCATAGGAAATGTAGGCCAGTGTTGAGCCAGTCTGCCTGTACCCTGCACAGTGCTTTGTTACATGCCTAGCAGCTTAGTGTACTTACCCAGTGAGATGTCATGTCCAGATACTTGCCAGATGTACTGCTGCCAGGCCTCCCTTAACAGTCTTGTATGTCAGGCAGAGCGGTGAGATGCTATACAGATATATGTCAATATCTAGTGGGTAGTTTGTGGATGGCTAAAATCCATATTGTCAGGCTTGGTCCACATGTCTTGCATTAAGGGGTTCTGTGTATACCTGTGGACTGTCCAGAGTTTGTCAGAATGTCCACATATATTGACCAATATCTCTGCTGTAGTCCACAGGAGCATTACATGCTAGCAGCGGTACTGTACTATGATGTCCTTAGGATGTCTGTCAGTAGCCAATGGCACACATGTTAAAAGCAGATGTGACCTCCCCACACACCATGTCTGTGAAGACAATCCCTATTACTGTAGCAATAGTCAACAAATATACCTACTATACATACCTGACATCCCCTGCACTACGAAGTTGGGACTATAGAGGCTGAGGTAGGGCTACACCCCAAGTTCAGGACATATGATGAAAATATATGTATATATAATTATACAGATATCTATATAGATATATACACATATACATATCGGCATATATAGATGGATATGCATATGTGCATAGATACACTTATAAACACCCAGATATATACATATACAGAGCAATATATGTCTACACATATACAGATAGAGATACATATGCACATATATGTATGGATGTCTACATATACATTGACAGCAGTAGGTATATCAGAATAGATATACAGGCACATATAGTTATAGATATCTACATATATGCCAACATAACTAGGCATAT
Organism: Protopterus annectens; assembly: GCF_019279795.1. Classification (NCBI taxonomy): domain Eukaryota; kingdom Metazoa; phylum Chordata; order Ceratodontiformes; family Protopteridae; genus Protopterus; species Protopterus annectens. Next base: position 1,604,425,715 of record NC_056729.1, read on the forward strand.
CTGTACACATAGGATGTGCATACATACATAGCTATATATACACATATATATATATATATATATATATATATATATATATATATATATATATATATATCTATATATACATATATCTATATATACACACACACACACACACACACACACACACACACACACATATATATATATATATATATATATATATATATATATATATACATATATATATATATATATATATATATATATATATATATATATATATATATATATATATATATATATATATATATATTTATATATATATATATATATATATATATATATATATATATATACATACATATATGTACATACGAAGAGATGTACACATGGCCATATATATGTAGCACTATACAGATGTGTATACAGTTATATTGCAGCAATGTTGATACTTGCTAAGTATGGCTTAGCCCTGATAACCAGATCACACCACCCAGTCTGATAATCTGTAATAAGTGTATGTAATGCAATGTACAATACATGCACCTATATGCTGTCATTACAGTAGCAAGGGGTGTGAGTGTCATGTGTGGGACACATACATATATGTGGCCTATGGATCACTGTTATCCATGTAAATGTGTTACATACAGGTGTAGTAGCCCAGTATATGTGTGGTCACTCTGGCATGTAGTGTATCATGGCAGTACTACCATTGACAGTGCTAACGCAGGCAAGAGCAGAGTGCTAAATCTAGTACTGACAACACACACACCTGTGGGCATAGCTGGACACCGAGGCCTCCCTGTTGTATCCCTGGTGTGTGAGCTGTGTCACAGTATATACCCCTTACTGGGTAATGATCCATCATGTGGAATGTAACTGTAGACTACCATTTGTACAGCACATGTTAGTGAGGGAATCTGAGATGTAGTTATGGCATACATATTGTTGTCAGATGTCTATCTGTCAACACACTCATGCTACTGCATAGCTACTTGCCAAGCTAATGACTGTTAGTCTCTGTATAGATTTGCAGATGGCAGGTATCCAGCTGGGATATGTACAGTCAACCTAAACTTGATTAACACTGACATGTCTGCCCAGCTGTGTAAGAACTAGCACATACAGGAGATATCACCCTGTATGCATCACATACCATGGGTACCTCCACTACACTACCACAGTAAACCGATCATGCTTGGGTATAAGTCCCCATCACAGACACTAACCATGTGTTATAATGCATGTTGCATACATGTCAACTTGATCACCTCAGTGGCCATGCGCAGGAGGTACCTGGAGGATTGGCTGATGCATGTCATTCTCACCCTGAGGGTCACCACAGTAGTGTCTGTCGATAGATTGCCCACTGCCACCTGACAGGTGGCAGGGTTCCACTGTACACACAACCCCTACACAACCCATCTCCCCTTGGACAATAGCTCGGTACACAGCTATGACCACCTGCAGTGATGCACTCCTGTACTGACACATGTGTACATGTGCATGACTGAGTATAACAGTGTCTGTGTGTTAGAACACCTGTCTTTGAGAATTCCATGAGGGCCTTCACAACCAATGCAACACCCGTTGCCATAGTCACTTGTGGCTGCTGCTGTATGTGACATTACATGTACCCCGTTGAGCTCCCACCCATACTGGCTACATGAGCCTGGTAGTACCAGTACAACAGTGTTTTACAAATGGGTTGATAGGCATGGGATACCCACTGTGTTCTGGCATGTGTGTGTAGTTGTGCATGTCCGTATATCTGTAGGGTACAGCATTCCGAGGCCACATACTCCTATTACAATACCCATTGCCACACAGTAGTAAAGATAGTGTTGTTGCTGCCCATAGGTGAGGCATGATAATGTAACACCCTACTATGCATGTGGCATGTGCATTAGATGCATATCCCTGTAGTACCACCACTGTTGGAGTATACTATGGGTTGTATTGCACTTGTGGGTATGCCAGAGTGTCATCATGGGTTTCAGGGAATGCAATATCCACTGGGGGATGTGGGGGATGTGTACACTGTCATTAAACCAAGGTACACCCGGTATATGTCCCATGTACCACGTTATGGTTACCACTGTCAACATAAACCATACAGGTAACTGATACTGCAATCCAAGCCAGTTATGCATGTGCTGTGTGCAGCCTGTCTGTAACACATTGGACACATGGTCAAGTTAGTTAGCAGTGATAGGCCTTGGTATCTTGGATTTCTGTCTGGCTGTTATGTGTCTGTCAATGTGTATATGATGGTATGTCATACTACGTATTGTCCATATACACCCATTACATCCCCCATTAGTATACTGTACATGTCTGGGGATGTTCTGCATGTAACATGTAACCTGGGACACACCTCACCCTAAACACTGTGTGGTGTGTGCAATGTAAGCCACACACTTCAGTATCACTACATAGCTAGGTAGGGGTCTAGTCCCAGTGTTGCCAAGTAACAGTGTGCGTGTATGTGGATGGGTCTACATCAGGTTGCAGTGTATACATGCCTCAGCGGGTCACCTTTCCATGAGGCACAGGCAATAACCATTTTAGTAACCTGTGACATGTGTTCAACCGTACCCCAGATATGTCACAGCCATGGTGTCACCACAGTGATATACCCCATTGTGGAATATGACTGCAGACCATCCTCATGCTGACACATGTACACCTACAATGCAAATGGATAACATTATAGGGACTGCAACCAACCAGTGTTACTAACAGCTATAATGCATTATTGCTGGATGGCTACACTACCTGCCATTTATGCATTACACTTTACTCCTTACAACATGTTACACTGCTGTACTGTGGTACACTGTAGTACAGTCTCCATGTGCATCAGAACCATATCAGCCTGTCCCTGCATTGATGGTATGGATGACAGGGGTGTGGCACAGGTATCATCATATGCACAGGGAATCCTTGTGCTGACACATGTACACCTACAACACAAATGGATAACATCATAGAGACCACAACCAACCAGTGTTACTAACAGCTATAAGGCATCATTGCTGGATGGCTACACTATCTGCCCTATATGCATTACACTCTACTCCCTACAACATGTTACACTGCAGTACTGTGGTACACTGTAGTACAGTTGCCATGTGCATCAGAACCATATCTGCCTGTCCCTGCATTGATGGTATGGATGACAGGGATGTGGCACAGGTTTCATCATATGCACAGGGTGTGATGTTGGTTTTCTAGAGGCCGAGGGTGGGCCATACATTTGACACCATGTGTGTGGGTGAGGGGTGTACTGTGGTAAGCTGGGTGTGGTGATGTGGTGTGTGTAGGTATGGGGTTGCCCTAGGTGTGTTTGCATAGTGTGTGGGTATGCATGCACACAGTTCTGCCATGTGGCTGCCCTACACAGGTGTTTATGGACAGCTGCAGACCATATCTGGCAGGGTGTGTAGTTCACTCTCTCCAGCCATGGACACATGGACTGTGTGCCAGGGGTTCCATGGGCACATCCAGGTACAGGCCTTGATGTGCTACTCTCACCTGCTGATGACAAATGTCTGCTGGTACCAGGCCCCTCCTGGGATTGGCCAGAACCACATCGATGTGCACATGGCCTGCTGTAATGTGGTGTGGACAGCACAGCTCCCACACTGCCGGTGCTGCTACTGCCACTACAGGAGCCCCTTGGTGTCCTAGAACGTCCACGTTGACTGCCAGCTGTTGGTGTTGCTGGCCCACCTCCACGTGGCCATCACCACATTCCCACCACATGTTGAAGCAAGGACACACCATGGCTGATTAGGGCCATCATCTCACCATGCCATCTATCCGTGAGCTCGGTGTAAGCACGGATGGCATCAGACAGTTCAGGGAGGTTGTCGCTTTCAGATGTAAGAGCAGCCCTCTGTAGCATCAGGCCTTGTCTGGTGTAATGTTCCATACATGCCTGCACCACCATGACAGCTTGAAACATGCACCTGCTGATACCAGCTATGTTGCCTGTGTCAGGAGCATGATGTCCAGCGGCCCTACTATGAGCTCCCTGGGCATCTATATGGTGTCCTGTCGGACATCCGGCTATGCCTGCTGCAACCAGACACAGTAGGCATGGTTACCACACTTTCCTGTGCACTGCCACCAAATGCCAGCTGTCCGGACGCTATGGCCACTGGTGATAGGGTATGTATAGGCACTGAACCTGTGTGTGGGGTTGGGGTGGCTAAAAGGTGGATGTCAAATGTTGGTGCAGTGTTGGCCCCTGACAACCCCACCTGTACCTCAACAGTACTATCATCATCTTCAGTGTCTGTATGGACACCAACATCAGATTGCATTCAGAAGGGACCCTGACTCACCTTGCCACCTGTGGGAGGAAAAACAATAAACACACTTTAAAACCTGTACAGCATTGCCTAACAGTACACACACACACACACACACACACACACACACACACACACACACACACACACACACACACACACACACACACACACATATCCAAAATAACTACCTGTCCATGGCTTTACAGACAGTCCCATGTATATGTCCATGTGATCCTCCATCCTGCATCACATTTGTTAACATACACACATTGATATCCCCTCCTTAACATATCAGTCCTCTAAAGACCTACACAGGTGGTTACACCACAAGACCTGTTACTATATTACCTGCCTGATCTGTGTGCAGTGGTTTTACATGGCCTCACTGCTGTCATTTGGTATGCACCCTCTGTATGTCTGGACATCATGAGCATGGTCCCCTATATGTGTGAGTTACTATGTTCTGTCCATAATATCATGCACTGGTGTGGCATGTGTATGTAATGCTCACTACATGCCAGATATGCTGCTCATTCAGCCTATCATGTGACAACTGTAATATATGGAGACACACCCTGGTGTTGACTAGTACTTCCCCAATGCATCTGTAGTGCTGCATACGTGGGTTGTAGGTGACCTCCTGCTGAATGCGATATTAAGGGTGTACCTGGTGTCTACCTTCCCTCACGATGCCTGTTCCATGCTACAGACCATATTATACTATCAGCTGTCCTGTGATTACACACATGATAGGTCTTCCTGGTGTGTAATGTGGCAGTCCATGCCCATGTACTGCACAGTCCCAAAGGGGGGTACAGCTGTATGAACATCCCACAATCTCACATGTGCATACATGGCCAACCACACAAACACACACATGCACACACGCATCCTACATTCATCCACCTCCCTCCACTTCACCAGAGTGACCCTACAGACAAACTAACTAACTACCAAGACACACACATACAGGTGAGGTTGCACAATGATAGTACACACAGTCCTCCAATTACCAATCTGTCAACATGCAGAACATATGGTACAGAACAGCATGTAGTTCAGCTATAGTCAGTCCATGCTAGCAACAGTATACATGTGTGTGATGTATGTGCTGTGCCACTAGGTGATGCCCCTTTCCCTGGATACCACTACACCCATGTACACAGTACTGCTGTGCAACTGTTCTGCACCCTGCCACGCACTGTGCACCACACCTCACAGTTGTATGACCCATTGCAGAATGTGTAGTACTGTGTCAGTTATGTCAGCTTTAATGCTCACAGACCCTATATTTTCCAGCAACACATACCTGGGGATGATATGTGGGCAGTTGTCATTTGTGAATGCCTGATGTACAGCTCTCAACATCAGCAGACCATGTATGACCAATCCAATACTCTTACACTAACAACCATCGGAGCATACAGTTGCTATGGGGGGTGTACACACCCTTCCTGATATGACGCACCCATTTGTGATCTGCACTGGGACCACATCACTGCATATCTTAACAGTACATGTGCTCGATACATGGCATATGTCCTGTACTTTCACATGCAGTGTCTATGGAATGTGTTAGGTGTGTGGATGCTGACCGTGATGCATACACTCTGTGTGGGCATGTGTGTGCTATGACAGTTTGATGCACCTCTTGTGTGTACTACAGCAGTCACTACTCCTGGCAGGGATATACCAGCGTGGCCAATCTGCAATTGTCAGTGTATGTTCATTCTGCCCTACACATGTCCCCCTACTCTGCATGATTGCAAAGTCTACTCATGTGCACATCCCTTGGTGTTCACACACTGCCGTCACTATTGCTGTGGGGGTAGGGTTACATCTGCCACAAGTCCTGAAACCGACTATGTGCGGATACTGCCATTCTTAGCATCCTTAGGTTCCCTGCTGCAGTGCACTGGTGTGTCATGCTGACACCCCCCCTCCTTCAGCCTTTTTGCAGATGCATGACAAGTAAGGCCTATTGCAGTGTCCCATACACTTAAGACGACATGTTACAGCCTAGTCCCAGCTGATAATGTGGACCACTGTAATGCCATATGCCATAGTGTATCTCTGCAGCAGCTGCCATTGTCCTACAGGTATGTACACTGGTGTTGCAATGTATATGGGTGTTGTTCCAAACATGTCCCTACTGTAGGCCATGTCCCCCACCATTATGTTACTCCCTGTAGACACATTTTTCAATGACAGGATGTTAATTATCATGCAGGTGTCTGACATGCCCTTCTAATACCCCATCATGGTCACCCCTGTGATGCTGTGCATTTCACAGCAACAATACATGCACATGTACAGTATGCATTCTGGGTAGGTGTGTTAGATATGTGCATGGGATTTACCATCACCATTACATACCTGGTGTGTTGGCAAGCATCTACAGAAACCATACTCACCAGCTACAGGCTGCTGCCATGGTGGTATCCCGGAGGGACCTACATACGAGGGTAAGAGATGCAATGTCAGTGGCCACACCTGTGGCAGTGCTACAGGGAGGGTACAGTATTACAATACATCAATGGTACATTTCCACAATACTACCACATCTGAACATCTGTTTATCACTACTATGCAGCAACACAATATATCTATGACATGTCAGATATGCATGAGCTACCCGTACTGATGTGGATGTATACACAACAGTGGTCTACTGATGTACCCTGTGTCCTTACCTTTATGCTCCTCAGCCGGTGTGGGTGACATCCACCTCCGCAAAGGTGTCCGACTGTTGGTGGCTGGCCGGACGGGCAGGTGCCACGAGGCTGGCCAGGAGCTCCTCCACATGTGTCGGGTGGGATGAATGGCATGGCCCCCCCCTGTGGTGAGGTGATCCCCCAGACTGCAGCAGCACACCAATGGGCATTGCGAAGCAGGTCAGTACAATGATGCCAAACCTGCTCATAACTGCGGTTGTGCAGCCTGACATCATTGACCCTGTGGGCTAGGTTGTTCCACAGGGCGGTCCGCTCCTGCTGGTCATGTGCAGCCCTGCCAAACAGCACAGTATAGTGCTGGATTAAGTATGTCATCAGCACTTTATTCTCTTCTGCTGAATACATTGGCAAATGTGCATATAACATCTTGACTGAAAGACATAAAGATGGAAACAGGTCTGAGCAACTCATACAGCAATATTACCACAGTTCTTAATACACATCTCTCTCTAACCCCCCCCCACCATGTCAGCTACAACAAACTGTACACACAACTCATTAGGTATGACTACAGCTTACCTACCAGTGGGACAGAAAATGTATTGTGCCACAAGCCATGTTCCCTATGTGGACACTATCATTGCTGGCCTGTTACAGACTATTCACCTGCATGCCATTGTCAGGACCACTATGGTTGCATACATGCCTGTGGTATGGCTGCTTTTTGATTGCTGCACATCTGACATTCTGTGTTATTGGGGATATCTATGCATGCTGTTGGACATGTTCCGGTATTGTGTAGACTATTACTACCCACATATGTTCAATAACAGAGTCAGAATAACATTTATATATACTATTGGCCAGCAGAACCACCTCTCCAGACCCATCTGCCCATGTTAGCTGGCCACATTACATGTGTGTCCCACCCTGGTACTTCATGTACTGGTCCAGCAATACCGTCAGGTGGAACCAACCCAGGGGCGGGGGCACACACAGACATGTTCCTGTCTCCTGAGGTCAGGCCCAGGGTCTGTTCCATAACAGGCTCCACAGACACATGTGGGATGTGCTACATCACTCTGAGGTACCCAGTACACATTCACAGGGCCGATATGTTCCTCCTGCTCAGCCTCCAGGCCAGGCACCTTCAGGACGTGAACTGCTGTTGTGAGTAGTAATGGGTGGGAGCCTTGTTCCAATTGTGTCCATAGTGGGCCCCATGTGGTGGTCCACATCACAGACCACACACACCATCCAGGGTGTTCACCCACCACATGTGTCACATACCACCCCTGTAGACTGGCCTCTATATCTACCAACCCTGACCACCTCCACAGCTATATGTGCCATACTTCCTCATATTCCCATTCCATACTTCACAGACGAGGGCAATGTGGTCCCAACAAGGGGTTAACATGTGACATACCCATCCATGTTGCACACACTGCCAACTGTAGATATCTGTGTGTATTGCTATGTCTGCTGTTGCCTCACACATAGCATGCATCATTGTGGTAGTAATATAGGGGACATGTATTTACATACATATATGTTTGTGTGTGTGTTTGTATATATGTAGACATGTGAATATAGGTATATATATATATATATATATATATATATATATATATATATATATATATATATATATATATATATATATATATGTGTGTGTGTGTGTGTGTGTGTAGATATATGTGATGTATATATGTGCTCATAGACATGTTTACACATGGGTATCTGTATGTTTGTGGACATATATGTATATATATATATATATATATATATATATATATATATATATATATATATATATCTTTATATATTATATATGTGTACATATGTACACATATGCATACCTATATGTGGAGTACATTCAGATATCAGATTCATATTCTCACAACACCTTCCTGCACAGCTGCACTGTTCTGCCATGCTACAACACAGGCAGGTGCCACATATGGACACAGCCTGACATTAGTGGGGTATATGTAGGACCTGATTGCAGGTAACCCTATTACATACCTATGGCATTCCTGCATGCTACATTACAGGTTAACCTGAGTATCCTGCAAGGGGTGGTCTGTGGGTCCCACTTGTCCATCATAATGGCATTTCTTCCAACACCAGCTATTGGACACGTAATATACATACTTCCCATTACACAACACACACTATGATGGTTTACATCTTGTCAGTCAGTGCTGATCTTCACAGTTGAGGGGTATGGCCCACTACCCACAGGGACAGACACTATTGTCCATAGCAGTTGTTCAGTTGAACATTATTACAATAACACCTGATGGCACATATAAATCATTCCACATCATCTATCCCATTATTATGGACCAGGTACTACATTTGATTAAATGCATATATACTTCACATACCTGTTGTGGGAATGATGTATGTCCCGGATGGTTTTCTGGATGTTAGTATAGTTTTCTTTTCCTTTGGCTTTTGCTTTGCCTTAGGCCTTTCTGTCTCTCTCTCTTTCTCTCTCTCTCTCTCTCACTCGGTCTCCCTCCAGTAAATGTATTGAGCGGATTTGAATAGACTGCAGCATGATTTTGTAGGTGATGCACATGACCAGGTGATGGCATCTACACCAATCAGTGTGCTCCACTTGCTAACTTCATGCAGCTTGCTGTGTAGTACTTCAAATTACCACTGTCATGGCAACCACCTACTATAAATCCCTACATCATGTGGGCGTGGTCCCTTTACCTTTCCTGTGTGATGGACATCCTTCCTGTGTGTGGGCATCAATGTTACAGACAGCAGGTAGCAATACCTCTTACAGGAAAATCTGCACACTCAGGCCAGCTACATATTTGTAGGAGGTTCCAGAACTACAGTCAGAGTGTGAGTAGAGTTGTCATATGCATTGTATAGTACTGGTGTTAATGGGTTTGTGTGTACATACTGGTTTACCTTGGAATGCTGTCTGTCTGCATAGCTCTCAGCTGTGTGCCTATCCTCTTTATGGGCAGAGGTGTGCCTATTATGATTTGTCTGAACACCACACAGGTCTTAAGTCAGATATTTCACTGGCAGTGTGTGTGTTGAGTGCTATCAGTACATGGCTACATCAATTTCTGTTTCTAACTTCAAACTCCTGACTAAGGGTATTTTGCAGACTATCCTGTAACACCAGTGACTTGCTTAGTTTATGACAACAGTTATACACATATGGGCCTGTGTTCCAGCCTCTGTCCTTCACCTACATACCAGGCTTTACACATATGACATGCTGTCAGAGGTTGTTCTGTTTTGGGCTGTGAGTATGTCATGCTGCCATTCCTGCCATCAGTCCACTGCTGTTGTGTCCCCCACACATACGGTGGGGTTGGAGCCATATATGTGTGGGTTTCACCTACACAATACATGTGTTCCCTTATGCACTTCAGAGGCCAGTGTATGTAACAATGGTATATGGCCCTGTATTAGTGAGTCGGGGGGGATGCACCAAAACTAACCTAGGCTGTTACAACATGTGGGGGTATCAGGGGTGAGCTGCCTTAAGGTATCTGGTTGCACATTACCATACAATCCACCTTGGGTAAATACAGGCCTACTGCCACCTCCCATGCAGATTGTTCTGTTTGTCAGTGTGTGTGATGGTGTCAGTTATGCCTTGTTATGTAACAGTTGCATCCCATTGTGTCAACTGAGCTCTTTACCAGCTAGGGATTTTGCACAGAACGTAGATAGATGCTGCTGAACTATACATCTGCATTACTTACTGTTGATTGTTTGGTATCCTGTGGCCCAGTCTGTCTTCACTATTGTACTACTTGAAGGCCTTGGTCTGGACAGCAACATTTCTAACCTTTCCAGACTACTGTATTAGTATAACTGTTTCACAGTTGCATTACTCAGTTTATTTGGATGCCCGTGTCTAAACAACTATATGACATGGCATACACAACTGTAATAGTATACAAATAAAGCTTTCCCATTTATGCAAACCTGTGTGTGGTGTTATATCCTTTGACCTCTCTGTGGATATATGTTGTGGACAACAATTGTCATTTGTATGGGTGGCTCATACAGTGTCCAGTTGGTAAGGTGGTAACTGTAAGCATAGTGGCTGCCCCATATTGTGTGCACCATCTACATATGTATCTTACTGTACATATCTCTGCATGTGTATGTGTAGTTACATATATATTTATCTATCTATCTATATATATATATATATATATATATATATATATATATATATATATATATATATGTATGTATATTTGTGTGTGTATATATATATATATATATATATATATATATATATATATATATATATATATATATATATATGTGTGTGTGTGTGTGTGTGTGTGTGTGTGTGTGTGTGTGTATCTGTATCTGCATATATGTATCTGTGTATAGGTATCCTAGGGATGTTGATTGCTTCCACACAGTATATTCCCTATGGGAGCTGGACTGTACTGCATGATATGTTACTTATACCAGCCTGACATCATACAGATGAGGTGGAGTACTGTTAACATCTTGTGCCCATGACATGTCAGGTCCTGGGTGTGGGATTTGCAACAGTGGGTAGTGTATTAAAGGGCAGATGTGTTTGGCTGTGGAGGGGATACCTATTTGTACAAGACGTATGTTGTTTGGGGCCTCTCAACCCCCATTAATGGTGCATGTGGACATATATGTTTTTGTTATGTTCCCATTGTAATCTACAGATGTATGTCCATATATACCTATATACATATATATATGGCCCTTAAGGCCAAACACCTTGCCTGATACACTAGTAATAGGTGACTCTATAGTCAGACACACTGATGTTCCGCTGGCCAGGCTGAACAAGGAGAAGGTGATTGTGAGCTGTCTATCGGGAGCTAGGATCCGCCACATAACACATGCACTCAAGTCACTCCAAAGCAAGTACAAATATGACTCCGTCATTGTCCATGCTGGTGTGAATGACCTGAGACGTACCTCCCTGGACTACATGAAAAGAGACATAGAGGAGCTCTCCGATTATGTAGCCCAGGCTGGTATGACCCTGACCCTGAGCAGCATCTTGTCCTCACCAAGAATGATACCACAATACAAAGACAAGATGATCAGCTTTAACAATTGGCTCAAGTACTGGTGTCATTCTAAGGGGATCCAATGTCTGTCTGCCTGGGATGACATGTTGGACAAGCCATGCTGCTTCGCAATGGATGGTTTACACCTGTCACCACTGGGCTTCCGGATAATGGCTAAGGCTCTTGCCATCCTGATAGTGCCTTTTTTAGGCAAGGCTCAAAAGACAAAACCACCTCCTTAGAAAAAAATAATGGAAAAAAACTAAGGGTAATGCTGCTCAATGCCAGAAGTCTAAATCTCAAGATGCAGGCTCTTGATGCACTCCTCAGCATGGAGAACATCGATGTCTGTGCAGTAACTGAAACCTGGTTCAAGGCTCCTGAGAGCACCCCAGTGCTACCAGGCTATACCTCGTATCATGTTTTTCGGCCCCAAAACCGGGGCCAAACCACAAAGGGAGGGGGAGTGTCCATATTCATCAAGGACACCCACACCTCCAGGTTAGTAGCAACACATGAAGCATCAGAGACCATACAGGTGCAACTAACCATAGGCAAAACTGCTATACAACTGGTAGCATGTTACAGACCACCCTCCCAATCTCAAGAACTCCACTCTCTTCCTGAAGACATTGGAGGATATGAATGTATCACAAAATACCATCATACTGGGAGACTTCAACTACCCAAATATAGATTGGGTACATTATTCTAGCCCTAATACCCTAGCCCAAAGGTTCCTGGAATTCATAAATTCAAATGCACTGGAACAATTAGTCACCTCTCCCACTAGGGGAGATAATATACTAGACCTGATCATCACAAACATGGGGACAAAATGCTCCACACCGGAAGTATACCCCTCACTAGTGAGATCTGACCACAAACTAATCACCCTGGATATACATATCCCACCTCCACCCCCAGCACAAAAGACCACAGTGAAAAACTTCTCAAAAGCAGACTTCACTCTTCTTAAGACTGAGATGTTATCCTTTAAGCCCACTATGCCAGTGGATACCACATCCCACAATGCCGAATCCTTCACACATGCTTTCTATGGACATCTCCAAGAATGCATGGATCATGCAATCCCAAACAAATCCAAGTCCCTCTCCACCAAAGGTAAGCATCCTGTCTGGTGGACCTCAGCCATAAACAAATTGTATAACAAAAGAAGGAAGCTACTGCACGTCAGAGCAAAATCCCATGAAGGGAAGACATCTCTGATCAACATTAGCAGAAAACTACATTCTCTCATAAGAACATCTAAGGCCAACTTTGAGAGAAAAATCGCTAAGGACACTAAAGATAACCACAAAGCCTTCTTCAGCTATGTTAAAAACCTGGGTGGAAACCCTCAGATATACTCAGAGTTGGTTCACAACAATAAAAAATACACTGAACCCACAGATATTGCCAACATTCTGGATGACAGGTTCAGTGTAAATTTCTCCCCTCCTTCACCCCCAAAAGAAGAAATACTTATCCCAGCTGAATGTAATCTCCCTGTCATCTCAGATGTCCAAGTGAGAACCGCCCTAAACAAAGCAAAAAACACAGCATCAATGGGACCTGACGGTATCCCGGGTTGCGTGTTACGTGAACTCCAAGAGGAGCTAAATCCACACATAAAAATGCTATTTAACCTTAGCCTTACTTCGGGATATGTACCTGAACACTGGCGTACAGCAACAGTGGTCCCACTCCACAAGGGGGGGTGCCTCTACAGACCCTAGAAATTACCACCCCATAAGCTTAACCAGCCTGGTCTGCAAAGCTATGGGAAGAATCATTATGGAACTCATAAACAGAGACATAGGGGACCTACAGACACTTGACCCCACCCAGTTCGGCTTTGTAAAGGGCAGATCCTGCCTTTTAAACCTGGTTGACTTTTTCAAAACAGTCACTGGAGCCATTGACGAGGGCAAAGCAGTCCATACAGTATACCTGGACTTGGCTAAGGCCTTCGACACAATACCCCACTCAGGCATCATAGATAAGCTCAACAGCTTAAAAGTAAACCCTTATGTCACTAGATGGGTTGCAAACTGGCTAAAGGACAGAACCCATAAAGTTAAAATTGCTGGAGCAATGTCAGACTCAAAGCCAGTCACAAGTGGTGTCCCACAGGGATCTGTCCTGGGACCCCTCTTGTTCGGCATTTATTTCTCAGATGTTAAAGCAAACACGGGAGGGCTGTGGCTGACAAAGTTCGCAGATGACTGCAAACTAGGTGCCATAGTCGATACACCAGCAGACACACACATCCTACAAAAAGGCCTCACAGAAATGGACAACTGGTGCCGGAGTCACGGCCTTAAACTAAATGCCAAAAAATGTATAGTCATCCCCTTTGGGAAAAACAAAGTACCCACAAATTATCACATAGACAGCAACCCACTGAGTATGGAAAAAGTAATCAGAGACCTAGGGACCCAAGTCGACAGCGACCTCTCATTTGATACCGACGTTGCCAAAGTGGTTAGAAAAACATTCTACCTTGCACACCTCATCATGAAGGGATTCACATCCAGATCCAAGGATGTCATTGTACCCCTGTATTCCTCCATCATCAGACCCATGATTGAGTACAATGCCCCATTTGGTATGTACCTCACCCGGCATTTGCAACAACTGGAGAGACCACAAAAGTACCTCACCAAGAGGATCAAGGGTCTCCAACATATGTCTTATTCTGCCAGACTAAAGAAACTTCAGCTCTATTCAGTAGCATACCGCCTGCTCAGAGGTGATCTCTGCCTGATGTACAAGGCCATGTCCAATCAGGATCTGATGGACATGCTCCACCTCAAAAAAACCAAGTCCATCAGGACCACGAGAGCTAAAGACTTAAACCTCGGCACAACTATGAATAAGACATGCTGGAGGGATAGATTCATAACCCAGAGGCTTCCCATGCTTTGGAACAAGATCCCAGTTCGTATTAGGCAGAGCCCCTCACTGACTCTCTTCAAGAGAAATCTTGATGAGTGGATGGGAGATCGTAAGTTTACCCCAGGGGTCACATCTGTGTCACTGCTAGACAGGGGCACAGTAAACTAATTCTATTATATAAGGGGACCTTCATTGTGTCACTACTAGACAGAGGCACAGTATTCTAAATTTATTCTGTACATTTTTGTACCATTTCATGGGGTGGCAAAAGCCACATCACTATGGCTAGGCTTACAAATGCCCCAGGGCAGATAGCCTAGTACTATACTATGAAACTATGAAACTATATATATATATATATATATATATATATATATATACATATATATATATATATATATATATATATATATATCTGCTTACATATATATATATATAAAACTTGCTGTATATATATATATATATATATCTATATATATATATATATATATATATATATATATATATGCATATAAATGTAGACATATATATCTACAGATGTATTCATTTGTACGTTTATATGTTTATATATATATATATATATATATATATATATATATATATATATATATATGTTTACTATGGAAATGTCGAATGCAATAAGGTCTAATGGTCATTTGGTTGAAATATAATGTCGAAAAGTCAAAACATTGAAAGTAAATAATGTCAAAAATCATTTAGAAAAACAATTAGCCCATCTCTACTATTTTGAAGGGAGGCTAGGCCCCCCTGCACCCCCCATACAGGGAGCTGTGCCCCCCACACCCCCCCACTTATATATACCAACTCTGAGATCACACTACAGTGGAGAAATGGGCAATTCGACATTATGAGTTTCGACTAAAATAGTTCCAACTTTTTAATTCCTGCAGATAGTGATTTCAATCAATTCATGTTCGGCCATTTAGCGTTCAACATTTTCATAGTAAACCATATATATATATATATATATATATATATATATATATGTGTGTGTGTGTGTGTGTGTGTGTATTTCTATATTATATTTATATCTAGATGTATAGTTATGTTTTATCTATTTAGATATTAAGATATATACACTCACACATACATCTACATGTTGGAATACATTCCCTGTACTGTTGAATGACTGGGCTGGAGGATATGTTTGTGAAAACATCAAGTGTATGTATATCTGACATGGCTTAGTGGTAAATCACTTTGGCTATGGTATGCAGGGTCTTGTTGCTGGGCAGAACAAGGGCCGTTGGATACAGAGTGATTAAGGCAATTTTGAGCAGTTGTAAGAGGGTTTGCATGGAGGTAAGCACTGCTATCTTTCGGTTACAGTTTATTATACTCAGTTAGCTTCTAAACTGCGTAACCTGCATAGGCATTGTTTATCCCCATGCAAAGAAGCTTAATCCCACTTACTGTTGATTGAAACTGCTTACTCCTGCTTACCCCCATGCTAATTTCTTTAAAAGAAAAGAAAATAGGGTTGATAGGAAAGTGGTGAAAAAGGGGAACAAAGAGGGAAAGACTTGTCCACACCCACTCCTAGGGGGGAGAGCCCCATCCCCTGAGGCGGATACACCTGAAGGTGATGCAAGATCAACGGATGAGGAGGTCCCGGGTTGGGCCCCAGACATGCTGGTGCCTGATGCCACAGCCAGCTGAGGTGGGGACAGGTGGGTCTGCTGGGACTAGCCTTCCCAAACATGCTATAGTGTTTATATTTTATCATCATATGTGGGTTAGTAATAGTCAGCACATTCCAGAGTTAGGTATAACAGCATGCATAGATATTCCCATTAACCCAGACACCAGATATGGAACAGCTGCATAGCAAACAGAACACATGCATATATGGGACCACAGTGGTAACAACAACAGCATGCAGGTACATTGATGGCACCATGCCACCAATGTTGGAATAATTCAATATAGCACATGCATGGAAACAAACATAAATATTTATCAACCAATAGGACATAATCAGAACATTGGAGATATTACATCCCGGTTGAGGTGGGTATGTAGTTTATTGTTGGAGATATGATGGGGGAAGAGAAAGATGTCAATTAACATCTAGTATATTCCTGTAGTCCACATTACTTTCCTAGTCAATGCTGTTATCTGTACCTTACAAGTATTACTACACTACCCTATAGCCTTAGTTTGGACAGTGATATGGCTGTCATCATCATTATACATGAACTGGTTTTACTTGCAATATACACCTCTTACCTGGTATACCTGTGGAGGAAATGTTTGTTAACACTAACTAACTGTTTCTACACATACTCCCAGATTCAAGGTTGATGTTGTGCACATAGCTATCCAACTGCACAAACTCTGGCCATGTCTTGACCACATGCAGGTGTACCGGGACATATCTAGACTACTGCTCTCTTCAAACTTTATTGACTTGACACACACATATACATGCTTTCTTACACAGTCATATTATGTAGCACAGTGTGGGTGATGGTGATCAGTGATACTTTATTATTCAGAGAAACTGCAACACTCACTTTTCCCTACAATACCAGAGTAAACAGTACCAGTACAGGGTATAAAAGCTTTAATTTCTCAGCACAGTGTTCATATCCGATGTACCTGTGGGAGCAATGATTGTTAGCACTACCTGATTGTTGCCACGCAAAGCTCCAGATTACACATTAGTATTATGCACGTACATCTCACTCTGTTACTACACACACTCTGGTCACAGCTTGACAACATGGGGGTGTAGATAGGACATACTTGGCTTATTAGGCTCCTAACAGTTTCAGGGGTTGCTACAGTGACAGGATTGTTCTCATAGATGTTTGACAATCACTTGTATTCCCTGTTTGCTGGCTAAACATCTGAGATCATCCCACAGACTTCCCAGGGGGACAGGGGGACAGGCAGTGGATATGGGTCCATATACTGGACATTCTGGTCTTATCTGTACAGTTGTGGGGTATGATTCTGTATGCAGCCTACTTCCACTCCCAGGATTCAGACCATGGCCATGTCTGCTACAACTTAAAGACTGTCCATCAGAGTTGTGTGTGCTATATAGATATTGCTGTATATCTCCTATCTGCTTTCTTTTTTTTTTTTTAAAACAAATTTATTGTTTTAACATATAAGAGAAATATCATAACAATTTTATACAAATAATTAAAAATAGGTATTATTATAATATTCAACAAAACAACTAAAGTATTTACAAAGACATCCACTACAATCAGATCAATTAATTAAACTAAAATACTGTGCTATTGAAATTAGAATTTTTTTAACAAATTTTGTAAATTATCCCATACAATAAAATGTGATGTTTTTCTAGTTGTTCTCATTCTAATTGTGCTTATTTCCATATGACACATTATATTCATAACATTTTTAAATTCATTGAACGAAGGAGGTGTATCTGAAATCCAATTTCTAGTTATTATTTTCCTAGCCACTGCTAGGATAGACCATAACAAGGGAAGCTTAATCTTTTAACACATTGAGGTACAGGTGTGTTGAATAATATAAGAGACTTAGAAATAATGAAATTATCTGTAAAAGAGCCTGCAAAAATTCATTAATTGACTTCCAGTATTCTTTCAACTTCATACAGTCATAAAACATATGAGCCCAGTCAGCATTAATTTCTACATTACATCTCTTACATAGATTATCTTTATTATTAATTTTATTCATCATCAAAGGTGTATAAAAGATCTATGTAAAAATTTCCATGTATAAAGTCTCCAGACAATGGAAGATGTAGTTCTATAAGCAGATTCCAATATATATTGTTTATCTTGTTGAGTTGGTGGGTCCCCATTAATAGAGGTGAAATAATTCCAGTATGAATCTACATTGTAAAACGTTTCTTGTCTGATAATTTTATGTATATATGAAAGTTTACCTTTATCAGAAACTTTATGCTGTAAATTTATTATCAAGTAATCAATCAGTTTTGGAATAGATTCTTTAACTGTTATAGACATTAGATCTATTCTATCAATGAGATGTTGTCTAAAGATCTGAACCTCTAACCAGCAAGTTTCTCTTAGATCAAATTCTTGTTTTAAGAAATCTAGATTTTTAACTTTATTATCAGATATCAGCTGATACCAGTACTTTAGATTATTATCTATAGCTAAATGAGCTCCTTCAGAAGTAGATGACATAAGCATACCCTGAGTATAAATTATAGGAATACAATAAAATTCCATTCCCTATACTTAGGGTGCATGAATATAAAGTTACGATAACTAATAATAATATTTAATGGGTAACAGACCATATGTTTAGGTGTAATAGGTGAAGTACAAAATTCCTTTAGCAACCACAACATGGAGTTATTTATAATCATATTTTTATGTGTTAAGGAGATTTTCATGAAGTGCATACTAATTAGCTCCCAATAATCTTTCCATTTTGTGACATATGACCGATCTATTAATAAAGTAATAACTTTTATAATAGAAGAGATAATATATAAATTAAAGTCTGGAAAAGAAATACCCCTTGAGACCAGCTATTAGTATGTTTCTTTAATGCAATCCTAGGTCTATTAGGTGCCCATAAGAAATTTAACATTAGTGTATTCAGTTTCTTGATAGTTATTTTTGTAGGTGAAAGTATTATTGATTGTATTAAGTATAAAATCTTGGGGAATATTATCATTTTAATAATTGTAAGTCTCTCCTCCATAGTAAAAACATATTATTCCAGGTATTAAAAAGATTTTGTATATTAAGAAAACAGGTATTATAGTTATTATATATAATAGATTTAATATCTTTAGATAGTATTATACCTAAATAAGTTATCTGACCTGAGTTGGGTACATATTTAGTAAAATCACTAATGAGAGTATTTTTTGTGTATATATAGTTAGTATTTTAGTTTTTCTTCATTGAATATTAAACCAGAAATACTTTTAAAATTCATCATTTTATCAAATAAAGACTGCATAGAAGAATTAGATCCTGCTGATGTAATTAGAACATCATCTGCAAAAGTTGAATTTTTGATGTTGTATTTTCTTCTATTTCAAAACCCTCTATGTCAGTACTGTTTCTAATCAAATTAGCCCAAGGCGCCATTACTAAAGTGAATAATAGTGGAGAAAGTGGACATCCTTGCTTTGTACCTTTAAGAATGGGTATTTTTGTGAAACATATGTTCCTACCTTAATATAAGCCAGCGTTCCTTTGTATAAATGCTCAATTAAATTTACAAATGCATCAGAGAAATTTGTGCACTTCAGTAAGGTAAACAGATAGTCCCAACTTACTGAATCAAATGCTGAACCTATATCAAGACTAATAAGTGTTAAATCTTTCTTTTCCTATTTGCAAAATCAATTAATGTTAAAGTTCTTCTTATATTATCAAAAGTATTTCTATTTACAATGAAGCCCGTCTGATCTATGTCTATAATGCCGGGATAATTGTCTTCAATCTATCAGCAAAAATACTCATAAACATTTTATAATCAACATTAAGTAATGAGATGGGTCGATATGAAGAACATCTAGTTGGATCTTTATTAGGTTTTAAAATTGGTGAAATAAATGCATATTGCCAAGATGGGGGGGGTTATTAACTCAGTTTGGGCCAGAATAAAAACCTTATGTATTAATGAATATGTAGTTTTAGAAAGGATTTTATATATCTCTGGTATAATACCATCATTACCCGGTGCTTTGTTTGATTTAAGCTTATTTATTTGTGTAATAACTTCTGTATATGAAATACTCTTGTCCAATAGTTTAATCTGTTGTTTATTAAGCTTTTTATTCATGTTTGTGGTTATAAACTCCTTTATTTTATCTTTAGGTTCCATGTTAATGTTGATATGGTTAATCTTGTGAAAGTGATTTCTAAATTCATCCAGTATTTCTGGTATACTAGAAACATTCTTCTTTTTCCTTAGAGAAAAGATTTCTTTGATATGGTTTTGTTTATTCAATCTTTTGTTTTATTTTTAAGTCTATGTAAGTATTTGGGGCTTATTGAATAAGACAAAACTTGTATTTCTCTAAAGTTATTTTAACTTTATGAGTTAAAATTTCTTTGTATTTCTCATTTAGTTTGTTTATTTCTTCAATAACTTTCTTGTCCATAATATTTTCTTTATTATTATGTTTATAAGAGTCTAGTTTACTTTGAATATCTAACAATTCCTTATCCCAAGATTTCCTTTTGTTATTATACCATCTGATACTTTGTCCATATAGATATGATTTTAAGGCATCCCAAACATAGACAATGGAGACTTCAGGAGTATTATTTATGTCTAGAAAATGTTGTACTTCTGAAAGTATATATTTTTTATAGTCTTTTAGCTGAGTTAAGTATGCTGGTATCCTTTTGATCTGAACATTATGAGTATTTTTTATCATGAATTCAAAAACAATTGAGTTATGATCAGATATAGGACATGAAATGATTTTGGAATTAATTAAATCTGTTACCATCTGGTTAGAAATAAAGACCCTATCTATTTTTGAATAAGTTCTGTATCTGTTAAAAAAAAGGTGTATGGTAATGATTTTGACTCTATCTGATTATTAATATCATTCAAATGATAAGAATTAGCAAAATCATTTAAATGTTTTGCATTAGATGTAATTCTTCTTTTCTTTATAGTGGTAGTATCACTTTCATGTAGTATACAATTAAAATCACCAGCTAAAATAATATCCCCTATAGAGAATGATATGATCTTATCAATATGATGTTTCACTGTATTAATACAAATTCCAGGTATCCAGTATACATTAATTAAAGTGTAAGTCTTCCCATTAATTTGTATTGTAACCATACAAAACATTCCTTTGTCATCCTGATAAGACTTAATGGTTTTAGGAATGGGCATACTTTTATTCCATAAAATAGCCACTCCTCTTTTTCTGAGTGTGCTCTGAACTAACCATTACTGCATACTTATTAGTGGCTAGTTTATCAATATCTTTTTTTCAAGAGATGGGTTTTGCAGGAAGACTAGATTGGCCTTGTGTAGATTAATGTATCTTATTAGGCTTGCCCTTTTACACGGATTATTCAATCCATTAATGTTTAAAGAAATTCCTTTTAAAGATGTCATTTGGCATTTTTAAAACTCAAGAATCTTATGATCGAAATAACAAATAACAAGATAAATAATGTTACATCTCCTCTTTTAGGTGTACCTTTAAATATAGCTGTATTTATTAAATCTCTTATGGGATTTTGTATAGGATTCAATTTTGTTTGTAGTGACAATGAGTGTACAAAATATATTGTGGATGTCAAAACTATATACATATAACAATGAACAAGTGAAAATAATGTAAGGATTAAACCTTGCATCCGCCTGGAGTTGAAAACTCCAACTTAGAGCAGTATTTACTACTCAAGTTAACCCCTACCCTAAGCAGCAGTACCTCAGCTACCACCTTATCAATTTAATACTAGTTATATTTAACTGAGGTTAACAGTTTTCAATTCAATTATCTATCAAGACAAAACTACACATTTGGTAAAACAGCATCATATAAACTAAAATAAACTTTTTTTAAAAAACTGTTCATACTATTATATAGATCTATGTAATATATAACACTTGAATTCTAATAGCATTCAAATAATCTTAATGTTAGAAATCAAGAGGAGAGAAAATTATGTTCTAACATTCATTTAAAACAAAAACTTTGGCTAATATGATTCAGACATTACATGCATTAAGATGCATCTATTTTCTGTCATGTGAATTCTATCAACAGCTTCCAAAAAATCTTGAATTGTTTGTATATGAGCATTTACTTAAACTCATTATTGTCAATAGAGTAAAATATTGTATTCATAAAAATTATTATAAATCATATTGCATAGTTATGCAGATTCTCAGAAACACCTGCGTTATTACCTAAAAAAAAAAAAAAAAAAAAAAAAGCCATCACACATAAACACAGACACACACACATACATATACACACACACATATAAACACACACACACACACACACACACACACACACACACACACACACACACACACACACACACACACACACAGACACACACACACACATACATATACATACACATATATACATAGATACACACACACACACACACACACACACACACACACACACACACACACACACACACACACACACACACACACACACATATATATATATATATATCTGATTTCACTGAGGTGTGTTAGTAGAGCACTATCCTACTTGCTGTCCCTAGAATAAATCTGTCTGCTTTATACAAAATAATGCACAGCAAACACATATTAGTAACCAGATTTTACAATCATGCTAACCTACTGCTTTAAATATATCACATGACATTTCTTCCAGAATAGAGTTATAAGATTATTTATGCTTGCCAATCAGATGAATTAAATGAGTTATAGTAAAGTATATGTTTGGGACACAAGTTTTTAACACAGATTATTATGCTACTGTTAAGTAGATTTTCAAAAACATTTAAATAAATGTTTCATTTTCTATGCCTTCTAAAATAAGATATTTACTTGCTACAAGAAACTACATCATCCAAACTCATCATAACTGACATATTTTATGAATAGAGTATTTTTCCTGAATCTGTGGTGTGTCAGTGTGATAACCTTGTCAATGTTTATACTAACTGCTTTCAGTTTCTCTGTGAAAAGTCTGTGAGTGAAGCTTCTGAGGAAACTCATGGACACTATGCATGAGACAGCCCACATCCCAGATTGTCTCCCTTAACATTTTGGCAGGAAACTTATTAAAACTTGTGGCAAACATTCATTTTGTCAATAGAGTAAAATATTGTATTCATAGAAATTATTATAAATCATATTGGATAGTTATGCAGATTCTCAGAAAAAAGCCATCACACTCACACTCACACACACACACACACACACACACACACACATACATACACACACACACACACACACACACACACACACACACACACACACACACATATATATATATATATATATATATATATATATATATATATATATCTGATCTCACTGAGTTGTGTGTTAGTAGAGCACTATCCTACTTGCTGTCCCTAGAATAAATCTGTCTGCTTTATACAAAATAATGCACAGCAAACACATATTGGTAACCAGATTTTACAATCATACTAACCTACTGCTTTAAAATATATCACATGACATTTCTTCCAGAATAGAGTTATAAGATTATTTATGTTTGTCAATCAGATGAATTAAATGAGTTATAGTAAAGTATATGTTTGGAACACAAATTTTTAACACAGATTATTATGCTGCTGTTAAGTAGATTTTCAAAAACATTTAAATAAATGTTTCATTTTTATGCCTTCTAAAATAAGACATTTACTTACTACAAGAAACTACATCATTTAAACTCATTATAACTGACATATTTTATGAACAGAGTATTTTTCCTGAATCTGTGGTGTGTCAGTGTGATAACCTTGTCAATGTTTATACTAACTGCTTTCAGTTTCTCTGTGAGAATTCTGTGATTTGAAGATTCTGAGGTAACTCAAGGACATTGTGCATAAGACAGCCCACATCCCAGATTGTCTCTCTTAACATTTTGGCGGAAACTTATTAAAACTAGTGACAAACATTCATTTAGCAGTGTAAATGCATCTAAACATGACAGAACCTCCACAATGTATTCCACAGATCATCACAGCCTCTATGCAAGTGAAATTAAACTCAAAATTACCAACAAGCAATAAAACTCAGCATTCTTCTCCCAACTCAATTTTCATACAAATCTTATTATTCACTGTGCCCACACAGTCTAAAAGCATTTCTATATATTAATAAAGAAAAGAAAAGAGAGTAGAAAATAAAAGGGAGTGAGGCAGAAATAAAAAAATGTAAGAGAAAGCTGTAAGAAGTATATACAATGGAATGTTACTTACTGTTTATATTAATAGAGTTAAAAATAAAACATATTATTTACTCTTATTTAGTTCTGATTATTATTAGTTAAAGCATGACAGATTATTTACAAACAAGCATAAGCAGTATAATCAAGAAAGTATAATTAGAAATAGCATTTGAAGAACTTATAAACTTTTACAAGAAATAAATATGTTATTATTCTATTAATGATATTTTCATTACTGTTCTCTCTCTGCCCTCCCCCACCCTTTACCCACTACATAATCTAAATAGAATGTCATTGTTTAAACAAAGAAAATAATAAAAGAAGAAGGAAAAAAAAAGGTAAAGATAAAAAATGTATCAAATTACTAACCTTACTTTTTCAGAAAGAAAAACAAATCGAGTCACAGCCTGCCATTAAATCCTCAGGCATTTTGACTGGTTATGAAACAAAACATTTCTTTGCACATAGAGAATAACTTTGATTAAATCTTTTCCAAAATATTTGTGGCTTTCTGGAAATGCAGGAACTATATTCAAAAGATTAATAATGAACTAAAATGATGAGAGAGAAAAAACATATAACAAATCATTTGTTTTTAGTCTCTTCTTCTTCTCTGAAGTCTTCCAGGAAGCTTCAGTTGCCAATCTCTTTAATGAAGAACTAGCCCATTCCATTTCTTCTATTTTATCCAAAATCCTTTTTTCTTTGACAAACAGTAAAGCAGAGTCTAAATCATCGAAGACCTTAGGACCATCAGGAAGGAAGATTTTAAGATTGGCAGGAAACAGAAGGTATGTTTTAAACTGTGCTTTTTTAAGCTCCCTTATTAGTGGCAGAAAAACTTTTCTTTTAGCAATTACCATGGAAGAATAGTCATTGTCAAAAGCACAGTTGTCTCATTAAACTTAACAGGAGCTTTAGCCCAAGCAGATTTAAGAACCATCTCTTTATCAAAAGATGATAGAAATCTAACTATAACTGATCTAGGATAGTTTTTGTTAGAGTTAGTATTAGCTATAGATCTATGTGCTCTTTCGATACCAAAAGAGAATGCTTCTGGTAAATCTAATGTTTTAGGGAGCCATGTTGTTAAAAAAGAAGTAATATTGTTACCTTCAATATTTTCTGGCAGTCCAAAAATCCTAATGTTATTGCGCCTAGATCTATTTTCCAGGTCATCCAGCTTTGTTTGTAAATGTGTATTTTGTTTCAGCAGAAACTCAATGTTGATTTCCTGTTCTTGTATTTTATTTTCCATGTCATTCACAGCTTCTTCTATGCCTGTCATCTGGATCTTCTGTTGTTGCAGGTCCATATGTAACAAGTCTATTTGTTTTGTAGTTTTTCTATGAAAGTGTCTATTTTAGTATCCATTTTATCCATCTTAGCAGTAAGTTGCTGGACTATAATTATCAGAGACTGAAGTTCTTTCTTGATGCTGGAGTCTTGAGAATTTGTCTTACTGGAACTCATTTCAGACTGATAAACTGACAGGAAAATTTCCAAAGTAATTTCTGACAGGAATATTATTAAGATTTCCTTTCTTTTTTAGATATAGTTCAAGAACTATATAAAACAAACATATTTAGAAAGAAAATTACTTCAAGAATTAATTTTTTGAGTAATTAATTCCTGTCAATGTAATGAAATTGGTGGAGCTGAAGAAATCTGCTGCTATCCTGTGTTCATCCTTGGCCATGCCCCCTCCTATCTGCTTTCTGTCTTATAATTATCCTGTGCTTTGGCATTCTGACCTTGTATTACAATACTATTATACAGATTTCCTAGACAGTTATATTTTGTAGGACAGTGTGGGTAAAAGTGATGAGTAATACCTCATTATTCAGAGCAACTGCATCAGTCACAATGCCATACAATATCAATGTAAACAGTACCAGTAAAAGGTAACATTCTTGTATTTCTGGGCACAGTGTTGGTATCCGACAGACCTGTGGGAGAAATGTTTGTTAGCACTACCTAAATGTTGCCACACACAGTACCAGATTACACATTACTATTATGCACATACATCTCACTCTGTTACTGTACACACTCCGGCCACAGCTTGACAACATGGGGGTGTAAGTGGGACATATGTGGTTTCTTACTCTCATAAGGTTTTGGGGAGTTGCTAATGTGCCAGCTTTGTTCTCACAGATGTGTCAATCAGTTGTATTTCCTGTTTGCTTCTTATATATCTGGGATCATCCCAGTGATTTCACAGGGGGGGGGGGGTTGACAGATACCAGATATGGGCCACTTTACTGGACATTCTGGACATATCTGTACAGTTATGGGGTATGACTCTGTATGCAGACTACTCCCACTGCTAGGATTCGAACCATGGCTGTGTGTGCTAAAAATACAACAGTTCACATCTCAGTTGCATATGCTATTTGGGTTTTGTTGTCTACCTTTTCCCTCTTTTCTGTCTCTGTGTCTCTCAGTTGTAGTAAATGGCCTCTGGGGATTACACCAGTCATATACAGGCATTGCTAAACATTCTGTTTGTGGTGCACAATGTGGGTAACAGTGCTTTATACAACAGTACTATTACGTGATTGCAAATCTGCATTACCTTATGATACCAGAGTATACACATGCAGTTCAGCAGATAGAATTTTATTGTCAGGCTATTACTCTTTAGTTACATACAAACTATATGAGACTCTTCCTGCCATATTCTCTGGTGTATGCAGTACTTGCCTTGAACAATACAGGTTTTATACAGGCAATTAATCTACTTATACTTTTAGTTTTATTTCCTATGACATTAAATGCATAAGCTTGACTGACCTACCTCGCATTGCAACCTCGCCAGGCAACTTACATGGGGATCCTGGTTCATGGCCAGCTCCATTGCAACTGTGGGGGACATAAGAGGAATATTTAGCCATACCTATCCATGATATACATAAGCTGGCAATTATTGCACACATAGTGGGGTGATACACACAGCTGGGACATCCCCTTCTGTTCTAGCCTCTTGGATCTATTGCTCCAAGAGGTCCTCCTTATGCCGCTTCAGGTCAGCATAGTGATGCCTGACCTGCTCACCAGTTCGGGGTATGCCAGTGGCACTGGTGAGGTCATGGGCAAGATCGTTCCAGGCTTCCGCCTTATATTGGGAACCCTGGTACTGGCCTTGCAACAGTCTCTGCTCATGGTCTTTGGCAAGGAGTCCTGCCATGACTCTAGAGTCCTGGCTGCACCAGCTCTGCGCCTGAAAGTGCTCACCTTCTCCCCTTCCTGATATGGTGCCTGCAAGGGGAAGCTACAATCAGTTATGAGATGTATTCCTGCCTGTTGGGCATAAGTAGGACCAATTTCACACACTTTTCCATGATTGACCTGTTTTGAAAAGGCTAAGCTATGGGCAAACCTGCTTACCTAAGGTTGGCATTGTTTAAAGGGGTATACCACTGGGCACACTGAGTTGGTTGGTCTACACATTGCTTACACCTCCTAAGCTGGCCTGTGCAATGCTTAGAATTGCTTACATTAGACTTTGCATTATATTTTCTTTTTGGCATTGATTTCTTATTCATTACATCTTATATGTATGCCTGGTATTTATGATTCATGTTTACGTACACTGTATGGGGTCCTTATGTTTTATTGGGGACTTCAAAACTCTATTACAATTATGATAACAAGGATGCAAACCAGATAAATTCCAAACAAAGTAACCAAAAATCAGGTACCAATGGTCAAGACAAGCAGCACAGGAACTGAATTAGTGTACCACAGTTTATTCAACGCTTTCGTCAAAAGACTTCATCAGAAACACAATCCACTTTAGAAACAATATTTAAATAATCAAACCAATCAAGTAATTAATTCATCAATGCAAATTTCTTAATACAAAAATCTTTTAAAAAGACAGAACCTGAAAACAAAAAACAAAAACACATAACAATGCTAAACAGAAAAATGTTAAAAAAGAAATATTTAAAAACTTAATCCAAATAAGTCATTAAGTCAACATTTTTATAAAATTTTAATTTTCTATATTTAAAAAACATTTAATATTAACAGCCTCGTTTAACCCGGGCTTCCTATCCGCACCAAGTTTAATTTGCCATATTGTTTCTCCTGTTCAAGATAGTTTTTGAAATTTCTACCTCTCAAATCCATATGAACAACTTCCAGGATAGAAAAAAGAAACTTCTTATATTTCACACATTCTAAAGAATGTCTACATAAGGCATTTCTAGAATCTTTAATCTTAATATTATAAATGTGTTTTCTTATTCGTTCTCGTAAGGTACGAGTAGTCATACCCACATAAAACGCAGGGCAACCACTACAAAAACTAATATAAACTAACCCCCTAGTTAAACAGTTAACAAAACCAGGAACCTCAAATGTCACATTCATGTGTTCTAACATAACATAAGGTCCTTCAAAAATGTACCTACAAAAATTACATTGTTCACATTTATACATGCCTTTCTTGTGTGTTGAATGTCGATTAACTTTACATCCAAAATGATCATTTTCCAATAACCTTTTGAAATTGGAATGGTTCTTATAAACGAACTTGGGTCTATTCCCCAAAACTTTAACTAGGTCAGAATTTCCTTTTAAAATTTTCCAGTTTTTTTCAACTAAGTTCTTAATACTAAAACTATCAACTGTCATATC
Organism: Protopterus annectens; assembly: GCF_019279795.1. Lineage (NCBI taxonomy): Eukaryota > Metazoa > Chordata > Ceratodontiformes > Protopteridae > Protopterus > Protopterus annectens. The sequence continues at coordinate 1,604,455,182 of NC_056729.1, forward strand.
AAGTGAACAAACAACACCATAGTGACCACTGTTGAATGTGTTATGATCACCAAATTCCTTAGATGTTATTAGAGGTGCCCTCAGTAAAGCTGGATATAACAAATTTCGTTTGTTAAGAATATCAAGTCCCAAATTATTCAAATAAATTTTATCATATCCCCTATTAACAAAAATTTCTGTTATCAATTCAAATTATTTTAATAAATCATTATTTTTAGTTGTCATACGACAAGCTCTAATGTATTGTCCCTTGGGAACATTCTTCTTTACATGTTTGGGATGATTGCTATTGTAATGTAGATAACCATTAGTAAAAGTCTTTTCATGAAAAATTCGACTCTGAAACTTATTTTCTATGCTGTCCCACCAAAGAGTAACATCTAAAAAGTTGACAAAATCATCTTTTTCACTTAATACAAATTTTAAAAATTCAGAAGACTTGTTGATATCAGCCAAGAAAGCATCTACCATGGTTGGTTTGCCTTCAATGATAAAAAAAAGGTCATCCACAAACCTAGGGTAAAAAAGTATCTTATAATACTTCTCAATTTCAACTAAGACATTTGTTTCCCACCAAGCCATAACTGTGTTAGCATACGCAGGGGCAGCTGCTGACCCCATAGCAACACCTCTTTTTTGCTTATAATAAGCATTGTCAAATAAAAAGAAATTATTCAAAACTATATCCACCAAACTACAAACTAAAGAAATAGTTCTTGTTTTCATTTTCAAGTGCTTGGTTAAGAAACTATGAACAGCTTCAAATCCCTCCTCATGAGGGATACAAGTAAATAAAGACACAACGTCAGTAGAAAATATGACATAATTAATCAAGTTTAAATCCACTCTTTCGGAAAATATTGTTAATTGATTCAAAAAGTCCCAAGAGTCTTTTAAATATGACTTGGAGTTCTGTATTAAGGGACTTAATAAAGCGTCAACCATTAAAGCAATTCCTTCTGTTATGGAATGTGGGGAAGAAACAATTGGTATGAAAGGTGGATTAACCAAGTCCTTATGAATTTTGGGAATGCCAAATAGCACCCCAACCTTTGGTTTCTCAACAACACAAAATTCATACATTTTTAAGTCCATATCTCCAGCCATTAAGGCTTCATATAAAAAGGAATAAATATTCAGATAACTACGATGAATGTCAAATAAAAAAACTTTCTCATATTCCTCTGTATTACTCAAAATATTTAACATGTTTTCTTTGTATCTAGCTACATTCACGACAGCAATATTGCCCCCTTTATCACTCTTCATAAATCTGAGATGGGAATTTTTTCTAAGTTTTCCTAGAGCTTTACGTTAATTATAGGCTAAACTGTCAACCCATTTCCCCTTTGTTTTTAAAACTTCAGAAAGCTCCTGCAGGCAAACTTCTTCAAAAACTTTAATAGTGTTATTCAAAGAAGGTGTATAAATTGAAGGTTTGATAAAGCATCATTTGAACTAGATACATTATGCATTAAAAACTGGAGATTCAAACTACGAATATATTTTTTATGTCAATGACAGTTTTACTGAATTCAGCCCTTTGAGTAGGAACAAAATTTAGACCATACCTTAAAATACATAATTCAGTCTCCATTAGTAAAGTGGCAGATAAATTCACAATGTCAAAAGTTTCACTTAAAGTTTCACTTAAAGTCACTAAATTTTGTCGCCCGATGAATTCAAACTGGTTAGCATTCTGCTTCTCATAGTTACTGTCCTTTTTATCTGATTCCCTTTCTTGGCTAAAAAAGTCTTTGGAATAACATCATTAACAGCACTTCCACATGAGTGCTGATTGCCATTATCGTTTGAAAGGGAAATTTTTTGTTCTTCCACATATGCCTGGCCATCATTCTCTTTAAAGAAAAACCTTTTTAAAGGAGCCGAGGGTTTAACCTTATTAACATAGGTATTAGTTCTGTCATTTCTAAAAGATTTAGATATACTGTTAAAAACATCTTGTTCAAGCCCTGTCTGTGTTTAAAACCCCCATTCTGATCATCACCATCAATGCGCCTCTGATTAGGGTCAAAATTATTGTAAGCACTGTTATTTTCATAGGCTGCAACATCACGAAGCAACTTAGTATGCTTATCAGCAGTAACTTCATTGATATGGTGTTCCACATCAACAAAAAGTTGCTGGTAAACATCATCAGACCCAAAATCCACCAGTAAACTACTGACATCATTGTCAATTTTTAATATATCTTCTTTAAGCTGCAACATTTTGTTGGTGTTATTCTCAATGAGCAGCTTTAAAAATTCTAAACCAGCATTGCTAAAGAAGAAAGTTAAAGTCCTGAAAAAACAATCGTCAGCACTTACCCCCATTAGGGCACTTGAAGAATCTTAACCCTTTTGGGACAATCTCTAGGTCTAGACATCATTCAAAATAACGGTTTTCTAAATCAAGAGACCAATATTTTTTTAACAATTTCCCAAGATGTTCACATTTGCCATGAAATTCTTCAGTTTTGGCCCTGGTAACCCGATAATCAGCTCTCATAAGAGGGTCATAATTAGTCTCCAAAATGGACTTGATGTTCTCACGGGAGCCAACTGAATTAGAAACAGGCTTAGGTCATCGTTTTTCTTTACCAACTTCTGCAGCTGAAGAAAAAACGTTCTCCTTTTCCAAATCAATGACCGTATTCTCCTCACCATCAGTGTTAGAAGAAGAGGTGGTTGTATTTGCACCTTGAAATTTAGATGTGAGTAACTTAAGAGATTTTTGAATGTCAGCCATAGTAGTTAAAATCACTTGAACAAGTCCGATATCTTTACCTGAAGGGGTAGAATGTATAGTTAACTCCATTAACGGATCCGCTGCTGCCTCAGCCATCAGAAAAGCACCCACTCAGAAACCACGATAAAAAAGATGCAAACCAGATAAATTCCAAACAAAGTAACCAAAATCAGGTACCAATAGTCAAGACAAGCAGCACAGGAACTGAATTAGCGTACCACAGTTTATTCAACGCTTTCATCAAAAGACTTCATCAGAAACACAATCCACTTTAGAAACAACATTTAAATAATCAATCCAATCGATTAATTAATTCATCAATGCAAATTTCTTAATACAAAAATCTTTTAAAAAGACATTAAATGTTTTTTAAAATATAGAAAATTAAATCTTAATAAAAATGTTGACTTAATTACTTATTTGGATTAAGTTTTTAAATATTTATTTTTTAACATTTTTCTGTTTAGCATTATGTGTTTTTGTTTTTTTGTTTTCAGGTTCTGTCTTTTTAAAAGATTTTTGTATTAAGAAATTTGCATTGATGAATTAATTACTTGATTGGTTTGATTATTTAAATATTGTTTCTAAAGTGGATTGTGTTTCTGATGAAGTCTTTTGATGAAAGCATTGAATAAACTATGGTATACTAATTCAGTTCCTGTGCTGCTTGTCTTGAACATTGGTACCTGATTTTGGTTACTCTATTACAATTACACCTCACTTCTGGGCTTACTGCTGTACTCCAGTTCACATATTTATGTTATGTAGTTGGTTATGGAACATATGACTGTATACTGATTCCTTTTACAGGTTCAGTTTGATTGTACTATAGTGAGGACTTGTTTGGTGATACCTCATTCTTCTGTACTGTTTTTGTGTTGTTGAGAAACCAAAGGTTGGGGTGCTATTTGGCATTCCCAAAATTCATAAGGACTTGGTTAATCCACCTTTCAGACCAATTGTTTCTTCCCCACATTCCATAACAGAAGGAATTGCTTTAATGGTTGACGCTTTATTAAGTCCCTTAATACAGAACTCCAAGTCATATTTAAAAGACTCTTGGGACTTTTTGAATCAATTAAGGATATTTTCCGAAAGAGTGGATTTAAACTTGGTTAATTATGTCATGTTTTCTATTGACGTTTTGTCTTTATTTACTTGTATCCCTCATGAGGAGGGAGTTGAAGCTGTTTGTAGTTTCTTAACCAAGCACTCGAAAATGAAAACAGGAACTATTTCCTTAGTTTGTAGTTTGGTGGATACAGATTTGAATAATAATTTCTTTTTATTTGACGATGCTTATTATAAGCAAAAAAGAGGTGTTGCTAAGGAGTCAGCAGCTGCCCCTGCGTATGCTAACACAGTTATGGCTTGGTGGGAAACAAATGTCTTAGTTGAAATTGAGCAGTATTATAAGATACTTTTTTACTCAAGGTTTGTAGATGACCTTTTTTTATCATTGAAGGCACACCAACCATGGTAGCTGCTTTCTTGGCTGATATCAACAAGTCTTCTGAATTTTTAAAATTTCTATTAAGTGAAAAAGATGATTTTATCAACTTTTTGGATGTTACTCTTTGGTGGGACCACATAGAAAATAAGTTTCAGAGTCGAATTTTTCGTAAAAAGACTTTTACTAATGGTTATCTACATTACAATAGCAACCATCCCAAACATGTAAAGAAAAATGTTCCCAAGGGACAATACATTACAGCTTGTCGTATGACAACTAAAAATAATGATTTATTAAAATAATTTGAATTGATAACAGCAATGTTTGTTAATAGGGGATATGATAAAATTTATTTGAATAATTTGGGACTTGATATTCTTAACAAACGAAACTTGTTATATCCAGCTTCACTGAGGGCACCTCTAATAACATCTAAGGAATTTGGTGATCATAACACCTTCAAAAGTGGTCACTATGGTGTTGTTTGTTCACTTGATATGACAGTTGATAGTTTTAGTATTAAGAACTTAGTTGAAAAAAACTGGAAAATTTTAAAAGGAAATTCTGACCTTGTTAAAGTTTTGGGAGATAGACCCAAGTTTGTTTATAAGAACCATTCCAATTTCAAAAGGTTATTGGAAAATGACCATTTTGGATGTAAAGTTAATCGACATTCAACACACAAGAAAGGCATGTATAAATGTGAACAATGTAATTTTTTTAGGTACATTTTTGAAGGACCTTATGTTATGTTAGAACACATGAATGTGACATTTGAGGTTCCTGGTTTTGTTAACTCTTTAACTAGGGGGTTAGTTTATAACAGTTTTTGTAGTGGTTGCCCTGCGTTTTATGTGGGTATGACTACTCGTGCCTTACGAGAACAAATAGAGAACACATTTATAATATTAAGATTAAAGATTCTAGAAATGCCTTATGTAGACATTCTTTGAAATGTGTGACATATAAGAAGTTTCTTTTTTCTATCCTGGAAGTTGTTCATATGGATTTGAGAGGTGGAGATTTCAAAAACTATCTTAAACAGAGAGAAACGATATGGCAAATTAAACTTGGTACTGATAGGAAGCCCGAGTTAAATGACGCTGTTAACATTAAATGTTTTTTAAAATATAGAAAATTAAATCTTAATAAAAATGTTGACTTAATGACTTATTTGGATTAAGTTTTTAAATATTTATTTTTTAACATTTTTCTGTTTAGCATTGTTATGTGTTTTTGTTTTTTGTTTTCAGGTTCTGTCTTTTTAAAAGATTTTTGTATTAAGAAATTTGCATTGATGAATTAATTACTTGATTGGTTTGATTATTTAAATGTTGTTTCTAAAGTGGATTGTGTTTCTGATGAAGTCTTTTGAAGAAAGCATTGCATAAACTGTGGCATGCTAATTCAGTTCCTGTGCTGCTTGTCTTGATCATTGGTATCCAATTTTTATTACTTTGTTTGGAATTTATCTGGTTTGCATCCTTTTTATCATGGTTTCTGAGCTGGTGCTTTTCTGATGGCCGAGGCAGCAGTGGATCTGTTAATGGAGTTAACTATGCATTCTACCCCTTCGGGTAAAGATATTGGACTTGTTCAAGTGCTTTTAACTACTATGGCTGACATTCAAAAATCTCTTAAGTTACTCACATCTAAATTTCAAGGTGCAACTACAACCACCTCTTCTTCTAACTCTGATGGTGAGGAGAATACGGTCATTGATTTGGAAAAGGAGAATGTTTTTTCTTCAGCTGCAGAAGTTGGTAAAGAAAAACACAGACCTAAGCCTGTTTCTAATTCAGTTGGCTCCTATAAGAACATCAAGTCCATTTTAGAGACTAATTATGACCCTTTTATGAGAGCTGATTATCGGGTTACCAGGGCCAAAACTGAAGAATTTCATGGCAAATGTGAACATCTTGGGAAATTGTTAAAAAAGTATCGGTCTCTTGATTTAGAGAACCGTTATTTCGAACAATGTCTAGAACTAGAGATTGTCCCGAAAGGGTTAAGATTCTTCAAGTGCCCTAATGGGGTAAGTGCTGATGATTGTTTTTTCAGGACTTTAACTTCCTTCTTTAACAATGCTGGTTTAGAATTTTAAAGCTGCTCATTGAGAATAACACAAACAAAATGTTGCAGCTTAAAGAAGATATATTAAAAATTGACAATGATGTCAGTAGTTTACTGGTGGATTTTGGGTCTGATGATGTTTACCAGCAACTTTTTGTTGATGTGGAACACCATATCAATGAAGCTACTGCTGGTAAGTATACTAAGTTGCTTCATGATGTTGCAGCCTATGAAAATAACAGTGCTTACAATAATTTCAACCCTGATCAGAAGCATAATGATGGTGATGATCAGAACGGGGTTTTTAAACACAGACAGGGCTTGAACAAGATGTTTTTTAACAGTAGATCTAAATCTTTTAGAAATGACAGAACTGATACCTATGTTAATAAGGTTAAACCCTCGGCTCCTTTAAAAAAGTTTTTCTTTAAAGAGAATGACAGCCAGGTATATGTGGAAGAACCAAAAATTTCCCTTTCAAACAATGATGATGGCAATCAGCACTCATCTGGAAGTGCTGTTAATGATGTTATTCCAAAGACTTTTTTAGCCAAGAAAGGGAATCAGATAAAAAGGACAGTAACTATGAGAAGTAGAATGCTAACCAGTTTGAATTCATTGGGCGATGAAATTTAGTGACTTTAAGTGAAACTTTAAGTAAAACCTTTGACATTGTGAATTTATTTGACACTTTACTAATGGAGACTGAATTATGTATTTTAAGGTATGGTCTAATTTTTGTTCCTACTCAAAGTGCTGAATTCAGTAAAACTGTCATTGACATAAAAAAATATATTCGTAATTTGAATCTCCAGTTTTTAATGCATAATGTATCAAATGATGTTTTTATCAGACCTTCAATTTATACACCTTCTTTGAATACCACTATTAAAGTTTTTGAAGAAGTTTGCCTGCAGGAGCTTTCTGAAGTTTTAAAAACAAAGGGGAAATGGGTTGACAATTTAATCTATAGTGAACGTAAAGCTCTAGGCGAACTTAGAAAAAAATCCCATCTCAGATTTATGAAGAGTGATAAAGAGGGCAATATTGTTGTCATGAATGTAGCTAGATACAAAGAAAACATGTTAAATATTTTGAGTAATACAGAGGAATATGAGAAAGTTTTTTTATTTGACATTCATCATAGTTATCGGAATATTTATTCCCTTTTATATGAAGCCTTAATGGCTGGAGATATGGACTTAAAAATGTATGAATTTTGTGTTGTTGAGAAACCAAAGATTGGGGTGCTATTTGGCATTCCCAAAATTCATAAGGACTTGGTTAATCCACTTTTCAGACCAATTGTTTCTTCCCCACATTCCATAACAGAAGGAATTGCTTTAATGGTTGACGCTTTATTAAGTCCCTTAATACAGAACTCCAAGTCATATTTAAAAGACTCTTGGGACTTTTTGAATCAATTAAGGATATTTTCCAAAAGAGTGGATTTAAACTTGGTTAATTATGTCATGTTTTCTATTGACGTTGTGTCTTTATTTACTTGTATCCCTCATGAGGAGGGATTTGAAGCTGTTCGTAGTTTCTTAACCAAGCACTCAAAAATGAAAACAGGAACTATTTCCTTAGTTTGTAGTTTGGTGGCTATAGTTTTGAATAATAATTTCTTTTTATTTGACGATGCTTATTATAAGCAAAAAAGAGGTGTTGCTATAGGGTCAGCAGCTGCCCCTGCGTATGCTAACACAGTTATGGCTTGGTGGGAAACAAATGTCTTAGTTGAAATTGAGAAGTATTATAATATACTTTTTTACTCTAGGTTTGTGGATGACCTTTTTTTATCATTGAAGGCACACCAACCACAGTAGATGCTTTCATGGCTGATATCAACATGTCTTCTGAATTTTTAAAATTTGTATTAAGTGAAAAAGATGATTTTGTCAACATTTTAGATGTTACTTTTTGGTGGGACCACATAGAAAATAAGTTTCAGAGTCAAATTTTTCATAAAAAGACTTTTACTAATGGTTATCTACATTACAATAGCAATCATCCCAAACATGTAAAGAAAAATGTTCCCAAGGGACAATACATTAGAGCTTGTCGTATGACAACTAAAAATAATGATTTATTAAAAGAATTTGAATTGATAACAGCAATGTTTGTTAATAGGGGATATGATAAAATTTATTTGAATAATTTGGGACTTGATATTCTTAACAAACGAAACTTGTTATTTCCAGCTTTACTGAAGGCACCTCTAATAACATCTAAGGAATTTGGTAATCATAACACCTTCAACAGTGGTCACTATGGTGTTGTTTGTTCACTTGATATGACAGTTGATAGTTTTAGTATTAAGAACTTAGTTGAAAAAAACTGGAAAATTTTAAAAGGAAATTCTGACCTAGTTAAAGTTTTGGGGGATAGACCCAAGTTTGTTTATAAGAACCATTCCAATTTTAAAACGTTATTGGAAAATGACCATTTTGGATGTAAAGTTAATCAACATTCAACACACAAGAAAGGCATGTATAAATGTGAACAATGTAATTTTTGTAGGAACATTTTTGAAGGACCTTATGTTATGTTAGAACACATGCATGCGACATTTGAGGTTCCTGGTTTTGTTAACTCTTTAACTAGGGGGTTAGTTTATATCAGTTTTTGTAGTGGTTGCCCTGCGTTTTATGTGGGTATGACTACTCGTACCTTACGAGAACGAATAAGAGAACACATTTATAATATTAAGATTAAAGATTCTAGAAATGCCTTATGTAGACATTCTTTGAAATGTGTGAAATATAAGAAGTTTCTTTTTTCTATCCTGGAAGTTGTTCATATGGATTTGAAAGGTGGAAATTTCAAAAACTATCTTGAACAGAGAGAAACCATATGGCAAATTAAACTTGGTACTGATAGGAAGCCCGGGTAAAACGAGGCTGTTAACATTAAATGTTTTTTAAAATATAGAAAATTAAATCTTAATAAAAATGTTGACTTAATTACTTATATCATAAGATTCATAAGTTAGTACTAGGCTAACAGTCCTTGTGGGCCATTTTCAGCCTAGTCAGTTACCACATGTGAGAATCAAACCCTGCACCTTGTGTTTGCAAGGTAAGCACCTTAACCATTATACCAACATCCCACCCTGGATTAAGTTTTTAAACATTTCTTTTTAAACATTTTTCTGTTTAGGATTGTTATTTGTTTTTGTTTTTTGTTTTCAGGTTCTGTCTTTTTAAAAGATTTTTGTATTAAGAAATTTGCATTGATGAATTAATTACTTGATTGGTTTGATTATTTAAATGTTGTTTCTAAAGTGGATTGTGTTTCTGATGAAGTCTTTTGACGAAAGCGTTGAATAAACTGTGGTATGCTAATTCAGTTCCTGTGCTGCTTGTCTTGAACATCGGTACCTGATTTCGGTTACTCTATTACAATTACACCTCACTTCTGGGCTTACTGCTGTACTCCAGTTCCCATATTTATGTTATGTAGTTCATTATGGAACATATGACTGTATACTGATTCCTTTCACAGGTTCAGTTTGATTCTGCTATAGTGAGGACTTGTTTGGTGATACCTCATTCTTCTGTACTGTTGTAATGGCTTGGGGATTAACTACTGTGACTATAGTGTATATGTCCTGGGTTCAAGACTTGCAAGGCTGTTTATTTTTTTGCTGGGCAGAACAAGGGCCATTGGATACAGAGTGATTAAGGCACTTTTGGGCAGTTGTAAGCGGGTTTGTGCGAGGGTAAGCAATGCTAACCTCTGGTTAAATATGTTTACAGAGAGTTAGCTTCAAAATTGCTTAACCTGTGTGCGCATTACTTAGCCCTGCGCAAATGGGCTTAAACCCACTTACTAGTGCTTAGATATGCTTACTGCTGCTAATTGGTGCTTACACATGCTTACTGGTGCTTACCCCCACTTACAATTGCACTGATTTAGACAGTTATATGTAATGGTCCTTGGGAAGGTGGGAGGTTTGGAAGCTGTATGGAGTTGTCATTCATTACACATTTTACCTTCCGTTTATATCCATGATTTCTGTGTATGGGGCACATGTGCTTATCTGGGGACTTTACAACATTATGACACTGACACCTCACATGTGCATTTAATGCAGTACTCCAGTTTACAATTGAATGTTATTTAGTAGGTTATACAGCAAGAAAATGTTCATGCTAGATAGAGGCACAGTAAACTAAATTTAATTTAAATTGTACACTTTTGTATCATTACATGGGGTGGCGAAAGCCACATACACTTTGGCTAGGCTTATAAATGCCCTAGGGCAGATAGCCTAGTACTGTACTATGAAACTATGAAACTATGAAACTATAAACTGATTTCACATGGAAAATGGAATGTGCTACAGTGGGACTCAAACCAGGAAAGCCTGCTCGTAAGGTGAATGCTCTGCCCACTACACTATTGCTATACTGCTTCATTTGCATATATCTTCCTTGTTATGCTCTTCAACCATTTAAGCTGCATCAACCGTAGCTAAGCGATGGGCACCCCACGTACCTATGGTTAGCTTTAATCAGATTTCTAATAAAAAAGGGTTTGTTCATTTTATTTGTATTTACTTGCTGTTGTACACAAGGGGGAATGTTGGTGGGGATATGCAGACACCTATGAATGGTCTCACTCATTTCTTAGGCCTTTCTGCTGTTCTGCATTGTGTATATTCTAAGAGCTATACTCTCAGACACGCCCCATGCACTCTTACATGCTCCCTGTAAGATTAGAAGGTCAGGCAGCGCACCTCATTAATATGCATGGCACGCTGCCGTCCTGCTCCTAAAAGGATGCTTCCATTCAGGACTAAGCTAGTCCTGCACGGAAGATTAGTAAATCCGGGGGAGTGTCTTGCAATGTTTTTCATTTTCTATTTATATCACAAGAGTTTAGACATAGGCATAGCAATGGTGGGGTGAAGGGGTCAGTCACACTAGGTGCAAAGTGTTAGGAGGCAGGATAGCGGGTACTGTTTAGCCTTCAGTAAGTTACTAGCATTCAGAAATGAATGCTGGTACTACAGTTATAGTCAGAAGTGAAACACCGTAGCTCTCTCTGTGTGGCAGAAATTGTAACATTTGATTGCTAAACATGTAGCCCTACAATTTAAAAGAAGAAAAGAGCATTTTTTTGTTCATGTTCATGGAAAGGAGCCGATGAGCTTTTATTGCTCCTTAACCCAAAGTTGAGGTGGGATGCCATATCTTTTAAGGGGACTGGATGATAGAATATTAAGTTATACCTCTGAGTTTAGAACACTGCATTTTCCTACCAGTCTCACTTTTAGTACTTTGAAGGTCTTCGCAGAAGAGCCGTTCATCTTCAATGTTTGTCCTCTCTATTTCTGTACTAACATAGTTTACTAATTTTCTGTGTGGTTGTCTGTCTTTTGTTGTTTTTTAATTCAGTTTTCTACCAGGTCACCTTCAGTGCCTAGGCTGATATCTTCAGCAGTATCTGGTTTCTACCATTCTGTCACTGAGCCCAGTTTCAGGTAATACACAGGATCATTTATGCCATCTAACCATTACCAAAATATATTCTCTTTGTAGATTTTGACCTAGTTTACTTTTCTTGATATTGATTCTTAATTTATATAAGTGACACTATCCTGCTCCCCTCACACCATTCTTATACTGGATGGACACGCCAAGCTGTTGCTTTATCTCTTTTATATTAGGTATATTGCCCTGACACACATAAGCCTGCATAAGGGAGGACCTTCCACAGACTCAAGTAATTACAGGCCCATAAGTCTGACTAGCCTGAAATGCAAAACCATAGAAAGACTTATCATTGACCTAATCAATCAGGATATTGGGAACCTCCAAACACTGGACCAGTCTCAGTTTGAATTCATCAAAGGCAGGTCCTGCCTACTTGTCCTGGTGTATTTTTTTGAAAACGTCACCAAAGCAATGGACAAAGGCAAAACAGTACACACCACATACTTCGACCAGGCTAAAGCTTTTGACACAATTTCCCACTCTGGCGTAGTAGAAAAGCTAAATAAACTGGGAATAAACCCCTATGTCATCCACTGGATTGCCAACTGGCTCACAGATAGGAGGCTGATAGTCAAAATAGAGGAAGTTACCATCACAAAGAGACCAGTCATTAGTAGAGACCCACAGAGTTCTGTGCTAGGACCTCTCCTGTTTGACAGCTACTTTTCTGAAGTGAAAGCCATTGCCAAAGGGCTGTGCTTGAGTAAGCCTGCGGAAGATTGCAAGCTAGGAGCAGTACTGAATATGGCCTAAATGAATAAATAGTTTCAAAATCATGGACTGAAACAAAGTGCCACAAAATGCATTATTATATCCTTTGGGAAGTCATCTATAGCAGGGAACTACCACAGTGACAGTACACCCCTAAGAGTTGACCTGGTTGTTTGGGATTTGGGAACTTATGTGGACAGTGACCTAATTGTTGACCAGCATGTGTCCATTGTTGTAAGAAATTCCTTCTATACTGTATAACTTATAAACAAAAGGATTGTGTCTAGATTTAGGGATGTTGTCCCCTTTATTCAGCCCTCATTAGGCCAATCATTGAATAAAATTCCCCCTTTGGCATGTATCTGTCCAGACACGTGCAACAATTGGAACGTCCATAGAAATACCTTACTAAAAGGATACAAGGCATAAACATGTCCTGCATGGAATGACTCAAAGCCCTGTCACTATACTCAGTATCCTGCAGACAGGTGGCTTGTGTCTGACATACAAGGCATCCTGCAAACTAATACTGAAGGATTTATTGCACACCAGCATGTCAAATGGCATCAGAAATACTTGGTCTAGGGTTCTAAATCTCTTCTGCAGCATCAACAAAACAGTTTGGAGGGACAGGTATATCTCACAGAGGATAGCACTGCTTTGGAACATACTCCCCATCCACATAAAACAAAGTTCATCCGATTTCATCTACAAGTCCAACTTAGATATATGGACGGGAAACAGAAAATGTACCCCAGGATTTCTTCCTGTACTACTAATGGACAGAGGCAGTTCCTAAATGATTTATCCCATGCATGGGTCCCCTCAAATTATGTATGGCATGATCCCAGTTATTCTCATTAAGGGTAATATGTAATTATCGACCATGGGCTGGGTAAAACCAATCTATAACCAAATTTAATAGGTTATTTCAAGCAGAAAAGGGGAAGTTGGCTAGGCTTACACTGGCAAGCAAGGGCAATTAGCCTAATACTTCCTTATAAAGCTATGAGCAAGCTGTAGACTGATTATCTTTGCTCCGATATCTTACACTGTGTTTTACAAGGGAGAAAACGTTTCCTTGTTATAACATGAACCAAGTCAAGAACTATACCAATGGGATGCAAAAGTTGTGCTAGAACTGTTTGAATTTCCACTATGAATACAAATCATCATTACCTTTTGTTTGCTACTGACATAATGCTTACACATGCAGAAACCACTGACAAGAGTAATAATGCTCCCAGAATTCAGTAATGCTCGAACTTCTCTCTCTCTTCCAAAAAATGTAGTATTTTTTTACTACTGGAACAGATTATGTTTCAATGCCTGTCCTTCCACATCAGAAGCAAGTTAATTCCACACTTAATATTTTTTGTTTCACATTGTTTCACAGGTTATTGCAGACTTTAACTAATAAGCATTCTGCTAAAATTATTAATCTGTCAGACTTCTTTGGATCACTTTGCAGCATCTACTATCTCACATTATTAGGTAATACTTTTACAGTCTGTGCACTGCATTTATCCACTACCGATAAGCACATAAAAAGGTGAAACATAACATGTCTCTACATTTAGTGTGTTTAGGCTTTGTTGGCCTGAGCCGTGGTGGTGCAGCTGGAGTGCCTTCTGTGTGGAGTCTGCATGTCCTCCCTGCAGTTGAGTGGCGTCTGAAAGACATGCGTAAATGGGCATGCCTTCGTTGAAGGTTGGGCGTCTAGCTGGCACCTCGGCACCATAAAAATCTACTGCCAATCATTAGCGGACCGGAGTTCTGCTGTGGCGACCCCTAACCGGGAAAAGAAGAACAAACAAGGCTTTGTTGGCCTGAATGCATCAGTCAAGACAAAAATCAAAATCAATGGACATTCAGAAACCATGTCTTTAAATATTTCCCATGGGCCTCTTCCAAATGAGGTTTAAAGTATTACATAGTGAAGACTGTAGTTTGATGGAATCTTTTTGTTATTTCTGCATATGTGGCTTTTCTCTGTTACCTTTTTTCCTGCTGTTGTTTGGGTCAGAGCTAAAATGTATATCATTTTCATTTTATTATTATTACTAGGACCTATCACAGCTTTGTAATGTAAATTAAGTTAGACATTTGAACTCTTAATTTCTCATCATTAAAAGAGGACTTCTTTGATTGGTCTGGCTGTTATTTTTCTGGAAACCTCTTCAATTCAAGGGGATTCTCTCTTCCCATTGTGGCTAGAAACCTAACTTTAATAGAACAGCTCTACCCTCATCAATGGACTGCACTTGTAGTAACATGGAGAAAGGAAACTAACAGATGCCGTAGTCACTGACTTGTGATGCCTTCATCTTAGTTGAGCATACCTTATTCTTCAATAAGCTTAAAACAGTTTTGAGAACACCAACTTTACCTTGCTCAGAAATTACCAATCTGGCACATAAATCAAGGTACAAGGTATATCTTCGTACTCAAAACATAGGCCTTCTCATGATGTGGTACCTCAAGGACCAATATTGGGTCCTATCCTTATTTCCATTATTATTAAAACTCCAAATGGATCTCCTGTCTTAAAATGATTCCATACTCAGTTGATCTTTTACTTTTCAAATCAAGGGATTCTACAGGTAAATTACAAACCTCTCTTCAGGAATACTTCACATAATTATGGCAGTTCTGCCACAATAACAACCTGCTAGTTAACTCAATCAAAACTCACACCCTGATGTTTGCAACTTTACTGCATCTAACAATACAAATACAACTAATAGATTTGTGGGGCAGCCTCACTCTTCTAGTGCGATGCAAAAAATATCTAAGTAGATCCAATCATAATTTTTTCCTACCATGCAGAAGCAACTGTTTCAAATGTTCTCACAAATCTCAAATGTACGAGATTTGGTAGGAACATTGGTTTTATAGTAATGAGCATCACTGCCTTTCAAGCAGTTGACCCAGATTCAATTCCTGTTGAGGGTTAGCAGAATAGTTACGGCGTTTACCTCCCAGACACAAAGTATAAGGTTTGATTCTCACCTTTGAAGAATACTGGCTAGGATTAAAATAGCCCACAAGGACAGCTCACATAGTATTTACCTGTGCGCAAACATTTCTCAGCTATTTCATGGTTGAGTCTAGGAAATTTAAAATAAAGAATATCTTATTACCAAAACTAGAATACTTTCTTCCTGTGAAATTTCTCACTAACCATGATATAAATAGCATACTGCAATTTTGCAAATATAAACTACTGATTTATATTTCTTGCTAACCAAAGAACACATTGTTACTTTCTAAATTCAAGAAATACATAAACTACAGTATAGTGTACAGCCTATGTACTTCCTACTTTAGTTTACACCACCCTAAAAATAGATTCTGTCCAACTTTATCTAGCAACGTGCAACACCCCTTACAAGTTCATAGCTAGTTACTAGGCATGAAGTCAAGAAGATCATGATGCATCTGCATGATGTGCACATGGGAGTGAACAGTTTTAGATTTAGTAAAGTCCATGTAGAGATGCACATGCACAAACAAAAATGCGCAGCTAAGGAACCTTTCATGCAATGCAAATATTGCCTTAATTAGCTGGATTTTATGCAGATTAATCAGGTGGAGTGATCCATCAAGCTGTAACGTATCTGTGTAGACTCAGTGCCCATGTCAGTAGTGTATGAGGAAATTTTCCACGCACAGGAGTCTACACTGAAAGAAAGGGATGTAAAAGTCTACAAATATGGACATAATTCCCTTGTAAAGGTAAGATCACATACATAAATGTTCAAAACATACATTGTGGATGTCTGAAAGCAGCAGGGATTATGTGAAATTAATAATTTTATTATTTTTTTAAATATCCGTATGAAGCATGCTAAACCTAAAAATATTGAGGCAACACCACAGTAGCAAGGGAAACTTTTAATCACAGACAAAATAAAAGCAGTATACCAAGTAAGCGCTTTCATGTTCACATTGAACGCTTCTTCAGACATTTCAAAGACTTCTGTGGGTTACATTTAAATATACTAAGAATTTCCTACGAATTCAACAACTACCAATAGTTTTATTACATCAATTAATTAAAAAATATATTAAATAGCTATATCTTTAAAACCTAAAAACTTTACAATGGGGGAAATTACATTTCTAAAATATATATAGAAAATGTGCCATATATATATATATATATATATATATATATATATATATATATATATATATATAAAATCTTTTTAAAAAACATATCTGGTCATGTATATTTATATTTATAAAAAATCTACTCAAATTTTGATTAGAAAATGTAAAACATAAAATAGATGACTTTCATTCTTTAAAGGGGCCACTAGATGGCAGAATATACACATTAAAATACTTCCAATGTATACACATTAAATAAGAATGTCATTTACCTTAGTAAAATTTTCCAGGTGAAAGGGCTTACTTGGTATACTGCTTTTATTTTGTTTGTTTATGATTAAAAATTTCCATTGCTACTGTCGTGTTGCCTCAAATGTTTTTATCTGTGGATTTTGATTTTTCATTGAGGCACTTTATCCTTTGACTGTTTTCTGATATTTAAACATATAACTAAAATAAAAATTTGTAAAATAACACTTATAATGTACTTCAGACGTACTGTAAGACCTTGCATCAGGTTTGCACAATCATGTATTCATGCTCTTACCCAGCTTACACGGCTATGAAGTGTTTAGTTTCCAGGCTATCACAAATATTTTGCAAATGAGGGGTAAATGCCCTGGATTTGTTGAATCACTAAAGGGGGCAACTGTGTATGCATATCCACTTCATGTAGGCTCCTACACAGTGTTTGTATTTCCACTTGATGTGGATGACATCAGAGGGGTGTGTCACTTTACTTTTAGGATATTTTGTGCTCAGTGCACATGTTTGCACAGCGTGCCACTACACGCGACCAGACCACGCATGTCCCAGTCATGATGTAGCCAGCTATAAATGAAAACCGGATATATTCAACTAATAATAAACAGTTTTGTATAAGCTATGCTGCATGAATGCTGTGAACAGCACCACACTGTGTGATAAAGTAGGGCCTTTAAATCATGTAAATTATATCCCAAGTATGTGAACTGCATCATAATTAGCTAATCCCACATGGTGGACCTACACCGCAACTGTATAAAGTATGCATACACCCTACATTCTGATTTTCCCTTAATACTCTGAACCATTGGATTACAGACTTGGAAATTTTAACTGAGATAATGCTAGTGGCTGCTACAGGTCTGCTACATCTGTGCTAGATGCTGAAGTTAGTTCTGCTAGTGCTCCTGACAACAGGCCTAGGATGAGGAGGAGAAGAGTGTTCAGGCGCAGGGTAACCTTCCAGGAGCTACATCAGCTGGAGATTGTAGAGCGCTACAGGGCAGACAGGGACATATTACAATAACTCAGTGAGCTCTTCCTTCCTCAGCTCAGAGCCAGAGCTAACAGAGGGAACCCATCCCAGTGGAAACTAAGGTATGCGTAGCCCTTAGGATACTAGCTACAGGTACTTTTCAGAGACCAGCTGGGGACATGATGGGGGTGTCACAGGCATCAGCATCCGGGATACTCCACCAATTCCTGGATGCTATGCTCCCACATGCCATTGAGCACATATCTTTTCCCCTTTCCCCTGAGGTGAGGGCCAGCAATATGCAACAGTTCTACCATGTAGTACACTACTCTGAAGTACTGGATGCTATAGACTGCATTTATGTACACATCAAGGCACTGCCTGGTGAACAGGGCAGAAGCTATGTTAACCACAAGGGACACAACTCCATTAACTGCCAAATTGTGTGTAATGTGCAAGGGATTATCATGAACGTGTGTGCTGGCAACCCAGGCAGTTATCATAACTCTCATATTTGGCACACATCACAGCTGTACCAGATGGTTGCTAGGGGGGACATCCCACAGGGCCATTTACTGGGAGATGCTGGCTATACCTTGGATGATGGCACCCCTCAGAAATGCACACACACACCCATGAAAGAACGCCATAATGAGGCACACGCACAAACTAGGAACATCATGGAGTGTGTGTGTGTTTGGGCTTCTGAAGTCACAGTTCTAGTGCTTCGATATATCTCGTGGAGCCCTGCAGTATACTCTATGCATATGTGCACAGATATTCACAGTATGTGGTATGCTCCACAATCTGATCCTACAGAAACAGCTGCAGCAGGATCAGCAAAGGGATGGAATACACAACCCCCCCCCCCCCATCAGTGCCTAGGTCACCCCAGCCACAGTCACAGGAGGACTTGGAGGAGGAACCCCCTGCTGATGTCCCTGTAGGCAGACATAGGTGTGCTCTGTACACCCTGGCTTTGGCTAAGAGACAATTAATAACACATTCACTGACAACCTAGGGACTTAGGAACTAACACCTTACTCCTACTCACATACATATATAAAAATTGATGCCAGCCAACTTACACATCCTGTACCTATCCATGTATTGATTGTGTACTGCTTGCATCAGGCAGAGTCAGCCCTGAACTAAAGTTGTGTCAACTGCTACTTTTGCAAGGAAAGTCCATAACCTACACAGTAGGTTAGTAGATTATTATGATATGTGATTGTAGCTATGGACCTGGTACATTATGTAAGTAACTATAGTGGGCTATTTGGACAGAAATGACATCTACATGAGACTACAGATACCCATTCCACTTTCATGTCTACATTTGTAATCACTAGGCCTCATGCATAGAATATTCATGCAGTCCTATTGTAACATATTACTGGTACAACATTCAAGAGAGATGTTAGAAAGTGAGGTTAAATAATAGCCAGATTAGTGTGTATAATAGCAGAACATGGGTTTTGTTCCTTCATCCCTCAAAACAGCAGTGTCCCCCTTTAGCTGCTATAACAGTAACTCATCTATGCTATATGAGCATTTCACACAGTATGCCACACAGTCTCAGGAGAGTAATATAGGATTTGATCTTACATTGTATGTGTTAGGTAACAGAGGAATAACAATGTACATATTTATGCAGGTGACTGTGTGGTGAATGACCTTCTTTCAGTCAAGCAGCTTCTGTGGCTCAATGGACTAAGGCAGTTAACTTGTGTGATGGTGTTCAGAGTGCTAATCCAGACATTTTGGATGTGAAGTAGTAATAAGTTGTGTTTTATAGACTGTGACTCTGTGTGTGCTATACTAGTATTAACCTTTTTCATATATTAATGACACATTTGCGTACTGTGTCACATATATATATAAGATCTATTTAAAAGGTTTTAGCCAATATGTGTAAAGCGAAGCAGTGCTGAAATAGGTTCAGAGGTCACACTTTGTTAAAAACATAATCCCGGCCTGCAGTACAGCTAGGTGTGAGCTGGAGTCAGTTTATGGAACAGTTCTCACTAGACTATTGATCTTAAGGAGCCTAGCCTTCCATTCTCAAGGTAGTTTTTAGCCCTTACATTTTGCATAGAAATAACCCAGAGATGGACAGAAACAAAGATATATTGGGATAACTGCATGTTTCCCCTATTAATGAAGAACACGTGCTAAACTTGGGGTGAATTTATGGTTACCCCTCGTCATTCAAATTACATTTGAATAGAGTAAGAAATGTAGTTTGCTTTATATGGAATAGAACATAGCTTCACATAAGTGGTATTCTCTGCGATACAACCCTGTCCCTCCAACATGTTCTGTTTATTTTGCAAAAGAAACTGAGATACTTTAAGTGAGTATTTATCATATCATTGATTGCATGAGGGGATATAATCTGTTGAAGCTCTGTACACAAGCAGAGGTCAGCTCTTAGTAGCCTCTATGATACTGACAAGAGGGACAAGGCTTTGAGATAGTCTGCATAGTTTTATGATGTTCTTCATGTTTATCTGTTGCAGTCAGCAAATTTGGGTTATCTGCTTGCAGTAGCCCTCAGTTGGCCTGATTATCATGATGTCAGGTAGTCAGGGGTATAAAGCATGTAGCCAAAGCCATTACATCAGTCTTTCTTGCCGTGCGGTGTCTGAAGCAGAAGCAGTTTGCAAGTGCCGGTTGGCCGACTCCTGAAATTTTCATTTTCGAGTCTCAGAACCGAAGTCTTCAACTAAAGCTAAGTACCCCATTGGGGAAACTTTTTCTTGCTCTAAACCGATGTCAGTAAAAGTCAATAATTGTATTTCTTGTAGAAAGCAAATACCTCATAAAGATTTTCATTCGTACTGTATTCCTTGCCTAGACCCTGACCACGGCATACCTCGCTGTCAGTTTTGTGACTTATTTAAACAAAGAACTATTCATCGTAGGTATATTTATGCTTCTAAATATTTTGGTACTCGGTTCAATTACCCAGATATGGCTTCCGTAAGTCACCTGACTACCGACATTCTGAAAAAATGCAAAGATAAAGACAGAGACAGGCAGCCTAGGTCCAAAGCTGCCGACGACGCTTCTCCTAAGCTAGTCGCCAGTTCGCCGGTACTCAGTGAGGTGCTTTCACAGCTCCTGATACCTGCCACATTAGATTCGCAGGCCTCTACTGAGACCCATTCAGAGTTTGGTATGCCACGAGATGCTTCAACTGTGGAACCTGTGGATGTCTCTACCTTGGATTGTTCCGGAGCCACTGTGCAGGCACTGGCTTCTGAGGGTGTGTTCAGGCCTACTGACTTGCATATTAAACCAACACCATCTTCTTCTTCAAGGCCTAAAACTCGATTCATGCCTAGAAAACCAATGTTCAGACCACATGGTCAGGCCTCTATGCCTAAAAAGCAGATGATAAGAATGGCTGAAGACCTTATTACTTTAATCAGGGGAAGCCAGCCTTCCCCCTCTAAGAGACCTAGGACTGAATTTGCTTATGATTTGTCTGATCAGGATTCTGAAATTTCTGTTTCCTCTGATGACCAGGATTTACCATTATTTACCTATGAGGATTCTGATGCAGAGGACTCAATTCTCTCTGCTTCCCCTCCACATGATTTCTCTTTTGGTGAAACCTTGCATACTCTTAGGGAGCATTTTCACTGGGAAAGCCAGGATTACTCTGATTCTAAAAAGAGGCTTAGGGATTTCTTACTCCTGCCCCAACACAGGCCTTTAGCTATCCCCCCTGTGCTGGACATTGTTGATGATGCCTTTTTGGAATCTAGCTTGGCCTTACCTCCTGCTCCTTGAAAACCTGATAGATATTACAGGGTTCCTGACTCTTACAAGTTCCTCTTTAAAAATCATACTGCTGATCCTGAGACCATTTCACAGGGACCCAAGGGCATTAAGGCTACTACTGCCAAAAATCCTACCCCTTCTGATAGAGATTCCAGGGAGCTGGATAGATAGGGTAAGAAGGTATACAGTCCTGCAACCTTGGTCATTAGGGCCTTAAACTGACAGTTTCATGTCAGAGTATCAGCAACATATTACTGGAAACAGAAAATTATGTTGATTCCTGACTGTTCTGAAAATAAGGATTTACAGGATTTAATGCATTCTGCTGAACAAGTTGGAAAACATACTTTGCAATGTGGTTTTGATTCACTAGAGGCATCTTGCAGGGCTGCTGTCACTGGGTCTGTACTTAGAAGGCATGCTTGGCTTAAGGAGCAATCTTTGCCAGATCATGTTAAAGCTAAATTGCTGGATGCTCCCTTAAACCAGGACCACCTGTTTGGCAACAAATCAGAAGAAGTGCTTAAAAAGATGGAGGAAAAAGCTAAATCTATTCAAACTGTTAAAGATTTCCTGCAAGTACAGCCTCCAAGATTTAGTAGGCATTGGCCCTCTAAGAATTGGTCCTTTCCTGCCTCTTCCAGGCCTTCTCAGTCCAAACCCAGAACCAGCAGAATACCCAGGCTTCAGTCCCAGGGTATGCACAAGACTAAGCAGTGGAGGGCTCCCACTTCCAAATCAGGGAGTAGTAAGACTCCCTGCTATAGTAAACTGTCTCAGTGACTTAACTTTAAACCTTCCAAGCCCTTCTCAGTTGACTGTTCCTTTAGGGGGAAAGATTGCCCTGCATGCAAAAAATTGGGAACTCATTACCCAGGACAAATGGGTTTTAAATATAGTTTCCCAAGGATACAGATTCCACTTCCACACTTTACCAACCCCAAACAGTTGGCCAGAGCTACCCCCAAATCAGTGGGCAGAGGCTCAAAAGCAAGTTGTTTCTCTTAAGTATAAGGGCTATTAAACTGATCCAGAAGAGGAAAGGGGACAAGGTTTCTACTCAAGACTTTTCCTGGTGCCCAGAAAAGACAACTCCTGGTGTCCTATCCTGGATCTCTCCATCCTAAATGCTTTTTTGGTGATCCCAAAATTCAAGGTGCTAACTCTTCACCAGTTGCTTCCTATGTTAGGTAAGGATGCCTGGTTGGCAACATTGGATTTAAAGGAAGCCTACCTGCACATCCCAATCAGGGAATCTTGCAGAAGATACCTACGCTTCAAAGCAGGCTTCATGCACTATCAGTTCTCTGCACTGCCCTTTGGCTTATCTACTGCACCCAGGGTATTCACAAAATGCCTAGCTCCAGTCATTGCATTTTGCAGGCAAAGAAATATTCAGATATACCCATACCTGGATTATTGTCTAATTCAGGCAGAAAGCCAGGACGTACTTTTGAATCATATGGCATTTGTACAAAAGGTGCTAACTTCTCTGGGGTACACCATAAACAAAAAGAAATCACATCTTATACCCTGCCAGCAAATTGTATTTCTGGGAGCAAGCTTGAACACAACTTTACAGATGGCTTTCCTCACACCAGAGAAACAAGTTTATTTTTACAGCTTACTTCAAACTAATGGCCACAAAGACCCTGCTATCTGAAAGACAAATACTGCAAGCCTTGGGGTTCATAGCCTCCTGCATTCTCCTAATTCCATATGCAAGACTGCATATGAGGAAACTACAATGGTATCTAAAAAGCCTATGGAGTCAACATTGTCAGGATCTAGAAGCAATGATTCCTATCATACCTTGCCTACAGTTAGAGTTCATTTGGTGGGCAGAGGCCTGCCACCAAAACAAGGGACTGACATTCACTCTACCCCCTGCTGCCCAAACCCTAACAACAGATGCATCAGACTATGCATGGGGGACTCACTTGGCAAGGAAGTGCATTCAGGGCAAATGGAATCCAAGTCAAATGCACCTGCATATCAATCAAAAAGAAATGTTAGCTGTACAGAATGCTCTGACAGCCTTCAAGGACCACATTCTTCCAGGACAATTAATGGTAAAGACAGACAACACCACTGTTATGTGGTACATAAACAATCAGGGGGGAACCGACTCATGCCCTCTCTGCAGACTAGCCATGGCTGTGTGGAACACAGCCTTGAGCTACCAAGTGCACCTACAGGCTCAATTCCTGCCAGGAAAGCTAAATACGCTGGCAGACGAACTAAGCAGAAATCTCATGGATCCACACGAGTGGAAACTGGAACCAAAGACATTCAACATGTTGATAAACAAATGGGGGAACCCAGAGATAGACCTGTTTGCCTCCCCCCAGAACTACCAATTGAACAAATTCTGCAAAAGGACTTCCCACAAACAAGCTTGGAAAGTGGATGCCCTGTTCTTCAGCTAGAAAAAAATCTATCAGTTTATGCCTTTCCTCCTCTGCCTCTCCTCTCCAAGGTACTACTAAAGATCAAACAGGACAAACCAAGGATGATACTGACTGCACCAGACTGGCCACGCCAACACTGGTACCCCCTCTGGTGCAGTGTGTCACTGCTGGCACCATGGTGCCTGCCTCAGACCCCTACCCTGCTGTCCCAGCAGAAGAGCCAGATTCTGCACCCTGAACCTGGCAGCCTGGCTAATTACCTAATCTCTCCATTACCATCACTCAGTATACAAGTGTTGGATGTAATTCTGGCGGCAAGAAGGCCTAGTACTAGAAAATCTTATGATGGAAAATGGAAAAGATTCTGTTCTTGGAACCAAACTCAGGGAATGGGCACAGCAGCACCCAATTTACCTCAGATTCTTCAAAACTTAACTGAGATTATTCACACCGGCCTTTCGTTTTCCTCCATCAAAATTCATGCCTCAGCCATTTCAGCTCATTACAACACAGAACCACCCCTCTTCTCTCATCCACTGCTCAAGCAGCTCCTCATGGGGGTCAAACAACTTAACACCACCCAGGAGAGCCCCAACTCCAGCCTAGGACCTTAACTTTGTATTGGAAAAACTCACTCTACCTCCTTTTGAGCCAGCTGCAAGTGCAGAGTTGAAATTCCTTTCTTGGAAAACAGCCTTCCTTTTAGCCATCACTTCAGCAAGAAGGGTGTCTGAATTACAGACCCTTGTGGCAGTGGAGCCTTTCATCATGTTTCATGCGGACAGGGTGCCCCTCAGGACCAATCCCTCCTTCATGCCCAAGGTGGTATCCAGTGTGGCTCTTAATCAGTCCATTCATTTGCCAACCTTCTTTTCTAATCCACAGAACAAAGGGGAATGTATACTGTACTCCTTAGATGGGCACAGACAACTTAGATTTTACTTGGACAGGACTAAACCTCAAAGGAAATCTGAACAGCTGCTGGTGGCATTTACTGTAGGGGCAGAGGGGAAGGCCATTTCAAAGCAAACCATTTCTAAATGGATAGGCCATTGAATTCATTTCTGCTATAAGCACCATGGAAAACCTATCCCATAGGGGATAAGACCACATTCAACCATGTCTGCATCTACCTCTACAGCCTTTCTCAGAGGTATCCCTACCAGGGGCATTCTTGAAGCTGCTACCTGGAGTTCTGTACATACTTTCACCAAGCATTACCATTTTCCAATTTTCTCTAAATCCAGAGCTGGCTTTGCCACTGCAGTCTTGCAGGGCCTTATAGCCAGTCCTAATGCTATCTAATTTCCTCCTCCCATCCTAAGCTTTGGGAATCTACCCAAATGTGATGACTGCAACAGTCCAACATGAAGAACATAGTACAGTTGTGTACACTTACCATAAATGTAGATGTTTGAGTGTATTCACTGTTGCAGTCCTGGTTACCCTCCCTCCAGCCTCCTGACTTCTTTTGGCTATACCTCTATTCCTTTTTACTATGATTAAAGCTTTTTGGTGTATTTGCTTTTTTGTTGGAGGTGTAACCTTGTATATATATTTAATTGCTTCCCATTAGGGGGGCACCTGACATCTGGGGCAAGAAAAACTGATGTAATGGCATTCGCTGCATGCTTTATACCCCTGACTACCTGACGTCATGGAAGATGAGACAGCAACTGATGCAGGACCCAAGATTTTGATAATCAGGCTGACTGAGGGCTACTGCAAGCAGATAACCCAAATGTGATGTCTGCAACAGTGAATACACTCGATCATCTACATTTATGGTAAGTGTACACAATTGTACTTTGTAGGCCCCTGTTTTTTTTTTTTTTAGTGAAAAACTATTAGGGTCATTTCACTTGTGTGATAGCTTTTTTGACAAATACATACTGAAAGGGGCATTATACTTAATGACTGGCCTAATAGATGCTGAATAAAGTGGAGCAATTATATCCCTGGATCAGAACACAATACTTTTTGATACATGCTGTGCAACTTTTTTTTTGAGACAGAGAGGAATGTTGGGGAAGGGACTTGGGTATGTCTGAGTCAGTTAGGTTGGGTATGTGAGGAAGCATAGACAGACAGAACATATAAGACAAGACACAGGGATGGTGAAGGACATAAGAAGTGGGTGAACGCCATGGTTGAGGTGAGGGTGGGGGCATCATGAACCCATGGATGTCAAGCTGAGTGACAGTGAGAATCGAGTAATCATCCACTGGACTGTCATCATTGTCACCTCATTGTGCCAATAGCTGCAGTGTCTGATGTCTCCATCTCCATGTTATATTCAGTACAATGATGGAGTGCAGTGTCTCCATTGGGCATAGATTTGCACCAGCTGTGTGGCACACAGTCCTATGCACAAACTCTGGCAGTTCATCGTTGATGATAAAATCTCCACCTCTGCCACTGCTACCAGAGGAAATGACTGGCCTATCCTGTGAGGCAGAACTACCTGAGGGGCCAGATAGTGCAGGGGCAGCAGAGGGTGTGCTACCAGGGGGTGTCCCAGGCATGCTGGGCCTTCGTGCCATAACTGGTGGAGTGGGGGCTGGTGGATCCTGTGAGGCAGGCCTAACCTGCTGTGTTGTGGGAAAAAAAATAAAAAAATAAAAAATAAAAAGGAGAAGATAAGTGTCAGGGTGAGAGAAAAACAAGGGAGAACATTAGCAACTTCATATGTGACATACAATGCATTGATACAATTATTTGACTCTATTATGTTACCTTTACTTTTAAGACTACCAACTACTTTTAAGACTACCAACTCCTCTAACAAATAACATTTTTATTGTTAAGACTACCCAGCTGATAACAGATGGATACGATACTACAGACTGCAGCAAGCAATCTGTGATGTGTGCATATTTTGCACATATGCGTGTTCAAATTATACTGGTAACAGTTTAGGACATTGGTGCCACTGCTTTAGAGGTCTGATGTTACATTGCAATATTGATGAAAGCTGTGTTTTTTGAACCTACAACCTCTGACTACTCTCTAGTACTGGACTGTTGTTTTGGCCTACAGACCAATGCATGCATACTTTCCTGTTACAGTTGAGAGATGCATGCTCAGTTTGATACAACCATATAATAAACTAATAAAGGTGTCTTTACTTTTAATGCTAAAATAATGTACTGTTCCGATGCATAAATACCACATGCTTCTGGAATCCATGCCAATCTAGCAGCATGAGGTCATTCATTCAGTTCTTGGCTTGTAATGGCTACGGAAAAAAACAGAACAGAATGCCATTTGAATACCAGTCCTGACTATATCCAGTTTTCAACTCTCACAATTCGTCTCTGTAAGTGATACACATCTGTGGGGTGCCTCTAGTCCAACATTCAAGGGTATCCCTCTTTCTCATCTGGAGGTCTCTGTAGTGATTCCTACATTGCTCATCAGTGTGAGGGATACCAGTAGCACTGGTCAAAGCCCTGGACAAAACTATTCCATGCCTCTAATTTGTAATCCAAGCCACAATAGTAAATCTGCAATAGCCTGGGTCCATGTTCTTTCATTAGGAGTCCAACAAATACTTTAGATTAATGGACACCACATCTTTGAGCATGGAATCTCAAAACCTCTCCATGAAAGCCTGTCATGCCTACTACAGATCAAGACCAATGTAGAATGATGTTTTCTCACCAATTGCAGGTATCACGTTTACTAAAAGTGCAGCCTTTTTGGTTTTGCAGCATTTGAAAATGTTGCACATCACTTACCATTGCAAAAACATGGTGTTTGAGGGTACTCACTGGCAGGCAACATGTTTACACAATATCCAGTAGTATTAATTGAATGCATCCAGTTTATATATGTGGCTGTCTGGGTCCTGTCTGCTACCTGGGTGGTCCATTTCACCAGTTAGTGCACTGCTGTGCATGGAAACCAGATGAGCATAGCCAAATATGTTTGTGCTAAATGGTGCATTGCACAAATAGGAGCCCCCCCCCAAAAAAAAAACAGAGAAATAGTTGAAATGAGGAAAATCAATCTATGACATACTCAATACACATATGATATATCTACATAGGTCTGGATTTCAACTCTCACTCCAATGCCCCTTCAGAAAACAGGATGGGTGCCTTATCCATCTTTGCCACACAAACAACTTTGCAGCAAGGAAATGAAGTAATTCCTCACACAACCAAGTGCAACTGAATGTACACTGATATCAAGGCATAAACTGTTATTTGTATATTTATTATATTTAATATATTTGGATGTAGTGTACTTAGTGATCACAACCTGTTATAATTATTGCTTGCAAATATACAGCTCTGTTTTACCTTCCTGTGTTTCTTGACCCGTTCATCAGTTATCTGACCAGTACTCAGAGACATGCGGGGTGTGGAAGCCAGTCTGTATCATTTACCTTAAATGTGTGAGGATATTAACTGAGAACAACTACTGAAGGGAAAGTTGGATGGCACAAACAAGCATAGACTGCTCTTTTGAGGAGGGAGAAAAGGTGAGTTCCTGTTATGGCCCATGCAAGGGTAGACTGTTTTTTTTGAGGGGGGGGTGGGCAAGCGAGCTACTGTTACATAACAAACAAGGATATGTTTGCTGTTGTTACTCTCCTGCCTGTTTGATCTTGTGAGGGTTGTGAAGTCAGAAACTGCAATGTGTCTCATTACTTTCTAACTTTTGTATTTAATGATTTTCCCATACAAATGTATGGTGCACATCATAAGTCATGCTATCACATTCAGATCTCAGGATTGTATGACAGCACTGTAGTCAAATATCATTGGAACAGTAATACAGTATAATGTTCTCTTTTGCATGCACTTCACCAGACACATGCAGCAGCTGGACAGACCACAGGGCTTTCTCATCAAGATAACTCAGGGCCTAAAACCATGCCATGATGTAGTATGTGTATAGATTAAAAGACATGTCACTGTAATCTGTCTGGTACCAGATGAGGTAATGTCTGCATGACCTTGAGGCCAGTTTCTGATCATGCGCTGGTGGGATGACTGCATATGCAATAATCTGATATAGCCAATGACATTAGCATTGCATGTTAAACATATAGTAATAATAGTGCCCTACATGCTGGTGTAAAATGCTCTCTGTAATGTCAAGTAACAGCCCACACACACACAGTTGACTGCAGTGAGCATAGAACCCCTACCTAAATACACAGATGACAGAACACAGTACTTTATGCAAGCACCACAGCACAAGTCTGACTTTTACATGGCTGCATGTCGACTTTTAGTGGATGACACCAACAGGTCATGTGGGGGACAAGAAATTGTGAGGGCTGCATGAAATGGATGTGTAGGCTTTTGCAAATATCAAAATACTGGCAAGCCATGATATTAGAGGAGTAACTGTAGGATAGCACATCTATTCTGTTGACTAGAAAAACACACACACTAAGTTGACTGCAGTGGGAATAAAACCCCTACCTATCTAAATGCACATACTACAGAACAAAGTACATTATGCAAGCACAACAGCACAAGTCTGACTTCTACAAGGCTACAGGTCAGCTTGTAGTGGATGACATAGGGGTGGCCCAATGGTTAAGGTGTTTGCCTTACAAACACAAAGTGCAGGGTTTGAGTTTCACAGGGGATAATTGGCTAGGCTTAAAATGGCTCACAAGGGCAGTTAGCTTAGTAGTAATCTATGAACCTATGAACCTATGAACATCAGCAGGCCATGTGGGAGACAAGAGGTTGTGAGGGTTGAATGAAATAGATGTGTAGACTTGTGCAAATATCAAAATACTGGCAAGCCATGTCATTGGAGAAGCAACTGTAGGATAGCACACAAATATATACAACACACGCACACATACACACACACACACACACACACACACACACACACACACACACACACACACACACACACACACACACACACACACACACACACACACACACACCAAGTTGACTGCAGTGAGAACAAAACCCATACCTAAGTGCACAGACTAGTACATTACACAAGCACCACAGAACTAGTCTGACTTTTACATGGCTGCAGGTCAACTTATAGTGGATGACATCAGCAGTGCATGTTGGAGAGAAGAAGTTGGGAGGCCTACCTGAAATGGCTCTCTAGGTAGATGCAAGTGTCAAAATACTGTCAATTTATAGGATTGGCACAGTAGCTGCAGGATACATGCTGTTCTAGCTAGACACACACACACACACACACACACACACACACACACACACACACACACACACACACACACACACACACACACATAAACAGTTGACTTCAGTGAAAACAGACTACAGAACTCAGTGCACCATGGCACAAGTCTGGTTTATACAAGACTGCAGGTGAACTTATATTAGATGACAGCAGCAGGCCATGTGGGGACAACAGCTTGGGAGGCCTGCATAGGCACATAGATTCATAGGTTCATATGATGCCAGTAGCCTAACAGGACTGGGGTGTGTAGAAGCCCAGCTGTGTAAAAACACAAATACCCTTATTGAGCATAGCTGGATGTTTGAGTTTAGCAGATTGAGGTTGTGAGCACCACCAACTGGCCCTGTCCATGAGGGAGCACACAACATTATATATTACACTTTGTAGTGTGGTTAATATATGTCTGGAAAAAAATACTGAGACCCCAGGGTTGTACTGCTTGGTGGTGATGGGGGGTGCCAAACACATGGATGTATTGTAAATATATCACGTACAGCTAGATAATTTCCTTAGTTTGCAATGTTTCCACATGTAGTTTTATGTCATACAAAAGAAATGAACAATAAACACCAATAAGACACCATCAAATATGCAGTTCCATAACACAGTGAGCAGTGGATTTGCAAAATGCTTAATAAAGTATACATGCATGTGAGTTACACCTGTTTGAGCGTAGGTAAGTAGTGCGCAATTGCGAGCTGCATTGCTAATGTCCGACAAGTAGAATGCAACAGTGGCAAACAATTGCATGTATAGGCAGTTGTGTATGTGTTTTTTGCAAAAGTTAAAACCATGCTGCTCCAGATAGCAGGAATATATTTGCAGGACTATAGTGCATGGTATAAACATAGTCATGCATTTGATGATAAATGTGATAATATAGATTACTCCATCAGTAAAAGTAATACTGTATGGAATATGCTGTATGCAATCCCAGGACCATGTATACAGCAGTCTTACACTTACATCTGTAGATACAAGAACGTGGATGAAACATTTGTCTGTGTTGCACTTCTTGTTTGTCACAGCAGTAAAACAAAGGCTGTCTGTACTGCAGGCCAGGTTTTCACAATGGCCAAGGGCATTCATTGAATGTATTTGGTTTCTATTTTGGCTGTCTGCTTCCTAGGTGGTTTGCTGCACTTTGTGCAAACCAGATAAACACTGTCAAACCTGAAATTTATTTGTTCCCTGCTTCCACTGTTTGCCCTATGCATTGAATCATGCAAAAAGTGCAATTAAGAAGGAAAAGAGTAAGAAAAAATTCATAATCCACCACTATTTACTTGATTACTGCACCAAGTTAGAAAACAAGAGGATATGCCATATTATTAAAGAATACATTTTATGTTAGGACTTACTTTGCAAATGCAGCAGTTGACACAATTTTATTTCAGGGCCAAAATGTCATTGTCTCTAGTCACATGATATTGAAGTGTTCAGGAAAAAAAAACAGAATGGAGGCTGCATGGATGCTTTATAGCTTGCTGAATGCCTACACCATAGTGAAAATCACCTGCTTATGCTGTAATTAGTGCCTATGAAAAACATCTGCTGCTTAAGTGAATATATTAATTCCATTAGTGCTCATTAGTGCATGGTGAGCACCACTGTATGCAACTATGCTTAAATAAGGTAAACACAGATAATGTTGTTAGTACTTTCTGCAGTTCCTATGATATCATGCAAACATGCAGCTCAAAAAGTGAAGGAAAGGTTGCAGACCCTGTACTAGAACCAAAGACTATCTTACTCTAGTCCTACAACTACATCTGCTGCCACAGGAATAGTTATCTGACAAACACTGAGAAACCTGCCATTCATTCCTCCATTTCCCTTGATTGCGTTAAGCGTCGCATTGTGTAAACAATGACAAAAATTAAAAAAAAAAACTTAAAGCAGACAGATTCAACACATTTTAACAAACAATAAATAGGATGAAACAGAACTTGTGAACTGTGCACTGCTTACATGAACTTTGACACTTCACAGACCTACATGTGCACCTCTGTAAGTGTAACCTGATACACCCATGATATCATCATTCACTGTTGCCACCCACTGAAAACAAATGCTGTAGAAGTGCCTACACTGAGTGAACATCCCTGCATGGTTACACTTTTTTGGGATTCAGCAGTTCTAATGAGTTTTGACCTCATTTGTCTCTTCACCATGCTACCAGCCCTGAATCGACACCATTAGTAACCGTGTACTCAGGGAAATTGAATGGGAGCCCAGTGTTGCACTCACAAGGGAAGGTATTAGTTTGCTATATACCTACACAGAGGAATACAGGTTTTGATAAAATTTGACTGTATTCTGTTAAATGCATACTGCACATGCTTACATGACAGTATGAATAGTCTGTTTCACAGGGTTTACACTTTTAGCTGTCTACATTAGTTATAAGTACATTCTTCATTTGGAGGTTGAGTAGCAAAACTGCATTTATGTCATGGCACTTAAAAAGGAATTATTGCTATTGTTAATCTAAATTTCTAGCATCCACCATGTCTAATAATGTCATAATGTGTTTGGGGTTACATGTTATAGTCAGTTCTGTACAAATCTAGGGACTTCTACTTGCTCTTGTTTCTGTGTAGACCTCTTTCCAATGCTATATTTGGAAAACGTTTGAATACATGATGAACACAAGCATGGAGTCTACACAGTTGCTTTACACCTTGTTGAATTGCTCCACCGTGTTGGTTTGCTTCATTAGCATATAATTCAGCTACTTATGCTGTAATATGCATGCCATGGAAATTGTCAGGTTTCAGCGTGAGTGTGTGCTGGTACGCAGAATTTACTGAAGCTAAAAATATTCGCACCCATGTGCGTGTCTCAGCACACACACAGATTCAAAAGTGACACTCTAGGCTTTATTGAATCCTCCCCCCAGAGTTTTTATTGAGAGGAAGTTGGAAAAAATGCCATAAGCATGGAACATTGGTACGTCTTATTATGAAAAAGCCAGGACTGGATGCTTGAAGGCAGAAAGATTATAATAAGGCTGTGAAGTCAACAATTTTATGAAAGAAGTCATGTATGTATTGAATAACCTACCACAATTCATAGGAAAAGGTAAAAGTACAAAAACACTTCATGATACAAATGTTAGGTAAACAAGTAGAGGAACAGGGAGAGAGAAGGGATGTGAAGATATCAAGAATGGATGGCTAAAGGCAGAAAGTTTAGGATGGAGATAAAAAAAATCATCTTACGAACATGAGTTCGTAATGATTAATCATGTGCCATTTAGTCAATATGCAGTTAGTCTAAAGTAAAAGATCTAAAGCCTCATTGAAGTTCTTAAAAAGTGACATACCCAAGGTTACAAAACACATGAAAACATTTCTTTTCAGAAGGGATAAGCCCCTTTGCAACTTCCAGTGTGGGGTCAATCCCCTACTTCATGGATCTGTGAATGCACCTACTCCAAGGTTACACAGATTTTCAGAAGATAGTGTACACAAGGGTTTCTATTTGTTTTCCAGCCCTCCTCCCTACTTTTCACAGGTAAGTACTAGGCTAGCTGATTTGTGGACAATTTTAAGCCTAGCCAATTTCCCTTTCAGAAGTGAGAATCAAACCCTGTACCTTGTGCTTGTAAGGCAAAAACCTTAATTGTTATGCCAGCCTTCAAAGTGGGTCGCCCTTTGCCTCCCACCTTAATTACTGTCTTCCTTTATTTTGTTCCAGTCTGCACCACAACCAGGCATGTGTTCATTGGTAAGTGCTAGGTTAGTTGTCCTCTTGGGCTATTTTAAGCCTAGCCAATTTCTTTTGGTGAGAATAAAATCATGTATTTTTGTTTGTCAGGTAATCACCTTTACCACTACACCATCCCCAACACCTTAAATGTTTTCTTCTCAGAGGAAGTGGATACAGCACCAAGCATTACACACACTCACATGCATGTTTCCCAAGCTGAGCATTAAACATCCTACCTATCTTGTTACACAATCTAGAGAGCAATGTGTTAGTCACAAGTGCCAGAAGAAGAGTCTGTGAATACTAGGTTAGCTGCATTTATGGGCCATTTTAAGCCTTTCCAATTTTTCTCAAAGGTGAAAATCAAACCCTGTAACTTGTGTCTGGGAGGTAAGCATCTTAGCCTGGCTACACTTATCACAATGATCACAAAGATAATTCTCTTCCACACACTTCTCTAACACAACAACAGAGAGTCCCCAACCCAGGTGATCTAACTTTTGCAGCAATAAATGTCAGAAGAATAAGAAATAAAACTGCTGAGCTATATGCCTGGATTACTCAACATAAGCCTGACATTCTCACTGTAACTGCAACTTGGTTGAAACCCAACATAGATGATTCTGAAGTTATACCTCCTGGCTATAATATCATCCATAGTGACCATATAAAGAGGAAAGGTGGTGGTATTGCATTAATATTTCTCCAACACCTACCACATTTCCCCTTACAGCAAACCAATACCAAAATTCAGTTCAGCAGAGCTTTTTATTGCTTTTCTCTAAATAAACTATTATAAACAAATATATATTGCCATTCATTTCATCCCTCCTGCAACAATACTGGAGGATATCCTGCACTGGATATCCATAACATTTCCACAAGAGAAAATGCTACTAGGTGATGTGAATGCCAGTTGGTTGGACATGAACTCCAACTCCCCTGCATTTAACATGAATTTACATGGTTTCATATAACTAATTAATAGCCCCACACATTAAAGTAGGTCATCAGATTCCCTATTAGACTGCATCCTAGTATCAGACCCTAGCAAATACTGCATCACAGGTACAATATCAGACTCTTTCAGTGATCATCTCCCAATCTATATGACCAGTCATCTCACACATCCAGTTAAACAACATATCTATACAACAACATGCAACCTTTCCAAGTTTAACCCAGAAATGTTCATTATTACACTATCATCTAGTAACTGGGACTTCCTACAGGTCCTCCCCTTAGATGATGCTGTAAATGAATTCAAAACAACTTTTTCTAAATATCCTAAATAGCCTCGCACTTCCTTGAAGGATGATACTAAAAACAAATAATACAATTTGGTTATCCAAAAAGAGTAGAATGCTAATGCACGATAGAGAAAAAGCATGGAAAAATGGCAAAAATACAAAAAAAAACCCCTTCAATATCTTGAAAACTTCACAATGTTTAGCACTTGTACTAAAAAGCAAATAATTGAAGACAAAAACTACACTATATTAAGTTTCATAATAATACTAAACACAGCCCTAAAAAATTTAGACATCCATCAAATAAATCTGACTTTCTGTCCAAAAATTCAACCTACCCCCTCCACAATAACTCACCACTCTCATTTTATAGATAGTATAGCATCTCTAAGTATTTCTCAACATCTAATCCCAACCCTGTCCAACAGCCACATATCACCACATTCACTTTGACCTTCATAACTATGCCCACATCTGATATAAAACTACTCTTAAACAAACTTAAACCATGCCCTTCGTCAGCTGGTGACCTTCCAAATGGGTACGTAAAATAGCAGCCAATAGCATTGCCTATCCTATATCAATCTTTATAAATAAGTCAGTCCCAGAATCCCACATTCCCTCTCTGAAAAAAGTCACACATCATCTCTGCACAAAGGAGGAAATTCAACAGAGATTAATAACTTTAGACCTATAACAATCTTATCTCTCCTCACCAAAATATTTGAAAAATGTATTCAGAAACAATTGCTAGACTCTCTTCTGCAGTAAGAACAACATGGCTTCTATCCATCCCATAGTGCTAGCATTGCCCTTCTATCCTATATAGATACTGTCAATAAAGCTAGAGATAACAGCAAACTAGTCTCTTCTTTATTTTTAGACTTGTTTAAAGTCTTCGACAAAGTTTCCTACAGCAAAATTCATCAAATGTCCTCACTATGTATCTCTCAGCCCACTCTTCTGTAGTTCAAAGTTACCTGTCCAATAGGTATCATTCAGTAAAATCTCACTCCACACTCTCACCTTACCAACCAGTCACCACCAGTGTACCACAAGGGTCTGTTCTTGGTCCCCTCCACTTTAACATTTTCACCAACACCCTGTATACATTCATGCAACAGGCCACCCTAACACAATACACAGATGATTCCACTCTCATTTGCGCATCTGACAAGATGGTACACCTTGATAAATTACTCAGAAAGCTTTAACAGCCTCTGAAATATGGCTTTGCAACTCACAATTCATGCTCAACCCAAAAAAGACTAAACTACTACTTTTCCCCCAAATACCTCTCTCATGAATCTCTTGATAATACAACCATTGAAGTACCTTCTTATAGCAAACTACTTGGGGTGGTAGTTGATGATGACCTTACATTCAACCTGCATATAGAAAATTACACAAGAAAAACTCATCAAAAACTAGGGATGCTTTATAGAATCAAAAACTCTCTCACTGATGCAACTAAAACTACACTTGCCATTACTTATCTCCCCCCAAATCTTCTTTATGGTGCTCCCATCCTTACTTCAGGCTTCACAAAACTTAAAACTTCAACAATGCTATAACAAAGTTGCTAAATTTGCAGCAAATCATACTTTTCAACTTGTTATCCAATTCTGCTATTAATGTTCATAACACTACACAATGTAGAATTGCATAAATATGTATATAACATTGTACCATTGCGATTATATTATTCTTAATGTACTGTGGCTGTATAAACTATGTATTAGTGTCAACTTCAATGTTTTACTCCATTGTATCTGTATACACTTAAAGAAATCCCAATCCCTCAGAGCCACATGCTCCAGGGATCTAACCCTTGTCATCACAATGAACAAAACATACTGGAGGGATAGGTTCCTGACCGAGAGACTCCCCATACTCTGGAATAGACTACCCATACATGTCAAGCCGAGTGCTTCCTTGGCCCTCTTCAAAAGGAACCTTGACAATTGGATGGGAGATAGGAAATTTCTGTCAGTCGTCCTACTAGACAGGGGTCCAGGGAAGTAAATATTGTGGGAAGAAATATCCAGGGAACTGTTATGGCTAGGCTTGTATAGGCCCTAGGGCCAATAGCCTAGTACCAACCTATGAACCTATGAACCTATAATGCGTGTTATTTTCTTGTATGCACTGTCATATTATGTGGAGCTTTTCTCCCCGGGCCTCCACTGAAAACGGGCTCACCCAGGCCCAGTGAACCATCCTGGTAATCAAATGCAATAAATAAATCAATAACTAAATATGGATAAAACCATAAATAATGAAATAATGGGGGTTCAAAGGCCCAAAAATAGGGACAATTTTTAAATACTGCTCTTACAAAACTAGAAAATTGATAGAATAACTTTTTTTAACATGGATTTTCTCAAGGGTATTAACTCTGAAACTCAAATGTCTTTCATTATTTTCTGATTTCAATCCTCAATGATTTGCCAGTAATTTCGCAGAAAGCCAAAATTTTATGAGGAATATACCAAAATTATGAGGCAAAAATCTGGACAGTTGAGAGGTATGCAGTAAATACCCCTTTCAGAACCCACAACTCCATAGCACTAAAAAGAATAAATTGTTTAGAGCTGCTTCATCATCTAACGTATGTACAGATGATTCTTACCACCTGTAAAATTATCCAGCATCCATCTGCCTGTCCAGCACTAAAAAACATTATAAAAAAACTATGTTTTCAGTTGGTCATTGTGATCCATTGATTAAAAACTCCTGCCTCTCTACAAACCTAGCAAATCTGTGTGGCATAGTCTGTACTCATACAAGGTTGCTAAGGCCTCGAACTCCTTACCTGTATCTATCAGGTAAATATCCTCCCTCCCATCTTTCAAAACCACTCTGAATGACTTCTAGCTAAAATCTGGCTCTGTTCTTGCTCAAAACCAGGATAAACTACATCCATAAATGTGAACACGTACCTTTCCATTCATTACACCTCCTTACTCTCCTTTCTTTACTTACTTCCTTATTTATATCAAATTCCGTTCCCTGACTTTCTGTCTAAATATACCATAAGCCTGTTTTCCCTCACTTCATATTGCAATTCCAGTCTGCATTAGACTAACTCACCTTTAATGTCTTTACAAACTGTCGAAAATTTCTATAACTATTAAATGATTGTCATATAGCTTGTATTGCTTCTTAGCCAGTGTTTTTATGATGTGTTTAATTTGTTATAATTATATAAACTACATATGTTTTTGTTTTATTTTTGAAGGTTGTAAAATTATTGGTCTTAAAATGTTTTGCAGTTATTTGGAGCTTTTCTCCCCAGGCACCCACTGAAAATGGGCTTCTACCCAGTCAGACTTTCCGGATAATTAAATATCAATAAATAAATAAATAAATAAATACATAAATAAATAAATCACTATTACTCCAACTGTCCCTTTTTCAATGTCCCAAATGCACTCAGTTCATGACCTAGGCAGCCCCTGTCTAATGAAATTTTGGCAACAGGAAACTAACAGTCTTCCTGTTTTAATGTTCCTAGGCTCATTGTTATGGGCTGCAGCAAAGCATAGTTTTACCTATGAAAGATGCAATGCACACATAGACCACATTGACACAGTTGGGCAGAGAATGTAAAAGAGCAGAATGTTTCAGGACAGGATGAAATAATGTACAGTGTAAGGAGATTTGCGGGGACAGCAGTGGATTAACAAGTATCTGCAGGTTCGGCCCACTAAATTTCTGGCTTCCTGTCAGAGGTTGCCACTTTGTATGTTTATTGTTTCATCTCACCACTGCAAAAAAGAGTTATTTATAAAAAGGAAGTAACAGAGAGAGAAAATGAAAACAGTAACAAGTATATAGCAGAGTATTTACAT
The DNA here is from genome assembly GCF_019279795.1 of Protopterus annectens. Lineage (NCBI taxonomy): Eukaryota > Metazoa > Chordata > Ceratodontiformes > Protopteridae > Protopterus > Protopterus annectens. The sequence continues at coordinate 1,604,494,252 of NC_056729.1, forward strand.
ATATTGTGCACCTGGAATCATAAAAAGAGATTGGATTTCAGGCATTTTACTGTACACTTTTACAGTATAATGGTAGTATAATCTTCAGAGGTGATATGAACTGTTTTGCATGTTTATTTTCCCTTCTTAGGTCAATAAGTACATCTTTGACTTGGAAGAAATGATGAAACTAGGACAGGTGATGGATGCTGCATTACCCAGATCAGGAAAAGGTGTTGCTTCTGCTATTGCAACAATCTGTACCAATCAAGAACTCCCAGAAAAGGTTGTAAGCACCTGTGATGATCCAAATGCTATACCCATTTTCTGCATACTGAGGAAGTACAATTTTACTATAGAACATTGATTATTGTCTTGTGTGTTCAAAATAAAAAGGCACATTAAATAATGCCCTAGTCATGAACAAAAATCAACAAATTAGCAAATTAATACATCAAACATTAAGAAACAAAAGGAATATTTGCTGGATGTTCTGGTTAGTTTTATAGCCCTATAATTTTCAGAATTGTCAAAATGGAATACATGTAAGCAGAGAAAATTTCCTTAAGTAATTTCTTAAGTAATCTTTTGTTTCACTCCTGGTATTTTCAAAATGATTGATGATTTCCAAAGAGCTTTTCAGTTTAAGACACTCCCCCAGATTCACTAATCCTCCGTGTAAGACTTAATAAGTCTTACTCGGAGGCTGCAGTTGAACGGTTTGACATCAGCGTGCCATGAATATTCATGAGGGCATGCTGACTGAACCGTAACTCTTACACGGACTGAGTAGGAAAGCAGGGGGCATGTCCGACTGACGAGCAGTCTAAATGTGCATGCCCCTGCAAGGTTTTAAAAAGCATAATGTCAACACACAAGACCGAGTTCGCTCAAATGTACTTGCACCCAACACCACACTCCCTGACACTGTAAACCCCCATCACACTTATATAAAGTAAATAATTATATATTTTTTAAATCCACAATATAGCTGCCCGTATTTGCGCGTGTGTGCACGGGTGTGCCCATTGCTTAGCTAGAGTTAGCAATTCTGACATGGAAGAGCATAAGAAAGAATGTTTATGCAAAGCGCACCAAATTGCAATAGCATAATGGTAGCGCGTATGCCCAAAGCGAAGGCATTCATGGTTTGAATCCCACCACTCCCCTTCTTATTTATTTTTTAAATCAGTATTTGAAATAATACCAGACATATATGATTAAAATTTTATTAAAAGCAGTGACATGGCCAATGTATCAGTGAACAAACTAAATATTTTTAAAGGACCCAGATATATAATAGCCTGCTGTTAAGCAACGCATTACACAGCTAAGCACAGTTGCCCAAAGTTTAAAAGCGCTTTACCCAGCTCAATGTGTTTGTGCGGACGTGTGCGCCACGCCAATCAGAGCACCGTAGGGCACCATGGAGCAACATAGAGCTAAGTTGCTTAAACACAGCCACACCCCCTAGCTTGTCTAGACAGTATTAAAATAAAAGAATGACAAGGTTCAAACCCAGGACCCTGTGCATCATAACCAAAGTACAGAACCAGTAAGCCATGACAACATAGAGGAATCAGCCACTATTAACATTCATAAACTTACGAATGGTAGTTTAACCATTACTAAGCAGGTCTGCAGTCAGCTGAGAATTTTACAAAATGGCCAATCACAAAAATATGCGGGAACTGTGGCATATTTAAGCCCTATAGCCGGGAATAATCGCCATAACTGATTGTAGCTCACATTTGCAGTCAGAATGGCAGGTGCAGGAGAGGGTTCATGCTTCCGAGTGCAACATTGGGACATCGAGGAGTCCAAATACATGGTTTGGCTCCTTGTCCACCATCACGAGTCAAGACTCCTGCAGGGCCAGTTCCAAGGGACGGAGTACAAGGCAGAGGCTTGGAACCAGTTAGCTCGTGACCTCACCAGTGCCACAGGTGTTCCTCGGACTGGTGAGCAGGTCCATCACCACCATGCAGACCTGAAGAGACGAAAGCAGGACCACCTGAACCAGTGGATACAGGAGGCCCATGGGATGCAGAATGCTCCACAACTGAGTATGTAGCCATGGAATGCACTATGTAAGAATTGATAATGGAGTATGTATAATGGATAGGTATGTCTCAATATCCCTTCATTTACTTTACAGCTGCAGGTGACCATGCTACGAATCAGCAAACCTATGCTGATAGGCTGCTAAGGCTGTGCCACCAGGCAGGTTAGTGATTATTCTGCATGTATTGTTATATAAAATATGGGAGAGAGCATGAAAGAAAGTGTTGTAGTCCAATAAAACAGCCATAGAATTGCCTGAATAAGTCCTCTGCATGTACTGTCAGATAAAAATGTCAGAGAGGCAGAAAAAGAGTGTAGTAACCCATTAAGAAAGGCAACATATGTCTGGAATAATATCTCTGCAGGCACTGTCATATAACATAAGTGAGTGAGCCTGAAAAAAGATTGTTCTAACCTATTAATAAAGGTATAATATGTCTTGAACATGTCTGCCATAAACACCGTTAAAACAAATAAAGGAGTGAGCCTGTGGAAAAGTGTACAATGTCATTAATAAAGGTCTAAAACCCAGAGTGTGTTTGTGTCACAGAGTCTGAAATGTTGTAGTACCCTTGCATTATACAAACAGTACTGTTTGAAAATGTGCTGGCAACCCAGAGTTATTCAGTCCCATATAAAGTGGGTGATGGAAGTACTAGTAGCTGTGAAACATATATACAATCCACAATAGTCAGTTACTGGCTGGTATGAATAAGTAAACCTGGCACACATGTGGCATGTAATTATTCACCAGAAATGTGAGTGTGTGTCAAGAAATGCAGGGTTCTGTACAAATCGAAGTGAAAATGTCATCTGAAAACATCCCAGATATGTAGATAAAGAAATATAAATGCAAACAAGAAATATGTAACAGTAACATCTGCATCCTGGACAGTTAGTATGTCAGATATAGGTCAGGCATATATTGAACTAGCCAAACCCATGACACAATCTAATGTATGGTGGCAAGTGTAATAATACAGGTAGGGGATATACACTTGCAGTTACTGGGAATGTAGTGTAGACTAAAAGGTCATTATAAGATGTTAACAGAGGCTTTTTCTACACCCTACCGTATGTGCATAAACCATGCAATTCCACACCTCAATGGGTATGTGTAACCTTAAATATTTGTTGGGACATATGTCCTATTGTTTTATAAATATTTGCATTGATGTTGATGCATGTGCCCTGTTCAAACACCACGTTTATGGTGGCCTGTTGCTACCAAACATCCCTGCATGCTGTTGGAATATCCACTGTCGTTCAATATATGCATGTGTTATGCTTGCTGTTCAACTGTTGGAACCTTGGTGTGTTGGGTTAATGGGAATATTACTGCATGCTGTTACAACTAATCTGGAATGCTGTTGTTTATGTTGTAATTAAACACACCTAATCACAGAACGTATGGGAAAGCTGGTCCCAGCGGACCCACCTGTCCCTCCTCAGTTGGCGAGTGCACCTGGCACCAGCGGCTCTGGTGCCCAGCCTGGGTTCCCCTCCTCTGTTGGTCCTGTGCCACCTTCAGGTGGAAGCACTGCAGGGGATGAGGCTCAACCCCCCCATGCAAGCGTGGGCGGAGGAGGGCCACCTGTCACCCTTGCTAGGATCCGGGCTGTGGTGTGTAGGGAGATCCAGTGTTCAGTCGCTGATCCCCTATGCCAGCTTGAGGTGAGAGTGGCATGTCTCTCAGGTGAGCCTGCCCGTCCTACACAGCCCTCAGCACAGCCACCCTCAGGGCTGTGAAGGTGCAGTGGTGACTGCCCATGGGTGGGGATCTCAGTTCCACTGTTACCATCTGTGGGCTCATGGGCTTGCAATTTCCAAACATCCTTCCCCGTCAATTGTGTTCACCCACCCCATGTGTCAAACTCCGCCCCTGTATGCGTCTTGTTTGCTTGCTGTTTACCTCCCCAACCTACCTCCCCAAATATACCTACTTCCTCTACCTCATATTCCACTCTCACCTGAAAAAAAAATTAAAAAAAAGGGCAATCTGTTCCCACAAAAAAATTATGCCCTATACATAGCTGCCCAATTTGCACACATGTCCGCTGAACATGTAAACTGATAATTCTAATTGGCAGTACAACATATTTTGTTGTCCTCACCCCCCCTCTCTCAGGGATGGAAGGTTTCAAATTTCACACCAAATTTCAAACATATGCACAGCTGTTGCTGGTAAAGAAATGGGCAGCTATGGACCTTCCCTACACCCATCCTGCACATCCCGAGCTGGTTTCCCTACTGTCTTTCCCTCTTTGTGCCCCCTTTTTCACTACTTTCCTATTTCCCCATTTTCTTTTCTTTAAAAGAAATTAGCGCGGGGGTTAGCGGGAGTAAGCACTTTTAAGCAGTAGTTAGTGGGGGTGCGCGAGTGTGAGCTTGTGTGCACTTAGACAAGCATTGCTAAGCGTCACACAAACCCACGCAAACCCGCTTACAACTGCTTAAAAGTGCCTTAGTCACTCTGTATGACAAGGGCCTTGTACTGCTCAGCAGCAAAACAAAATACCCTTGTTAGTCTCGAACCCGGGACCTTGGACTCACCAGTCTGCATGAAGTACCACTACACCACAAAAGATATACAATAACTTAGTACTGAAAGCAATATATCATGCATTACCATGAGTGAGTGTAAAAGGAAAATAGGAATGGCTTAACACAAATCTTGTTCTGTGGGACTTAACCAGCAGGTGTTGTGGAATTGCATGACATGACTGTGAAAAGAGAATCATCCATGCTAGTAGGGAATAATGTTACAGTAGCACCTTACAAACCCCACACAGTATCAGAGCAGGATAAACACTGGCATATTTGCATAGGTCACAGGCCAGACCTCCCAACAGTGACTGCTCTACAGTGATGACCCTGATTTGTAAACAAATGTTAGCTGTGCCCCTCTGACTCCCTGTGAAATGTACTAACAGTAGGCAGAAAGGTGGGGAATCTCACTTAATGACAAATGTCAATAAGTGAGAGTAGACACTGCTTGCACGTCAGAAAAGGTGTAGTAATACATATGCTCTGAATCCCCCAAAGTCTGAACTGCAAAATGTCTGAAATATATCACAGGTGTATCCCAGTTATATGTACCTTTCCCTGAGGCTGTTCAAATATATACATGAGAGTATCTGAGGCCTGGAAGAGTCAGAAATACAGAGGCATATCAGCTAGTCTGCTGTTACACACTCTGCAAATAGCTGTAGAATGAATCCCACAAGCATGCCCTTATGTAGAAGTACAACACAGAAATATCAAAGGATGTAGCCATGTACTGCTAGCAACCACCTGTGACAATGCCATTGTTCAGGTGTTAAAAAGACTGCTGTGGTGCACTGTCAAAGAATACTAGGCTGACCTCTGTCTACCATCTGGATATGTCCACAGGTGGGAGCTACTCAGACAGACTACTAGCCTTTATAGACTTACAGGTACACAGCAACTCTGCATGTTCAGTAAGATAAACATCACACGATAATAAATAATGCACTCTGCACTTCTGCACCCCTACCCAAAGGTACTATATAGCCGTGTAGTCAGGCACAACCAAGGGTGTAGGTAGGCATACACAGTAGTGAAATATGTCCAGTTGCCCTGAGCAGACTGTGCTAATGTCAACACAAACAAACCACAAACTGTTCAGAAGTGAGTAACGTACTAATGACAGTGTAGCAGTTCACAAACAGTGCATGTGCCTGATATTCATAATTGGTAGTACAACACACTTAGTTGTCTTCACCCCTCTCTCAGGGGTGGAAGGTTTCAAATATACCTCCTAATGTATTGCATATGCACAGCTGTTGCTGGTAAAGAAATGGGCAACTATGGACCCTCTCCACACCCATCCTGTACATCCCGAGCTGGTTTCCCTACTGTCTTCCCCTCTTTGGGCACCCTTTATCACCACATTCCTATCTCCCCATTTACTTTTCTGTCAAAGAAATGAGCGCAGGGGTTAGTGGGAGTGAGCACTTGTAAACAGTAGTAAGCGGGTTTGCACCAGTGTGCGCATGTGTGCGCTTAGCTTAGCATTGCTAAGATGTGATAAGCTAAGCCAAGCTTGGCTTAGTATTGCTAAAATAAAATAAGCCAAGCTAAGCTTAGCTTAGCATCGCTAAGCATCACGCAAACACGCGCAAACCCGCTTACAACTGCTTAAAAGTGCCTTAGTCACTCTGTATGACAAGGCCCTTGTACTGCTCAGCAGCAAAATAAAAAACCTTGTCAGTCTCGAACCCGGGACCTTGGACTCACCAGTCTGCATGAAGTACCACTACACCACAGAAGACATACAATAACTTGGTGCTGAAATATAACATGCATTACAATGAGTGAATGTAAAGGGAAAATAGGAAAGCCATAGGAATACATTGCAATAACTACTGTTGTATGCCAGTTAATTCTCTAATTCGAAAAGAAAGTACATACTCCCATGTATCCAGTGTTAGCATTAGGAGGTGTGAGTAAACCTACACACTGAGAAGAGTATACAGGAAGAAGCAACAGTCAGGTTTCAGTACAACATGCATTTCACTGGCTACAACCCAGCTTCAGATTTGAGACATATGCCAACCTTCTGACTGAGACATCAGTGTCCACAGCAAACAAGCATGGTCCCCACCTTGCAAAACTGAAAGGGCTACACCTACCTAACCTGTCATTTTATAGCAGTGTCCTGAAATCACAGTGAGAACTGCAATTACCACACAGCAGGCTGCATGCAGTTACTAAATGGTGGGCACCAATTGGTGCAGAGGCCATCACATGCACATGTGCAGATACCTAGAAAAGCAGCCTGTATCTGCTGTCCACACATGCAATAATATCATTGCAACAACTGGGAGAGAGAGAGAGAGAGAGCACGAGCGAGAGAGACAGACAGAGACAGACAGACACAGGCAGAAGGAGACAGGCGTTGAAACAAACAGCAACACATAGAGGAAACAAAACCAAAAAAAATAAATAAATAAAATTAAAAAATAAAAAAACAACACCTACAACAGATGGAGGTGAGGAATACAAAGGTAAGGTATGTAACATATATGTATTTGGTGACATCCGAAAGATGTGTCTGAAGGGTACTCTACATACTGTGAATCACCCATATGTGGCAGCAGTCCATATCTATATGTACATGCACATTTGCCTAGGGCAAGGGACATACTGCAACTGTTAGTGAAGGCTGGACATAAGTATGTTGTTGAAGGCTGCTATGTGCACATATGTATGTAGGTTGTACTGTGTGGCATTGCAGAAAGCAAGCAGTGCTGGTATATGTCATGTGGTGTTAAACGCTGTGGGACTGAGCTACAGGCAGTGAGGCCTGCAACAGCTATATGGCCTGAGGACAGCAGAATGCATTCTGCACAACATTGAGAGAAGAAAAGGAGCCACTTTTGTGATTTTAAGTATTTTCTTCTGATTTTTTGTTAAGTTTTACTGCTTTGCCGCCTACTTTTTGGCATTTTCCAGCTTGCTAAAGTTTATATCTGTAACAGTAACAGTACTTGGAAGACATCTAGAGCCTGCTTACTGCAATTCCTGCGTTGCACTTAATTTAATTTTTTTTTCTCTAAAAACTGCATTTTACCTGATTTTGGCCTAGCACTCAAGTGTGGGGTCATTTATTGCACTGTTGTGAATATTTTGCTGCTTGTGTATCTCTGCTATCTTTAAACTACAACAAAAAAGAAAAAAAAATCGTGCTTTTTTCCCACTTTCTGAAAGTTAAGAAAGTTCAGTTACAGATTTTGCTGTTCTGAACTGTTTGGAAGTTTCTAGAAGGCCAGTGCTTGCTTGGGCTAAAGGGAAGTCTCTGTGTTTACCAGTGGCAGTGGTTAACGCTGAACAGCCTGCCTGTCCCTGGAGGAGTGGTTAATGCCTAGAAGCTGTAGTTTTATTGGCCATTTTGGGTCAATTCTAAACTCCTTGAGCCCTCTCTCTTAAAATCCGGCTGCCTCGTGGTTTTGCCGTCTTTCCAGGCTTGCTAGTTGTTGCTAAAGCACCTACCAAGGGGAGAAAACACTGAGAGAAGAAAAGGAGCCACTTTTGTGATTTTAAGTATTTTCTTCTGATTTTTTGTTAAGTTTTACTGCTTTGCTGCCTACTTTTTGGCATTTTCTGGCTTGCTAAAGTTTATATCTGTAACAGTAACAGTACTTGGAACACATCTATAGCCTGTTTACTGCATTTCCTGTGTTGCACTTAATTTAAAATCTTTTTTTTCTCTAAAAACTGCATTTTACCTGATTTTGGCCTAGCACTCAAGTGTGGCGTCATTTACTGCACTGTTGCGAATATTTTGCTGCTTGTGTATCTCTGCTACCTTTAAACTACAACAAAAAAGAAAAAAAAACAAAAAATCTTGCTTTTTACCACTTTCTGAAAGTTAACAAAGTTCAGTTTCAGATTTTGCTGTTCTGAACTGTTTGGAAGTTTCTAGAAGGCCAGTGCTTGCTTGGGATAAAGGGAAGTCTCTGTGTTCACCAGTGGCAGTGGTTAACACTGAACAGCCTGCCTGTCCCTGGAGGAGTGTTACTGCCTAGAAGCTGTAGTTTTATTGGCCATTTTGGGTCAATTCTAAACTCCTTGAGCCCTCTCTCTTAAAACCCGGCTGCCTCGTGGCTTTGGCGTCTTTCCAGGCTTGCTAGTTGTTGCTGAAGCACCTACCAAGGGGGAAAATGCTGAGAGAAGAAAAGGAGCCACTTTTGTATAACATGCATTACAATGAGTGAATGTAAAGGGAAAATAGGAAAGCCATAGGAATACATTGCAATAACTACTGCTGTATGCCAGTTAATTCTCTAATTCGAAAAGAAAGTACATACTCCCATGTATCCAGTGTTAGCATTAGGAGGTGTGAGTAAACCTACATACTGAGAAGAGTGTACTGGAAGAAGCAACAGTCAGGTTTCAGTACAACATGCATTTCACTGGCTACAACCCAGCTTCAGATATGAGACATATGCAATGGCGGCTGGTGACTTCAAATCAAAGGGGGGCCTGCAGGAGACAGCTGAATGGGTGGGGCCAACAGGGAGTGGTGGGGCCAACTAGAAAGGGGTGGAGCTATGCTCAAAACCACAAAAGCTGGGACGTTAATTAAATACGCTGCCCTGGAGCCCAGTCAAGGCAAAATGAAGTGGAGAAGAAAAAATAATATTTCAATGGATTGGCTACATGACAGCTTACTTAATATCTAAATGGAAACAAAAAAGTTGTGAGGCATGGAAACATAAATTACTTTTTAAATATTTTACTAGAATGCCAGTCAAAATCAAGTATAAAAAAACAAAACAGCACTCAATTCAAACCACTTCTCCTTGTACTGCAGTTCTAATTATAATTTATATTCAGCTTTATAAAAGTACCAAGTAACATGCCAAAGTAGCAATCTCTGTGATACCCCCACTTGTAAAAATGTATTTTTTTCCAAAAAAGACTTGCTGTCTGATAACAACTATCTACTTGTTTCATGGAGAAAACATGATCAAAGTAAAAAAACAGCAAACAAGAAACAAGCTCAAGATAAATTGCTTAAAGGATTACTGCACAGGTTATGGACCACACATGATAGATTGGCATTCTGTTTAGTTTAAGGTAAAGCCTGCAAAGATGACTACAAGTCTCCAATAAATGTAATAAGCTTCTGAAAATACTGTAATCCTGTCCTTTATTACAAATAATTTCATATACATTTCAATACCCAAATCTTATATGTTATCTAGTTATGTAAATTTTGTCTGCATGGCAACAACAAAAAGGCTTTCAATGTTGATAATTCTTTAACAGTATGCTTATTAAAGCTTACTTGCATCTTATAATTTCAGACAAGCTTACCTGATAGTCATTAAAACATTACTACTTAAACACAGAGAAACAGGCACTGCAACATGCATTTTCTTAATAATAAGGATAAACCAACAGTCTATATGACAAAAAACCAGAACATTCTGCAATCTCAAGGACAGATGGAAAGCCACTGTATCTGTGTCTACATTGGATGGGGGGATACTCTGTCTGCACACTTACACTGCATAACTACTCCTCGCCTTTCTTGGACACATCCAAAGTCACTACATGGGGGAGTGGGGTACAACAAGCATGTCACAATTTGAAATGTCTCTGGCTGACGGTGATGGCCCCGACACATTTGTCATACTCTCAACCTCAGAGCAAAAATCTGGACAAAGCCATAAATAAAAGTTGGACAAAGGCCCAAAAATAAGGACAATTTTTAAATATTGCTCTTACTACCTTAGAAAGTTAATAAAATAGTAGGTATTGCATTAGTATGAATTTTCTGAAGGGTATGAAGTCTGCAACTCAAATATCTATCATAATGTGTCATTATATTCTAACTTCAGTCTTCAATGATTTGCCACTAATTTGCCAGAAAACCACAATTTTATGAAAAACAGACCAAAAATGTGATGAGAAAATCTGTACACACACAGACACAATAAATACACGTAGATAAAGGAATATATGCCTTTCTAAAGAATCAGTCATAGCAATAAACTAAACATTACCAGTTTCAGGATGGATTCCAGAGAGACACACGTCTTTAAAAATGTATGCTACCAAAAACAGCTCCTAAGACAACATATTAACGCATTACTTACATAAAATAGTTTAGTTATCAAATAACTGTTTAACTAAATAGCATCTACATTTTAGTTCAAATTATTATTCTAAAAGAATAAATGAATTCTTGACTTTCAACACTAACATAACAACTGAACATCTCAGCTTTGAGCATTCCTAACAGAGACTTTAACTCTTATTCATTTGGTAGGATATGACCTACCTGTTTTGTAGTCATTCAACAAGCCCTAGTCACTACTATTAGCAAACAAAATGCACAGATTCATCCTTTTGCCTCAGATGAAATACCACTGTCATGCCTTTAAACTGTTTTCCTGTGAAAGAAGGAGCTGTTGTTGCTCTAAACATTTTCACTTTGAAACTACACTACACAAACTACTTATTTGTTTGTTTATTTGTTATGTGGTTACCGGAGGTGGCCCAGGCTCCAGAGACCATTTTCAGCTATGGTCTAGACCTAAAGACAACAACAGCAGTAGTTACATATATAGAGTGTAAAATACAGATAGCTATATAGCCAAATACAGCTGTATTCTAGATAACAAAATCAGCATCAGATGACATATATATATATATATATATATATATATATATATATATATATATATGTATAAGGATAGAACTTAGTATTTGAAAAGCCAAGGATATAATGCATACTATTTTAGTTTGCAAACACCTTCAACCAGTACCTCTTCCACTGTCGTTTAGCTAATGGTTCATCATCAATTAATGATGCAGAAAATCTCTGTTGTCCCAAATACAGCATTAAGTAAACTAACATTGCCTTCTCCTCACTAATATTCTCTACGCAGACAACCCACAGATCTGAACTATGAAAACTATATGAATACATGACTTTAGAAAACTGCTTCTACTTTTACTAAATACACATTGCAGAAATCACTACTTTAGATAGTCATCAGTCTATTAAATAACTACTGTCATACCTCTAATGCACTATATTGCCCGTGTTTATCATGCAATGATAATGAGACTACTACTTAAAAAGTGCAGGAAAATGTTGTAACACATGCGGTTTGCAAACACTTTGTATTCAGGTATTGACTGCCTTCTGTACCCAAACTGCTGATTCCCCAACATCATTTCTGGATGACACCAATGCTTTTAATTCCAGTTTAGGTACTAGGACACCCCTGCCTCATGGATATTACTCATAGGGTGAAGTAGCACACACACACACACACACACACACACACACACACACACACACACACACACACACACACACAGCAAGCCCAGCGACCATCCGAACAGACCGATCCACACACACACAGCAAGCCCAGCGACCATCCGAACAGACCAATCCACACACACACAGCAAGCCCAGCGACCATTCGAACAGACCGATCCACACACACACAGCAAGCCCAGCGACCATCTGAACAGACCGATCCAGACACACACAGCAAGCCCAACAACCATCCATACAGACCGATCCACACACACACAGCAAGCCCAGCGACCATCCGAAGAGACCGATCCACACACATACAGCAAGCCCAGACCGATCCACACACACAGCAAGCCCAGTGACCATCCGAACAGACTGATCCACACAAAGCAAGGCCAGCGATCATCCAAACAGACTGATCCACACACACACAGCCCTTCACCTACCTGACCGAACAGCAAGCAAGCGACCGAAAAAACAGACCGATCCATGAAGCGACTGAACAGCAAGCAAGCCCACAATCCAAACACCTACCCGAAGCCTGCGCACTGAAACAGTCCCGCGAGAGCAGCTCAGTCCTCCTCATTGGTCCTGACTGCGGCTGAAGCAGTCCAGAGCTCCTCTGTTCTGTGCGGTTGTCACCACACAGATTCCTGTACCTCACAGCAATGATTGCTGGGTACCTATGTGTCCATATCAGGACTGCTGGTAAAGGCAGTCTTTGTTTTTATGTTTTACAGATTTGTTATTTTCTAGGTGGGAGGGCTGGTAAAGGCAGTCTTTGTTTTTATGTTTTACAATTTTGTAGGTGGGAGGGCTAGTAAAGGCAGTCTTTGTTTTTATGTTTTACAGATTTTTTTTTGTTATTTTCTAGGTGTGAGGGATGCATTCCGGCAGTCCGATAGGACGAGCCACCCCTGGACATATGCCAACCTTCAGACTGAGACAAAAGTGTCCACAGCAAACAAGCATGGTCCCCACCTTGCAAAACTGAAAGGGCTATGCCTACCTAACCTATCATTTTATAGCAGTGTCCTGAAATCACAGTGAGAACTACAATTACCACACAGCATGCTGCATGCAATTACTAAATGGTGACACCAATTGGTGCAGAGGCCATCACATGCACATGTGCAGATACCTAGAAAAGCAGCCTGTATCTGCTGTCCACACATGCAATAATATCATTGCAACAACTGGGAGAAAGAGAGAGAGCACGAGCGAGAGAGACAGACAGAGATAGACAGACACAAACAGGCAGAAGGAGACAGACGCTGAAAACAAACAGCAACACACAAAGGAAACAAAACCAACCCCCAAAAAAATAAAAAAATAAAAAATAAAAAAACAACACCTACAACAGATGGAGGTGAGGAATACAAAGGTAAGGTATGTAACAGATATGTATTTGGTGACATCCGAAAGATATGTCTGAAGGGTACTCTACATACTGTAAATCATCCATATGTGGCAGCAGTCCATATCTATATGTGCATGCACATTTGCATAGGGCAAGGGACATACTGCAACTGTTAGTGAAGGCTGGACATAAGTATGTTGTTGAAGGCTGCTATGTGCACATATGTATGTAGGTTGTACTGTGTGGCATTGCAGAAAGCAAGCAGTGCCGGTATATGTCATGTGGTGTTAAACGCTGTGGGACTGAGCTACAGGCAGTGAGGCCTGCAACAGCTATATGGCCTGAGGACAGCAGAATGCATTCTACACAACATTGAGAGAAGAACAGGAGCCACTTTTGTGATTTTAAGTATTTTCTTCTGATTTTATGTTAAGTTTTACTGCTTTGCCGCCTACTTTTTCGCATTTTCCGGCTTGTTAAGTTTATATCTGTAACAGTAACAGTACTTGGAACACATCTAGAGCCTGTTTACTGCATTTCTTGTGTTGCACTTAATTTAAAATCGTTGTTTTCTCTAAAAACTGCATTTTACCTGATTTTGGCCTAGCACTCAAGTGTGGGGTCAGTTATTGCACTGTTGTGAATATTTTGCTGCTTGTGTATCTCTGCTACCTTTAAACTACAACAAAAAAGAAAGAAAAAAAATCTTGCTTTTTTCCCACTTTCTGAAAGTTAAGAAAGTTCAGTTACAGATTTTGCTGTTCTGAACTGTTTGGAAGTTTCTAGAAGGCCAGTGCTTGCTTGGGCTAAAGGGAAGTCTCTGTGTTCACCAGTGGCAGTGGTTAACACTGAACAGCCTGCCTGTCCCTGGAGGAGTGGTTACTGCCTAGAAGCTGTAGTTTTATTTGCCATTTTGGGTCAATTCTAAACTCCTTGAGCCCTCTCTCTTAAAACCCGGCTGCCTCATGGTTTTGGCATCTTTCCAGGCTTGCTAGTTGTTGCTGAAGCACCTACGATGGGGAGAAAACGCTGAGAGACGAAAAGGAGCCACTTTTGTGATTTTAAGTATTTTCTTCTGATTTTTTTGTTAAGTTTTACTGCTTTGCTGCCTACTTTTTGGCATTTTCTGGCTTGCTAAAGTTTATATCTGTAACAGTAACAGTACTTGGAACACATCTAGAGCCTGTTTACTGCATTTCCTGTGTTGCACTTAATTTAAAATTGTTTTTTTCTCTAAAAACTGCATTTTACCTGATTTTGGCCTAGCACTTGTGTGGGGTCATTTATTGCACTGTTGTGAATATTTTGCTGCTTGTGTATCTCTGCTCCCTTTAAACTACAACAAAAAAAGAAAAAAAAATCTTGCTTTTTTCCCCACTTTCTGAAAGTTAAGAAAGTTCAGTTACAGATTTTGCTGTTCTGAACTGTTTGGAAGTTTCTAGAAGACCTGTGCTTGCTTGGGCTAAAGGGAAGTCTCTGTGTTCACCAGTGGCAGCGGTTAACACTGAACAGCCTGCCTGTCCCTGGAGGAGTGGTTACTGCCTAGAAGCTGTAGTTTTATTTGCCATTTTGGGTCAATTCTAAACTCCTTGATCTGTCTCCCTTAAAACCCGGCTGCCTCGTGGTTTTGGTGTCTTTCCAGGCTTGCTAGTTGTTGCTGAAGCACCTACCAAGGGGAGAAAACACTGAGAGAAGAAAAGGAGCCACTTTTGTATAACATGCATTACAATGAGTGAATGTAAAGAGAAAATAGGAAAGCCATAGAAATACATTGCAATAACTACTGTTGTATGCCAGTTAATTCTCTAATTCGAAAAGAAAGTACATACTCCCATGTATCCAGTGTTAGCATTAGGAGGTGTGAGTAAACCTACACACTGAGAAGAGTGTACTGGAAGAAGCAACAGTCAGGTTTCAGTACAACATGCATTTCACTGGCTACAACCCAGCTTCAGATATGAGACATATGCCAACCTTCTGACTGAGACAACTGTGTCCACAGCAAAAAAAGCATGGTCCCCACCTTGCAAAACTGAAAGGGCTACGCCTACCTAACCTCTCATTTTATAGCAGTGTCCTGAAATCACAGTGAGAACTGCAATTACCACACAGCAGGCTGCATGCAATTACTAAATGGTGGGCACCAATTGGTGCAGAGGCCATCATATGCACATGTGCAGATACCTAGAAAAGCAGCCTGTATCTGCTGTCCACACATGCAATAATATCATTGCAACAACTGGGGGAGAGAGAGAGAGAGCACGAACAAAAGAGACAGACAGAGACAGACAGACACAAACAGCCAGAAGGAGACAGATGCTGAAAACAAACAGCAACACAGAGAGGAAACAAAACAAAAAATAAAAATAAAAAATAAAGAAAACACCTACAACAGACAGAGGTGAGGAATACAAAGGTAAGGTATGTAACAGATATGTATTTGGTGACATCCGAAAGATGTGTCTGAAGGGTACTCTACATACTGTGAATCATCCATATGTGGCAGCAGTCCATATCTATATGTACATGCACATTTGCATAGGGCAAGGGACATACTGCAACTGTTAATGAAGGCTGGACATAAGTATGTTGTTGAAGGCTGCTATGTGCACATGTGTATGTAGGTTGTAGTGTGTGGCATTGCAGAAAGCAAGCAGTGCCGGTATATATCATGTGGAGTTAACTGCTGTGGGACTGAGCTACAGGCAGTGAGGCCTGCAACAGCTATATGGCCTGAGAACAGCAGAATGGATTCTGCACAAAATTGAGAGAAGAAAGGAGCCACTTTTGTGATTTTAAGTATTTACTTCTGATTTTTTGTTAAGTTTTACTGCTTTGCCGCCTACTTTTTGGCATTTTCTGGCTTGCTAAAGTTTATATCTGTAACAGTAACAGTACTTGGAACACATCTAGAGCCTGTTTACTGCATTTCCTGCGTTGCACTTAATTTAAAATCGTTTTTTTTTTCTCTAAAAACTGAGTTTTACCTGATTTTGGCCTAGCACTCAAGTGTGGGGTCATTTATTGCACTGTTGTGAATATTTTGCTGCTTGGGTATCTCTGCTACCTTTAAACTACAACAAAAAAGAAAAAAAATCTTGCTTTTTTCCCACTTTCTGAAAGTTAAGAAAGTTCAGTTACAGATTTTGCTGTTCGGAACTGTTTGGAAGTTTCTAGAAAACCAGTGCTTGCTTGGGCTAAAGGGAAGTCTCTGTGTTCACCAGTGGCAGTGGTTAACACTGAACAGCCTGCCTGTCCCTGGAGGAGTGGTTACTGCCTAGAAGCTGTAGTTTTATTTGCCATTTTGGGTCAATTCTAAACTCCTTGAGCCCTCTCTCTTAAAACCCGGCTGCCTCATGGTTTTGGCATCTTTCCAGGCTTGCTAGTTGTTGCTGAAGCACATACCAAGGGGAGAAAACGCTGAGAGAAGAAAAGGAGCCACTTTTGTGATTTTAAGTATTTTCTTCTGATTTTTTGTTAAGTTTTACTGCTTTGCCGCCTACTTTTTGGCATTTTCCGGCTTGCTAAAGTTTATATCTGTAACAGTAACAGTACTTGGAACACATCTAGTGCCTGTTTACTGCATTTCCTGTGTTGCACTTAATTTAACATGTTTTTTTTTCTCTAAAAACTGCATTTTACCTGATTTCGGCCAAGCATTCAAGTGTGGGGTCATTTATTGCACTGCTGTGAATATTTTGCTGCTTATGTATCTCTGCTACCTTTAAACTACAACACAAAAGAAAAAAAAAATTCTTGCTTTTTTCCCACTTTCTGAAAGTTAAGAAAGTTCAGTTACAGATTTTCCTGTTCTGAACTGTTTGGAAGTTTCTAGAAGGCCAGTGCTTGCTTGGGCTAAAGGGAAGTCTCTGTGTTCACCAGTGGCAGTGGTTAACACTTAACAGCCTGCCTGTCCCTGGAGGAGTGGTTACTGCCTAGAAGCTGTAGTTTTATTGGCCATTTTGGGTCAATTCTAAACTCCTTGATTCCTCTCTCTTAAAACCCTACAACTCTCTTTTTGCGCAGTTTTGCACTGAGCAGCGTCGCCTAAACAGGTTTAAACTATTCCAGGCTCCACAAAGTCTGATCTTCACTCTTTCCCTTAGAACTGCTCAAACTCTCAAATTAATCACTCTATGCTCTTTCTAAAGCCCTGCACTTGCTCAGCTCTTATAAGGAAACACTAACTAACTAAAGCACTACACCCTTCTTGACTTCTCAGAAGTATTAGGCTCCCGATTGGTCCTTCCTGATCAGTGAAAAATCTGTTCCCTTCCCTAATCTGATCAGTAAAAAAACAGTTCCCTATACTAATCTGGTATGTCCAAGGGTTAGTTTCAGGGTTACTCTCCAGTCCAGCTGGTGAATCTGGGAATTTTGAAGCAATGTTACAATTGCCTTATGTACACAGGCAACCCTCTCCTCCTTCCAACAAACTCTAATACATGTGAGAGATGCAGTTACACAGACAAACTGGAGGCAAAGCTCTCTCAACCCAAGACTGGCACAGTCAGTCAGGAGGAAAAGATAACCACCCGCACCACAAATCCAGTCTCACAAAGACCTATTGCATCTGCATACCCAACACATAAATACACAAAAACTTACTTGGAGGCTCTAAATAAAAATCTGCCTAAACAGCAAAGACCTCCTAAGCAGATATCCAAGCAACAGCCACCCCTCAACAATACCCGCGAATCACATATCTCACAAAATCAGTGTGCCTCACAGTCACAGCCCTTAAGGCCAAACAACACACCAAATACACTTGTTATAGGGGACTCTATTGTCTGGTACACTGACGTCCCGCTCACCAGACTGAACAAGGAGAAGGTCACTGTAAGCTGCCTGTTGGGTGCCAGGATCTGCCACATAACACAAGCACTCAGGTCACTCCAAAGCAAGTACAAATATGACTCCGTCATTGTCCATGCTGGTGTGAATAACCTGAGAAATACCTCCCTGGACTACATGAAAAGAGACATAGAGGAGCTCTCTGATCATGTAGCCCAGGCTGGTATGACCCTGACCTTGAGCAGCATCTTGCCCTCACCTAGAATGATGCCACAGTATAAAGACAAAATGATCAGTTTCAACAATTGGCTAAAGTATTGGTGTCATTCAAAGGGGATCCAGTGTCTGTCAGCCTGGGATGACATGCTCGACAAGCCACATTGCTTCGCTAGGGATGGCTTGCACCTGTCACCCTTAGGCTTTTGTATACTGGCCAAGGCTCTTGCCACCCCCATAGTGCCTTTTTTAGGCAAGGCTCAAAGGATAAACCCACCTCCACAGACAACCCAAGAATAAAAAAACTAAAGGTAATGCTACTCAATGCCAAAAGTCTAAACCTCAAGATGCACGCACTCGAAACTCTCCTCAGTATGGAGAAAATCGATGTCTGTGCAGTAACAGAAACCTGGTTCAAGGCTCCTGAGAGCACCCCAGCACTACCAGGTTATAACTCATACCATGCGTTTCGGCCCCAAAACTCGGACCGAAGCACAAAAGGAGGGGGAGTATCTATATTCATCAAAGATACCTACACCTCCAGGTTAGTGGCACTGCACAAAGCCTCGGAAAACATCCATGTGCAACTAACAGCAGGAAAAACTGCCTTTCAGTTTGTAGCCTGCTATAGAACACCCTCCCTATTACAGGAACCCCACTTGGCATTCCCGAGAACACTGGAGAATATGAAGATCTCTCCAAACACTATGTTATTGGGTGACTTCAACTACCCAAACATTGACTGGGAAAACTACTCAAGCCCAAACACCCTCACCCAATGGTTCCTTGAATTTATGAACTCTAACACGATGGAACAACTGGTCACCACTTCCACAAGAGGAAACAACATATTGGACCTGGTAATCACCAACATGGGGGCTCTATGTTCCACACCAGAGGTAAACCCCTCATTGGTAAGATCAGACCATAAACAAATTTCCCTGGACATCCATATCCCGTCCCCACCCCCAGCCAAGGAAATCACAGTAAAGAATTTCTCAAAAGCCAACTTTGCACTTCTCAAGACTGAGGTGGATTCCTTCAAAGCCCCCGGGCCAGAGGATAATACAGCCCAATCCGCAGAATCCTTTACAAATGCATTCTATGAGCACCTGCATGAATGCATGGATCGTGCTATCCCAAATAAAACCAAGACTCACTCCTTCAAAAACAGGAGACCTGTCTGGTGGACCCCAGCCATAAATAAGCTATACAACAGAAGGAGGAAGCTACTACATGACAGATCAAAATCCCAAAAAGGGAAGGCATCTCTGATCAGTATTAGCAAGAAACTTTGATCACTCATAAAATCATCAAAGGCCAGTTTCGAAAGAAAAATTGCCCTAGACACTAAAGATAATCACAAGGCCTTCTTTAGTTATGTCAAAAACATGGGCAGAAACTCCCAGATATGCTCTGAATTGTTGCATAATGGTACAAAATATACAAAACCTACAGACATAGCCAACATCCTGGCTGACAGATTCAGCACAAACTTCTCCCCTCCCTTCCCCCCAAAGGAGCAAATGCCTATCCCAACTGAATGTAACCTCCCTGACATCACAGATGCACAGGTGAAAGCTGCCCTCTCCAAAGCAAAAAACACAGCATCTATGTGTCCCAGGCTGTCTCTTACATGAGCTCCAAGAAGAACTGAGCCCTCACATTAAGTCACTGTTCAAACTTAGTCTTACTACAGGATATGTACCCAAAGAATGGTGTACAGCTACAGTGGTCCCACTCCACAAAGGTGGTGCCACAACGGACCCCGGGAACTATCGCCCCATAAGCCTGACTAATCTGGTCTGTAAAGCTATGGAGCGTATTATCATGGAACTCATAAACAAAGACATTAGGAACCTCCAAACACTGGACCCTACCCAATTTGGCTTTGTTAAGGGCAGATCTTGCCTCTTAAACCTAGTTGATTTCTTTGAAACAGTTACCAAAGCCATAGATGAGGGCAAAGTAGTCCACACAGCCTACCCGGACCTCGCAAAAGCCTTTGACACAATACCCCACTCAGGCATCATAAATAAGCTTACCAGCTTAAATATCAACCCCTATATCACAAGATGGGTTGCAAACTGGCTCAGGGATAGAACCCACATGGTCAGAATCGCAGGTGCCATGTCCAAATCCAAACCAGTTACAAGTGGCATCCCACAGGGCTCAGTTCTGGGACCTCTCTTGTTCAGTGTATACTTCTCTGAGGTTCAGGCTAACACAGGGGGATTATGGCTGACAAAGTTCACAGATGACTGCAAACTGGGAGCCATAATCGAATCTGCAGCTGACACAAGCATCCTCCAAAAGGGTCTCACAGAGACGTATGCTTGGTGCCAGAGCCACGGCCTCAAGCTAAATGCTAAAAAGTGCATAGTCATCCCCTTTGGGAAAAATAAGGTGCCCACAAATTACCACATAGGTGGTAATCCATTAAGTATGGAAGAAGTAATTAGAGATTTGGGGACCAACGTAGATAGTAATCTCTCCTTTGATAATCATGTTGCCAAAGTGGTTAGAAAGACCTTCTATATAGCCCACCCTATCACGAAAGGGTTTGCATCTAGATCAAGAGAGGTCATTGTGCCCTTCCACTCGTCACTCATCAGGCCCATAATTGAATATAATGCCCATTTTGGGATGTACCTTACCCGACACCTGAAGCAACTGGAGAGACCCCAAAAGTACAAACAGATGTCCTATGCAGCTCGACTAAAGAAACTCCAGCTCTACTCAGTTGCTTACCGCCTATTCAGAGGCGATCTATGCCTGATGTACAAAGCCATGTCAAACCCAGAATTAATGGACATGCTCCACCTCAAAAAATCCAAGCCCCTTAGAGCTACACACTCCAGGGACTTAAACCTCAGCACAAAAATAAATAGGACATGCTGGAGGGACAGATTCATTTCCCAGAGGCTCCCCTCACTCTGGAATAGAATGGCAATTCATGTTAGACATAGCCCCTTGCTGACCCTCTTCAAGCGAAATCTGGACGCGTGGATGGGAAATTGCAAATTCACCCCTGGGATCTCTTCTGTGTCCCTGCTAGACAGAGGCACAGTAAACTAATCCTAAAGGGTACCTTCTGTGTCCTACTTTACAGAGGCACAGTAGGCTAATGTAATAGGGAGGCGGAAGCCAAATACACTCTGGCTAGGCTTATAAATGCCCTAGGGCAGATAGCCTAGTATCTACCTATGAACCTATGAACCTATATATGTAGATATATATAGATATAGATGTACATATATATATATATATATATATATATATATATATATATATATATATATATATATAGACATGTATAGATATGGATAGATATGGATAGATATGTATATATGTATGTATGTGTGTATGTGTATATATATATATATATATATATATATATATATATATATATATATATATATATATATATATATATATATATATATATATATGTATGAGAGAGAGTGAGGGAGGGAGACACGGGGTCATATGTACTGCAACAGGTGCCTGTTGTCCAAGGCATGGACTGAACACCAGTGTTGATACCGCAGTGCCATACCCCATTCCAAAACACCTTATGCAGTAACTGCCACATAGGTGGTTGCCTGCCTAACACTGATGGTGTCAGAAGGGTACACGGGACACAGGTGGACAGTAGGCTCCCCTTTGATAATCACAATGACAACAGTAGTAATGTAATCTGTCTACGTGGTATGTGTCATCACAAAAGGTGTGTCATCTAGGGAAATATAGGTCAGTGTTCCCCTCTACTCATCACAATGCTCCATGTGGTATGTACCTAACATGACAACTACAGCAAGTGGAAAGGCCACAGACATAACTAACAAAGAGTAATACTACCCTCAAACACATTCCCTATGCAGACTCACAAACCACAGCTAGAGTGCTTTGCGTACCGCCCACCCAGAGGTTACCACTGCCAGACATACAGAGGTATGTCACACCCATAGCAGTTGGCCAACCACCATGACAACACCTCACAATCCATCCAGGCTACATGACCTAGGGCCCTAATCCTTGTCACCTCACTAAACAGCACATGCTGGAGGTACAGGTTCCTATACACAAATATGCCATACTCTAGACTAATCCACCCAGCATGAACAAACAAGGCTCCTCATTAGCAGATGTCATACATACCCCTGATGATTGTTTTGGAGATAGCATAATATGCCCTGGGTGTCACCTCTGTGTATCCGGTTGACAGGAGCAAGTGAAATCACATTACATGTGTGTCAAAGGCCAGGGTAGCATATGGCTAGGCTGCTCTAGGCCCTAGGACCAATAGCGTATTACCTACCTATGACACAATGCACACACACACATGTACTCAGTACAATACCTGCTATGTGAGGTGGAATGAGTGTGACAGTGACTGTGTGCAAGATTTGTAAAGGTGTGATAGCTTAGTGTGAGGTTGTGTCTGTCATGGTAGTTTGTGTCCTAGGTGTGAGGCCGGAGAAAGATGCGTCAGTAATTGGGATGCAGACATAGTAGGATGGCATATGTTGTGACGTCGTTCCTTGTGTATGACTGTGGTGTCCCAATGTAGGCTGAAGCAATACATGTATGCTCAGTAAGTGGTACTGCTGGTGACTCCAGCTCACATATGAACTGTTGTACTACCTGAAGCTGTAGGCCTAAACAGCACAGTATGATGTATGTTCACAGTCCCTGGTAACACTGTCTTGTGTGTTTCCTGTAGTCTGCACAGATTACATACCACAGGCATAGGTATCTGTAAGTAGGGGCACACAGTACTATAAGGTACACAGGTAATGCTCATCTGTGTCAGCACACATCTGTGTTGTATGTATGTCTGATGTGTGTTTAATGATGCCTGTACCATGCCCGCGATGACATGTGTGTTACAGTTATGTGTGTGTACCTAGCAACATGTATACTCTGTTACAGCAGTATGCCAGCTATATTAATAACCGTGCACATATGTTAGGTAGGGGTATGGCACCAAAGACTAGGGTGGTTTACCGGTAATACTGTAAATGTACATGACATTCATTGCGTTGGATGACATATTTCTTCATGCATTAGTTTGATATATACCCCCGGGACGAGGTTGTGCATTGTATCCCAAACAGTGTGCCGACTACTGGTGTATACTGGTGTGTTATATGGAGTGTTGCAGGCACTGTCAGCCAGTTGTGGGCTGAGCACTGATATGTGGTATTGAATGTATGTATCCTCTGATAGACAGATGCTATATATGGCAGTTAAGTGATATCTGTACTTCATAATATTAAGTGTGCCACATGACATGCTCACACATATCGTTTAATTGTCTTCCAGGGTTATGGCTCATCAACGTAATCCATTGTATTCAGCTGCGGAGGACCAGGAAATTCTGAACAGCCTGGTGTAGCACTATAACCTGCTTTTATCCAGGGCCAGCCAGCACCAGCATGACCGTACTGCACTGTGGCAAGACCTTGTTCACCGGGTAAATGACATAGGCAAACATAACCGGACATATGAGCAGGTACGCCATCACTGCAGTGATTTAATTAGACATGTCTGGCGGCATGCGTCTGATATCCATAGGCAACAGCTTGCCACAGGTGGTGGGCCGGCCATACATCCCCCCTCACCAGAGTGGAGAAGCTGCTCCTAAGCGTGGTGGCTCCTGGCCTACAGCAGCAACAGCATCACACATGTGTCATCATGGAGGCCGGAGCGACCCAGCAGGATGACATGGAGCGTGCAGGTAATACACCCTAGCTTTAGACTACCGTTACCTGTATTGTTAGACTATGCATATGTGAGATGTGTACTGTGTGTTTAGCAGTTGTGCTGCCTAACGTGTGCAATACTGATATTTGGAATAGTATCTGTACACCTGTGACTGTTGGCTGTTGTTCCACTGTCGTTTAGCGCACTCACAGTAGCAGTGCCACAGTTGTGGCCACTGACAAACTGTGTCATATTCTTCTAGGTCCCTCTGGTGTGACAGCAGGGCAGACAATACATGCTGGTGAGTGTGTTAACACTTTAATATTGGTAATGAAATGTGCATGTCATAGGTGAGGTGTAGGCCATGTACACGTAACACACCTATGCATAATGCATGCTGTACATGTTTGCTGTGAGACATCAATCATCTCAGTAAAGTCAGTAGCTGCCTCAATCACATGCAATGCACAGTGCAGCAGACACAATTGTGGCAACACTGTACTGCACATTGGATATGCATAGTTGCTACAGCTGTACACAACAGAACACGTTTATCATACGCAGTACACAAAAACATGCTACATTTGGCATTACCACACACCCGCTGTAAGGTCACACTTCAGTATCCCACATGTCATGCACACACACATGATGTACCTCAGGGGTAGAGGCCTATCATGGGGCTGTGCACCACTCTGCAACACATAATAGTCATGTTAGGCAATGCTCCCTATTGGGCACCTCACACACCCATGTACAAGGTGGCTGTGTAATTGTGAACATAGCCACGTCAGTGCAGTTCAGGTACAGCATGCTAGGCATTGGTCTTGCACACATTAGTAGCTGTGAGTGACCACAAGATGCATGTTGATGATGGCACAGGGTACTACACCTCATCCAGTTACAGTGACCACAGTACTACTCATAGCAGTCATTGCTTTGCACCTCAGTGTTGTGTGTGTGCAAACATATGCATCTATACACAATATGCATAGCATGTTGTCTGTGTGCTTACATATGCCAGTATACACAATATGCACAGCAGTCACCATCCACACAAAGTGTCACATATATGTCCTGGAATGGTAGTGGGTGTATAGGTCACTTGACACACATTGGGTATGTGTGGTGTTAAATGTTGCAGTCATGTAGCATGCCATGCCATGTCTGGCACCCACATATCTGCAATATGTCTCACACTCACCATAACCACTGTACACTGGCCATGTCGAGCATTGGGATTCCTTCAAGTCAACATGCACCGCACATCCCGTGTGTGTACATAGCATGCATGTACTACACCCATGCCCACTATTATCTGCTATGGACACAGACACTGCACTCAGACATGGATTTCTATATGTCACACAGATAACACATGCAGCCATGGCATGTATACTTGTGAGTGGTGGTGCACAGGGCATTGCAGAGCTTAAAATACATGCACAGCAATGTTGTGTCCATGTACACATTGTGTTCCAGGGTGTAGCCAATCACTGAACAACTACACAGTTGCATCAAAGCCATGTATACTGCCATTTAATAGGAGCATCTACACTTGCACTGCATGGTCTTGTGCAACACATATTCTGTATGCTGACACGTGTGGTGACTGCCTACCTTGTGATACTGACACCCACCTTCACCCACTATACAGTATGTGTTGGATTGCTGGTATGTGTGTGTATGTGCTGTAGTGAGGTGTGTATTAGTGTGCATGTGTGCATGTGTCCATGTGTGCATGTGTGCATGTGTTCATGTGTGCATGTGTGCATGTGTAGACCGTAAAGTGTGTTTCCTGTCTTCCTCTCACAGGTGAAGAGTTAGGGGTTGGTGAAAGCAGCAGGCAACCTGAAGCCACTGCCATGAATAGTGGTGATGATGACACATGTATTTTGGCACAGGAAGATTTGACAGGGTCTGTCGTTGGTCCGCCAATCAACAGTACACAGCGTTCAACCCCATCTATGTGCACACTCATACTGTCAATACATCCCTCACCACCAGTGGCCATAGGCAAGGGACAGCATACAGTTGGCATTGACCAGGAGAGTGTGGTACCCATGGCACTTGCATCCCCTCACAACAGCTATAGCCGTAGACCTGGAATGGTACCACATAGGTGGAGGTCCAGGGGTTCTCGGGGGAGCAACACTGGTCGTATTGCCCCTGGCAGGCGTGCCCTCACAGGTCTTATGATAACCAGTTTGTTCCAGGCTGTAATGCAGGCTCAGACACGTATGGAACGGTACACCAGGCAGGGACTTAGGGCGCAGAGGGCACATTACACCGCTATCAATGACAGCATCCGTGACCTTGCCGGTGCCATCCGGACATACACCAAGGCCATTGATAGACATCGGGGGAGGCATTAGATGCCCTCCACAACATGTCTTCCATGAGCCAGGACCGTGCGGGACTGTTGCAACGTCGACGTGGACGCATGCCAGCAACAGCAACAGCTGGCAGTGGTCGCAGACAGCCCACAGTTCACAGCCACTCCCGTCATGGCAGTACCAGCCCCAGCAATGCTGGGGCTGGCCTGTCCATTGACCATTCCAGTAGACCATGTGCACGTGGCTCTGGCCAGTCCCAGCAGAGACATGGATCCAGTCGTCATACCTCTGCCTCTGATGACAGTACCCAGTCAGGGTTGGTACCCGATACTGTCCGTAGCACCCCTGCCAGGCACAGGTACTGTGTCCATGGCCGGAGACAGTGATCTGTACAGCCTAGCAGGTACAGTCTGTGGCTGTCCCACAAATTACCGTATATGACAGCCACATGGTGGAGCTGTGTGCATGCAGACACACACACATTAACCAAACAACTAGGGCTCACACATACACACACATTACATCAACATTGGCCCATGCTGTACTGTTGTCCCTCACACACACACACACACACACACACACACACACACACACACACACACACACACACACACACACACACACACACACACACACACACACACACACACACACACACAGACATGTCGATTGGATGGGTCAATTTCAGGCTCTGGCAAACAACAAAATGCCCTGTGCATATGATGATACCTGTGTCACCTCCTGTCATCTGCATCATTGACGGAGGGACAGGCTAACATGGTGCTGATGCACAGGGTGACACTATAGCAGTGTAGCAATAATAGCAAGTTGTCAACAAGGAAGTGTAACGACATCCTTGTAGGTATATCTGAGCAGACATTATGCATCAAAGCTCTGATTGTCAATGTAGCATTGTTTACACCACTGTTAGGTCTGAGTATGTATTGTCCACCCATGTGCCACTTGGCTGAAGTGTAATGTGTTGCCAGCATGTGTTAGTGAGTGGACAGTACGTGTGTGATGTGTGCAGTACAGATTAGCAAGTGTACATCTATGAACATGGTGGGTGTGCACTGTCTGGATGTACATGCATAGTGGACACATGGGACGTGTGGCATACCCTGTCGTACACATTGTTAACATCTCATAGTATCTTTCAATGACTAGTATACATTCTACTACAGTTATGTACTAATATGGGTAGACATGTGTAGGACATGGGTTGACACTATGCTGTGGGTGATACCATTAATATCTGTCAATGATTTGCGGTCTGGTAGTATACACAACCTCAACAGCATGACTATAAGCAATCATTGGATGATGTCCTGACAAATGACACACAGTAGTAGGGAACCCAGTAACAACTGGATCCTTCTGGTGCTACACTACAACACTAACCAGTGATAATGACCGCCACCCATTCCTGTGACCACACCTGTTTGGCATATAGCCCCCTTAGGTACATTCAGATACACGAGGGATGTGTCCATCCAAATCTGGAAATGCATGGATTGGCTTACAATGCATTCCCTGGATGGGACGCATATCCTACACAAGGGTATCATACAGACAGATACCTGTTGTCTGATACATGCTGTATAGCAGTAAGCCAACTATGGCATAGTCATCCTCATGTACTATACATACTATTCCGTCAGTACCACACAGGTGGTAGCCCTCAACATGTATGTTGGGTACCAATGTGTACATACAGCCTCATGTTATGTCATGTGTTCTTTGGTATCCACATATCCATAGGTATTGTGGAGTCCCAAGGTGTATCACATCAGACATTAGAGGCCTGAATGCATATCCACAAGGCAGTCATACAACTATAAAGACTGTCCATTCTTGGCAGTCTTTGTTGTGTATGACAATGTCTGACATATACCCCAGGCATATACCTTCACTAACACTACTCTTAAGTAACTGTCATGGGTGTGTGCCACAGGTGACCTTGGCCACAGAACACGACAATGGATGGCCTTGTCACATACATATGTGACCTATGATCTGAGAAGCAGCGGCACAACCTGTCAATGGAAACAAATGTATTCATGTAGTATGCAGGTTTCACACCTATGTACTGATTGAGGGGACATGTGCACATATATATTTGCCACGCAGATACCTGATGTGTGCAATGCACTTACTGTTGTAATCATACTATGTCATACCATAGTAAAAGCAAAACCCACAACACATTGACACACACAGTGTCAGCATTTGCAGGATTCAAAGCCCTACCTGGGTTATGGTATGATACTACAGAGCATTGCATTAACACGGCGTGTTATCTGCTTTACTGGGTGGCTTCTCTTCTCCAGCTGTATTTGTAGGATGGTGACATCATCAGTCTTTCCAAAGAGGAATGTACCTCTTTTATTGTGTTTTCCCAGTCTCCAAAAAGGGCACTCCTTTCAAAGGCAATTTATATTTGCCACGCAGATACCTGATGTGCGCAATGCACTTACTGTTGTAATCATACTATGTTATACCATAGTAAAAGCAAAACCCACACCGCATTGACACACACACCGTCAGCATTTGCAGGATTCAAACCACTACCTAACTATGTTATGATACTGGAGAGAAAGAGATGCATTAACACGGCGCACTATTTGCTTTACTGGCTGGTTTTTCTTCTCCTGCTGTATTTGTAGGATGGTGACATCATCAAACTTTCCAAAGAGGAATGCACCTCTTTTAGTGAGTTTTCCCAGTCTCCAAAAAGGGAGCACCTTTCAAAGGAAACTGCACACAAACACACCCGCCGCCCCCCACGCACACTCACTGTTTACAGGATTCAAACCCCTATCTAACTATGCTATGATACTAAAGAAAGACGTATTAACATGACACACTATTTGTTTTACTGGCTGTTTTTTCTTCTCCTGCTGTATTTGTAGGATGGTGACATCATCAGACTTTCCAAAGAGGAATGTATCTCTTTTAGTGAGTTTTCCCAGTCTCCAAAAAGGGAACACCTTTCAAAGAAAACTACACACTGACTGTTTGCAGGATTCAAACCCCTACCTAACTATGTTATGATATTAGATAAAGAAACATTAATACAGCACACTGTTTACTTTACTGGCTGCTTTTCTTTCTCCTGCTGTATTTGTAAGATGGTGACATCATCAGACTTTCCAAAGAGGAATGTACCTCTTTTAGTGAGTTTTACCAGTCTCCAGAAAGGGAACACCTCTCAAAGGAAACTTCACACATACACACCCCCCCCGTTTTCCCAGTCTCCAAAAAGGACACTCCTTTCAAAGACAATTGCACACATACACCCCCCCCCACACACACACACCCTACCTAATTATGTTATGATACTAGAGAGAGAGACGCATAAACACGGTGTTTTATTTGCTTTACTGTCTGGTTTACCTTCTCCTGCTGTAGTTGTAGGATGGTGACATCATCAGACATCCAAAGACGAGTGTACCTCTTTTAGTGAGTTTTCCCAGTCTCCAAAAAAGGAACACCACTCAAAGGAAACTGCACACCTACACACTCATTGTTTGTAGGATGCAAACCCCTATCTAACTATGTTATGGTATTAGAGAGAGATGCATTAACACAGAGCGCTATTTGCTTTACTGGCTGGTTTTCCTTCTCCAGCTGTATTTGTAGGATGGTGACATCATCAGTCTTTGCAAAGAGGAATGTACCTCTTTTAGTGTGTTTTCACAGTCTCCAAAAAGGGAACACCTCTCAAAGGAAACTACACACATACACACACACACCCCCTTTTCCCAGTGTCTAAAAAGGGTACTCCTTTCAAAGACAATTGCACACATACACACACTCACTGTTTGCAGGATTTAAATCCCTATGTAATTATGTTATGATACTAGAAAGAGACACATTAACACAGCGCACTATTTGCTTTACTAGCTGGTTTCCCTTCTCCTGCTGTATTTGTAGGATGGTATAGTTTTAGGATGGTGACATCATCAGTCTTTCCAAAGAGGAATGTACCTCTTTTAGTGTGTTCTCACAGTCTCCAGAAATGGCACTCCTCTCAAAGACAATTGTACACATACACACACTCACTGTTTGCAGGATTTAAATCCCTATGTAATTATGTTATGATACTAGAAAGAGACACATTAACACAGCGCACTATTTGCTTTACTAGCTGGTTTCCCTTCTCCTGCTGTATTTGTAGGATGGTATATTTGTAGGATGGTGACATCATCAGTCTTTCCAAAGAGGAATATACCTCTTTTAGTGTGCTCTCACAGTCTCCAGAAATGGCACTCTTCTCAAAGACAATTGCACACATACACGCACCCCCCCCCCCACACACACACACACACTGTTAGCAGGATTCAAACCTCTATCTAACTATGTTATAATACTAGAAAGAGACATGTTAACACAGCACCCTATTTGCTTTATTGGCTGGTTTCCCTTCTCCTGCTGTATTTGTAGGATGGTGACATCATCAGACTTTCCAAAGTGGAAGATGCATTAACACAGCGCACTATTTGCTTTACTGGCTGGTTTCCCTTCTCCTGCTGCATTTGTAGGAATGTACCTCTTTTAGTGAGTTTTCCCAGTCTCCAAAAAGGGCACTCCTTTCAAAGACAATTGAACCCATACACCCCCGAAACTGCACACATACACCCCCCCATTTTCCCAGTCTCCAAAAAGGGCACTCCTTTCAAAGACAATTGCACACATACACCCCTCCCACACACTCACTGTTTGCAGTATTCAAACCCCTACTTAACTATGTTATGATACTAGAGAAAGACACATTAACGCGGGGCGTTATTTGCTTTACTTGCTGGTTTTTCTTCCCCTGCTGTATTTGTAGGATGGTGACATCATCAGACATTCCAAAGAGGAATGTACCTCTTTTAGGGAGTTTTACCAGTCTCCAAAAAGGGAACATCTCTCAAAGAGAACTCCACACATACACACTCACTGTTTGTAGGATTCAAACCCTTACCTAACTATGTTATGATACTAAAAAGAAATGCATTAACACAACACACTACTTACTTTACTGGTTGGTGTCTCTTCTCCGGCTGTATTTGTAGGATGGTGACATCATCAGTCTTTCCACAGAGGAATGTACCTCTTTTAGTGTGTTTTCACAGTCTCCAAAAAGGGCACTCCTTTCAAAGACAATTGCACACATACACCCCCCCACTCACTGACTGTTTGCAAGATTCAAGCCCCTACCTAACGATGTTATGATATTAGAAAAAGCCGCATTAACACAGCGTGCTATTTGCTTTATTGGCTGGTTTCCCTTCTCCTGCTGTATTTGTAGGATGGTGACATCATCAGACTTTCCAAAGAGGAATGTACCTCTTTTACTGAGTTTTCCCAGTCTCCAAAAAGGGAACACCTCTCAAAGGAAACTGCACACATACACACTCACCGTTTGCAGGATTCAAAGCTCAACCTAACAATGTTATGATATTAAAGAGAGACCCATTAACATGGCACACTATTTGCTATACTGGCTGGTTTCTTTTCTCCTGCTGTATTTGTAGGATGGTGACATCATCAGACTTTCCAAAGAGGAATGTACCTCTTTTAGTGAGTTTTCCCAGTCTCCAAAAAGGGAACACCTCTCAACAGAAACTGCACATATACACCCACCTCTCATTTTCACAGTCTCCAAAAAGGCACTCCTTTCAAAGACAATTGCACACATACACACACCCCCCAGAAACTGCACACATACATCCCCCCGTTTTCCGTGTCTCCAAAAAGGGCACTCCTTTCACAGACAATTGCACACATACACACCCCCCCCCCCCCGGAACTGCACACATACACACCCCCCCTTGTTTTCCCAGTCTCCAAAAAGGGCACTTCTTTCAAAGACAATTGCACACATACACCTCCCCACTCACTGACTGTTTGCAAGATTCAAGCCCCTACCTAACGATGTTATGATATTAGAAAAAGACACATTAACACAGCGTGCTATTTGCTTTATTGGCTGATTTCCCTTCTCCTGCTGTATTTTTAGGATGGTGACATCATCAGACTTTCCAAAGAGGAATGAACCTCTTTTAGTGAGTTTTCCCAGTCTCCAAAAAGGGAACACCTCTCAAAGGAAACTGCACACATACACACTCACTGTTTGCAGGATTCAAAGCTTGACCTAAAAATGTTATGATATTAAAGAGAGACCCATTAACACGGCCAGCTATTTGCTTTACTGGCTGGTTTCTTTTCTCCTGCTGTATTTGTAGGATGGTGACATCATCAGACTTTCCAAAGAGGAATGTACCTCTTTTAGTGAGTTTTCCCAGTCTCCAAAAAGGGAACACCTCTCAACGGAAACTGCACATATACACACCCCCCCTCATTTTCACAGTCTCCAAAAAGAGCACTCCTTTCAAAGACAATTGCACACATACACACACACCCCTGAAACTGCACACATACACCCCCGTTTTCCCAGTCTCCAAAAAGGGCACTCCTTTCACAGACAATTGCACACATACACCCCCCCCGAACCTGCACACATACACCCCCCCTGTTTTCCCAGTCTCCAAAAAGGGCACTCTTTTCAAAGACAATTGCACACATGCACCTCCCTCACCACACACACACACACACACACACACACACACTGTTTGAAGGATTCAACCCCCTACCTAACTATATTATGATACTAAAGAGAGACACGTTAACATGGCGTGCTATTTGCTTTACTTGCTGGTTTTTCTTCTCCTGCTGTATTTGTAGGATGGTGACATCATCAGTCTTTCCACAGAGGAATTTACCTCTTTTAGTGTGTTTTCACAGTCTCCAAAAAGGGCACTCCTTTCAAATAGAATTGCACACATACACCCCCCCACTCACTGCCTGTTTGCAAGATTCAAGCCCACACCTAACGATGTTATGATATTAGAAAAAGACGCATTAACACAGCGTGCTATTTGCTTTATTGGCTGGTTTCACTTCTCCTGCTGTATTTGTAGGATGGTGACATCATCAGACTTTCCAAAGAGGAATGTACCTCTTTTAGTGAGTTTTCCCAGTCTCCAAAAAGGGAACACCTATCAAAGGAAACTGCACACATACACACTCACTGTTTGCAGGATTCAAAGCTCGACCTAACAATGTTATGATATTAAAGAGAGACCCATTAACACGGCGCGCTATTTGCTTTACTGGCTGGTTTCTTTTCTCCTGCTGTATTTGTAGGATGGTGACATCATCAGACTTTCCAAAGAGGAATGTACCTCTTTTAGTGAGTTTTGCCAGTCTCCAAAAAGGAAACACCTCTCAACGGAAACTGCACATATACACATCCCCCCTCGGTTTTACAGTCTCCAAAAAGGGCACTCCTTTCAAAGACAATTGCACACATACACACACCCCCCCCTGAAACTGCACACATACACACACCCCCTTTCCCAGTCTCCAAAAAGGGCACTCCTTTCACAGACAATTGCACACATACACACCCCCCCCGAAACTGCACACATACACACCCCTCCCTGTTTTCCCAGTCTCCAAAAAGGGCACTCTTTTCAAAGACAATTGCACACATGCACTTCCCTCACCACACACACACACTGTTGGAAGGATTCAACCCCCTACCTAACTATGTTATGATACTAAAGAGAGACACATTAACACGGCATGCTATTCGCTTTACTGGCTGGTTTCTCTTCTCCTGCTGTATTTGTAGGATGGTGACATCATCAGACTTTCCAAAGAGAAATGTACCTCTTTTAGTGAGTTTTCCCAGTCTCCAAAAAGGGAACACCTCTGAAAGGAAACTACACGCTCACTGCTTGCCGGATTCAAACCCCTACCTAACTATGTTATGATACTATAAAGAGACGCATTAACACAGTGTGTTATTTGCTTTATTAGCTGGTTTCCCTTTCCTGCTGTATTTGTAGGATGGTGTATTTGTAGGATGGTGACATCATCAGTCTTTCCAAAGAGGAATGTACCTCTTTTAGTGTGTTTTCACAGTCTCCAAAAAGGGCACTCCTTTCAAAGACAATTGCCCACATATATACACCACCACCCACACAC
Source organism: Protopterus annectens (assembly GCF_019279795.1). Lineage (NCBI taxonomy): Eukaryota > Metazoa > Chordata > Ceratodontiformes > Protopteridae > Protopterus > Protopterus annectens. The sequence continues at coordinate 1,604,528,555 of NC_056729.1, forward strand.
ACTCCCTGTTTGTAAGATTCAACCCCCTACCTAACTATGTTATGACACAAGAAAGAGACACATTAACACAGTGCACTATTTCCTTTACTGGCTGGTTTCCCTTCTCCTGGTGTATTTGTAGGATGGTGACATCATCAGACTTTCCAAAGAGGAAGACGCATTAACACAGCACGCTATTTGCTTTACTGGCTGGTTTCCCTTCTCCTGCTGTATTTGTAGGATGGTGACATCATCAGACTTTCCAAAGAGGAATGTACCTCTTTTAGTGAGTTTTCCCAGTCTCCAAAAAGGGAACCCCTCTCAAAGGAAACTGCACACATACACCCTCCCCCCAGTTTTCCCAGTCTCCAAAAAGAGCACACTTCTCAAAGACAATTGCACATATACATTCACACCCCCCCCCCCCCCCCACACACACACACAGATATACACACACACACACACACACACACACACACACACACACACACACACACACACACACACACACATGGCTTACAGGATTCAAACCCCTCCTTAACTATGTTATGATACTAGAGAAAGACACATTAACACGGCTTGTTATTTGTTTTACTGGCTGGTTTCCCTTCTCCTGCTGTATTTGTAGGATGGTGACATCATCAGACTTTCCAAAGAGGAATGTACCTCTTTTAGTGAGTTTTCCCAGTCTCCAAAAATGGAACACCTCTCAAAGGAAACTGCACACATACACCCCCCCATTTTCCCAGTCTCCAAAAAGGGCACACTTTTCAAAGACAATTGCACACATACATCCACACTCCCTACACACGCACACAGCTTGCAGGATTCAAACCCCTCCTTAACTATGCTATGATACTAGAGAAAGACACATTAACATGGCTTGCTATTTGTTTTACTGGCTGGTTTCCCTTCTCCTGCTGTATTTGTAGGATGGTGACATCATCAGACTTTCCAAAGAGGAATGTACCTCTTTTAGTGTGTTCTCACAGTCTCCAGAAATGGCACTCCTCTCAAAGACAATTGCACACATACACACACTCACTGTTTGCAGGATTCAAATCCCTATGTAATTATGTTATGATACTAGAAAGAGACACATTAACACAGCGCACTATTTGCTTTACTAGCTGGTTTCCCTTCTCCTGCTGTATTTGTAGGATGGTATATTTGTAGGATGGTGACATCATCAGTCTTTCCAAAGAGGAATGTACCTCTTTTAGTGTACTCTCACAGTCTCCAGAAATTGCACTCTTCTCAAAGACAATTGCACACATACACGCACCCCCCCCACACACACACACTGTTAGCAGGATTCAACCCCCTATCTAACTATGTTATAATACTAGAAAGAGACATGTTAACACAGCACCCTATTTGCTTTATTGGCTGGTTTCCCTTCTCCTGCTGTATTTGTAGGATGGTGACATCATCAGACTTTCCAAAGACGAAGATGCATTAACACAGCGCGCTATTTGCTTTACTGGCTGGTTTCCCTTCTCCTGCTGCATTTGTAGGAATGTACCTCTTTTAGTGAGTTTTCCCAGTCTCCAAAAAGGGCACTCCTTTCAAAGACAATTGCACCCATACACCCCCCCCCCCGAAACTGCACACATACACCCCCCCATTTTCCCAGTCTCCAAAAAGGGCACTCCTTTCAAAGACAATTGCACACATACACCCCTCCCACACACTCACTGTTTGCAGTATTCAAACCCCTACTTAACTATGTTATGATACTAGAGAAAGACACATTAACACGGTGTGTTATTTGCTTTACTTGCTGGTTTTTCTTCTCCTGCTGTATTTGTAGGATGGTGACATCATCAGACATTCCAAAGAGGAATGTACCTCTTTTAGGGAGTTTTACCAGTCTCCAAAAAGGGAACATCTCTCAAAGAGAACTCCACACATACACACTCACTGTTTGTAGGATTCAAACCCCTACCTAACTATGTTATGATACTAAAAAAGAAGCACATTAACACAACACACTACTTACTTTACTGGTTGGTGTCTCTTCTCCGGCTGTATTTGTAGGATGGTGACATCATCAGTCTTTCCACAGAGGAATGTACCTCTTTTAGTGTGTTTTCACAGTCTCCAAAAAGGGCACTCCTTTCAAAGACAATTGCACACATACACCCCCCCACTCACTGACTGTTTGCAAGATTCAAGCCCCTACCTAACGATGTTATGATATTAGAAAAAGCCGCATTAACACAGCGTGCTATTTGCTTTATCGGCTGGTTTCCCTTCTCCTGCTGTATTTGTAGGATGGTGACATCATCAGACTTTCCAAAGAGGAATGTACCTCTTTTACTGAGTTTTCCCAGTCTCCAAAAAGGGAACACCTCTCAAAGGAAACTGCAGACATACACACTCACTGTTTGCAGGATTCAAAGCTCAACCTAACAATGTTATGATATTAAAGAGAGACCCATTAACACGGCACACTATTTGCTTTACTGGCTGGTTTCTTTTCTCCTGCTGTATTTGTAGAATGGTGACATCATCAGACTTTCCAAAGAGGAATGTACCTCTTTTAGTGAGTTTTCCCAGTCTCCAAAAAGGGAACACCTCTCAACAGAAACTGCACATATACACCCACCCCTCGTTTTCACAGTCTCCAAAAAGGCACTCCTTTCAAAGACAATTGCAGACATACACACACCCCCCAGAAACTGCACACATACACCCCCCCCATTTTCCGAGTCTCCAAAAAGGGCACTCCTTTCACAGACAATTGCACACATACACCCCCCCCCCGGAACTGCAAACATACACACCCCCCTTGTTTTTCCAGTCTCCAAAAAGGGCACTCCTTTCAAAGACAATTGCACACATACACCTCCCCACTCACTGACTGTTTGCAAGATTCAAGCCCCTACCTAATGATGTTATGATATTAGAAAAAGACACATTTAAACAGTGTGCTATTTGCTTTATTGGCTGATTTCCCTTCTCCTGCTGTATTTTTAGGATGGTGACATCACCAGACTTTCCAAAGAGGAATGAACCTCTTTTAGTGAGTTTTCCCAGTCTCCAAAAAGGAACACCTCTCAAAGGAAACTGCACACATACACACTCACTGTTTGCAGGATTCAAAGCTTGACCTAACAATGTTATGATATTAAAGAGAGACCCATTAACACGGCCAGCTATTTGCTTTACTGGCTGGTTTCTTTTCTCCTGCTGTATTTGTAGGATGGTAACATCATCAGACTTTCCAAAGAGGAATGTACCTCTTTTAGTGAGTTTTCCCACTCTCCAAAAAGGGAACACCTCTCAACGGAAACTGCACATATACACACCCCCCCTCGTTTTCACAGTCTCCAAAAAGGGCACTCCTTTCAAAGACAATTGCACACATACACACACACCCCTGAAACTGCACACATACACACACCCCCGTTTTCCCAGTCTCCAAAAAGGGCACTCCTTTCACAGACAATTGCACACATACACCCCCCGAACCTGCACACATACACCCCCCCCTGTTTTCCCAGTCTCCAAAAAGGGCACTCTTTTCAAAGACAATTGCACACATGCACCTCCCTCACCACACACACACACACTGTTTGAAGGATTCAACCCCCTACCTAACTATGTTATGATACTAAAGAGAGACACATTAACATGGCGTGCTATTTGCTTTACTGGCTGGTTTCTCTTCTCCTGCTGTATTTGTAGGATGGTGACATCATCAGTCTTTCCACAGAGGAATTTACTTCTTTTAGTGTGTTTTCACAGTCTCCAAAAAGGGCACTCCTTTCAAAGAGAATTGCACACATACACCCCCCCACTCACTGACTGTTTGCAAGATTTAAGCCCCTACCTAACGATGTTATGATATTAGAAAAAGACGCATTAACACAGCGTGCTATTTGCTTTATTGGCTGGTTTCCCTTCTCCTGCTGTATTTGTAGGATGGTGACATCATCAGACTTTCCAAAGAGGAATGTACCTCTTTTAGTGTGTTTTCTCAGTCTCCAAAAAGGGAACACCTCTCAAAGGAAACTGCACACATACACACTCACTGTTTGCAGGATTTAAAGCTCGACCTAACAATGTTATGATATTAAAGAGAGACCCATTAACACGGCGCGCTATTTGCTTTACTGGCTGGTTTCTTTTCTCCTGCTGTATTTGTAGGATGGTGACATCATCAGACTTTCCAAAGAGGAATGTACCTCTTTTAGTGAGTTTTGCCAGTCTCCAAAAAGGGAACACCTCTCAACGGAAACTGCACATATACACATCCCCCCTCGTTTTTACAGTCTCCAAAAAGGGCACTCCTTTCAAAGACAATTGCACACATACACTCACCCCCCTGAAACTGCACACATACACACACCCCCTTTGCCAGTCTCCAAAAAGGGCACTCCTTTCACAGACAATTGCACACATACACACCCCCCCAAAACTGCACACATACACACCCCTCCCTGTTTTCCCAGTCTCCAAAAAGGGCACTCTTTTTCAAAGACAATTGCACACATGCACTTCCCTCACTGCACACACACACACACACACACACACACACTGTTGGAAGGATTCAACCCCCTACCTAACTATGTTATGATACTAAAGAGAGACACATTAACACGGCGTGCTATTCGCTTTACTGGCTGGTTTTTCTTCTCCTGCTGTATTTGTAGGATGGTGACATCATCAGACTTTCCAAAGAGGAATGTACCTCTTTTAGTGGGTTTTCCCGGTCTCCAAAAAGGGAACACCTCTGAAAGGAAACTACACGCTCACTGCTTGCAGGATTCAAACCCCTATCTAACTATGTTATGATACTATAAAGAGACACATTAACACAGTGTGTTATTTGCTTTATTGGCTGGGTTCCCTTTCCTGCTGTATTTGTAGGATGGTGACATCATCAGACTTTCCAAAGAGGAATGTACCTCTTTTAGTGAGTTTTCCCAGTCTCCAAAAAGGGAAAACCTCTCAAAGGAAACTGCACACATACACCCCCCCCAGTTTTCCCAGTCTCCAAAAAGGGCACACTTCTAAAAGACAATTGCACACATACATCCACACTCCCTACACACGCAGCTTGCAGGATTCAAACCCCTCCTTAACTATGTTATGATACTAGAGAAAGACGCATTAACATGGCTTGTTATTTGTTTTACTGGCTGGTTTCCCTTCTCCTGCTGTATTTGTAGGATGGTGACATCATCAGACTTTCCAAAGAGGAATGTACCTCTTTAAGTGAGTTTTCCCAGTCTCCAAAAAGGGAACACCTCTCAAAGGAAACTGCACACATACACCCCCCCCCCCAGTTTTCCCAGTCTCCAAAAAGGGCACACTTCTAAAAGACAATTGCACACATACATCCACCCCCCCCCCCACACACATACAGCTTGCAGGATTCAAACCCCTCCTTAACTATGTTATGATACTAGAGAAAGTGGCATTAACACGGCTTGTTATTTGTTTTACTGGCTGGTTTCCCTTCTCCTTCTGTATTTGTAGGATGGTGACATCATCAGACTTTCCAAAGAGAAATGTACCTCTTTTAGTGAGTTTTCCCAGTCTCCAAAAAGGGAAAACCTCTCAAAGGAAACTGCACACATACACCCCCCCCCCATTTTCCCAGTCTCCAAAAAGGGCACACTTCTCAAAGACAATTGCACACATACATCCACACCCCCCACACACACACACCCACACACACACAGCTCGCAGGATTCAAACCCCTCCTTAACTATGTTATGATACTAGAGAAAGACGCATTAACACGGCTTGTTATTTGTTTTACTGGCTGGTTTCCCTTCTCCTGCTGTATTTGTAGGATGGTGACATCATCAGACTTTCCAAAGAGGAATGTACCTCTTTTAGTGAGTTTTCCCAGTCTCCAAAAAGGGAACACCTCTCAAAGGAAACTGCACACATACACCCCCCCCCATTTTCCCAGTCTCCAAAAAGGGCACACTTCTCAAAGACAATTGCACACATACATCCACCCCCCCACACACACACACACAGCTTGCAGGATTCAAACCCCTCCTTAACTATGTTATGATACTAGAGAAAGACACATTAACACGGCTTGTTATTTGTTTTACTGGCTGGTTTCCCTTTTCCTGCTGTATTTGTAGGATTGTGACATCATCAGACTTTCCAAAGAGGAATGTACCTCATTTAGTGAGTTTTCCCAGTCTCCAAAAAGGGAACACCTCTGAAAGGAAATTGCACACATACACCCCCACCCCGTTTTCCCAGTCTCCAAAAAGGGCACACTTCTCAAAGACAATTGCACACATACATCCACACTCCCCACACACACACAGCTTGCAGGATTCAAACCCCTCCTTAACTATGTTATGATACTAGAGAAAGATGCATTAACACAGCTTGTTATTTGTTTTACTGGCTGTTTTCCCTTCTCCTGCTGTATTTGTAGGATGGTGACATCATCAGACTTCCCAAAGAGGAATGTACCTCTTTTAGTGAGTTTTCCCAGTCTCCAAAAAGGGAACACTTCTCAAAGGAAACTGTACACATACACACTCACTGTTTGTAGGATTCAATCCCCTATTTAACAATGTTATGATACTAGAGAGAGACGCATTAACACAGTACGTTATTTGCTTTACTGGCTAGCTTGTTTTCTCCGGCTGTATTTGTAGGATCGTGACATCATCAGTCTTTCCAAAGAGGAATGTACCTCTTTTAGTGTGTTTTCATAGTCTCCAAAAAGGGCACTCCTTTCAAAGGTAATTGCATACATACACACCTTTCAAAGGTAATTGCATACATACACCCCCCCTCCCACACACTCACTGTTTGCAGGATTCAAACTCCTATTTGAATATGTTATGATGCTAGAAAGAGACACATTAACACAGCATGTTATTTGCTTTACTGGCTGGTTTTCCTTCTCCTGCTGTATTTGTAGGATGGTGACATCATCAGACTTTCCAAAGAGGAATGTACCTCTTTTAGTGCGTTTTCCCAGTCTCCAAAAAGGTAACACCTCTGTAAGGAAACTGCACACATCCCCACCTTTCCCTTCTCCTGCTGTATTTGTAGGATGGTGACATCATCAATCTTTCCAAAGAGGAATGTACCTCTTTTAGTGTGTTTTCCCAGTCTCCAAAAAGGGTACTCCTTTTAAAGACAATTGTATATACACACTCCCCGGATTCAAACCGCTACCTATCTACACTATGATACTAGAAAGAGATGCATTAACACAGCACGCTATTTGCTTTATTGACTGGTTTTTCTTCTCCTGCTGTATTTGTAGGATGGTGACATCATCAGACTTTCCAAAGAGGAATGTACCTCTTTTAGTGAGTTTTCCCAGTCTCCAAAAAGGGAACACCTCTCAAAGGAAACTGCACCCCCCCCTTCCCTTCTCTTCTCTTCTCTTCTCTTCTCCTGCTGTATTTGTAGGATGGTGACATCATCAGTCTTTCCAAAGAGGAATGTACCTCTTTTAGTGTGTTTTCCCAGTCTCCAAAATGGGCACTCCTTTCAAAGACAATTGCATACATACACACACACACACACACTCACTGTTTGCAGAATTCAAACCCCTACCTAACTATGTTATGATACTAGAAAAAGATGCATTACCACAGTGAGCTATTTGCTTTACTGGCTGGTTTCCCTTCTCCTGCTGTATTTGTAGGATGGTGACATTATCAGACTTTCCAAAGAGGAAGACGCATTAACACAGCGTGCTATTTACTTTACTGGCTGGTTCCCCCTTCTCCTGCTGTATTTGTAGGATGGTGACATCATCAGACTTTCCAAAGAGGAATGTACCTCTTTTAGTGAGTTTTCCCAGTCTCCAAAAAGGGAACAACTCTCAAATGAAACTGCACACATACACACTAACTGTTTGCAGGATTCAAACCCCTACCTAATTATATTATGATACTATAGAAAGATGCATTAATATAGCTCACTATTTGCTTTATTGGCTGGCTTCTCTTCTCCTGCTGTATTTATAGGATGGTGACATCATCAGCCTGGACATGGTGATGTTTGTACACTTTGTTTTATGCCATTCCAGGAATGGTCCATGTGGGTCAGCAGATGTCAACAGCTTGAACAAGACCTCAGAATCCTTACCTTGTGTGATCTATCTGTGGACACATTGACTTTATTTATTTTATTTTTATTTTACATTTGTTGACCGGGCTAGTCTAACTGGAATTAGATCCATTTTCAGTAGAGGCCCGGGAGAACTCCAGCACAGTTAATATTATACAGTAAAAAATAATAAGTTCAGAGTAGTAAAATAGCTCTAAGCAGTTACAGCCATATACAGATAAAAAAATAATAAGTTCAGACTAGTAAAATGGCTCTAAGCAGTTACAGCCATATACAGGCACACTATATGACTGTAATAATTGTCACAAATTCAAAGAATTATAATGATAATTAAAAAAGGGTCTAAACAGATTACAGAGATACAGATAAGGTACAGTTGTCATTACAAGCATACCTAGCTCATGCTGAGGTGATATGGAATGCAATAGAAATAAGAATAAATTAGTAGTTTTCAAGTGGAAACAGGATAACCAAGAGTATATACTGTTGATAAATTATATAAATGTATCATATGATACAGTAAGATGAAGATATATAGGAAGCAGCAAGAGTATGTAAGGAGGTGGAGTATAAACTTGTTATGAGCAGAGAAGACATTTAGTCAGGGTTAGTACAAGGACAAAGCCAGTGAGAATTGACACATTGTTTTATTTTTATTTTAAAGAGCCTAGTGGAGGTCAGAGATAGGAGTTCAGAGGGAAGTCTGTTCCAGTGTTTGCCTACGGAGTTAGAAAACAAAGAATCTCCAGCTGTGTTGTTGGATTTGTTGATAGTAATAAGTGGCTTATTAGAGGAGCGAAGGTTCTTAAGATTGTTGTAGGGGGTAATGAGGGTAGTCAGTATAGGTGTATAGGTGGGGTAGTACAAGCTCTTATGGATAATAGTGAGTTGTTGAGATAGTATCTGGTTATGAAACTCTAGCCATCCTAGTTGTTTTAGGTTGTTGCAGTGATGTGTTTTGAAAGGAGATCCTGTGGCAAATCTAGCAATGGAGTGATAGGCAGTAGCAAGTTTGTTTAGGTTGTTTTTTGAGAGATTGGTGTATATAGGTGATGCATAGAGTAAAGTAGTGATTAAATGAGTTCTAGCTATAGCAATTTTGGTTGAAGGCGTAAGGAAGGGTTTGATTCTGTAAGGGATCCCAGTTTTTTATTTACTGTTTTTATAGTGATGTTAGTATATGTGTCGAAGTTTAGATTATTATCTATGGTTATTCCAAGAAGTTTGGTAGTTGTGTCAGGAGATATGAGAGTCCCATTGTTGGATGTAAGAGTAAAGTGAAGAGGGGCAGACCTACGAGTAGGAGTAAAGAGTAGGAGTTTGGTTTTTTTAGGGTTAAGTAGAAGGCAATGGTTTAAAAACCATTGTTCCACTGTATTAAATGCATTTTGTGTAAGGGAATGTAGCTTGGTAGCAGTATTAGCTGAGCAAATAATAGTGGAGTCATCTGCATATTGGATGCAGGTAGCATGTGGGATTGCTAGGTGGAGGTCATTAATAAAAATGGAAAATAACAATGGGCCTAAAATGGAGCCCTGGGGACACCAAGGGAAATAGGGAGGTGAGAAGATAGGTTACCCTCCCATAGTACTGCTTGTTGTCTATTTTCTAAGTAGGATTTGAACCATTGTAAAGTTAGAGTATCAAGAGAAAGAGATTTAAGTATTTCAATAAGGAGCTGGTGATTAACCATATCAAAAGCCTTAGATAAATCAATGAAGACAGAAGAGGAAAGGGTTTTGTTATTACGGTTAGAATTTATACAGTCTGTGAAGGAGAGAAGGGCTGTGGTAGTGCTGTGGTTAGGTCTAAATCCATGTTGACAGTTGGCAAGTAAGTTATTATCAATTAGATGGGTGAGTACTTGCTTATGGACACATTTTTCCATTATTTTTGCCAGTGGAGAGAGTAAGGCTATTGGTCTATAGTTTGAGATGTCAATGGAGTTACCACCTTTATGTAGGGGGATGATGTGTGAGATTTTCCAGATAGATGGGATATTTCCTTCGGTTATAGTTCTGTTTATGAGTATAGAAATTGGGAGGGCTATGGCTTTGGCACCTTTTTGCAGGTATTCAGCAGGTAGATGGTCAGCAGAGGGGGTAGTAGGTTTCAGTTTTTCTAGAAGAGAGCAAATGAAGGATGTAGGAACAGTTTTTAGCTGAAATAATGGAATAGTGTAAGATGAAGAGGTGGTTAGATTAGGGGAAGTTGGAGATAATTGCTTGGCTAGTGTTTGAATGGTATCTGTAAAGAAAGAATTAAAGGCATTGGCAGTATGTGTTGGGTTATCTTGGTTAGAGCCTTGTGGTGTAGGTGTAATAGTTTGGCCTGGGTGTAGGAGTTTGTTGATGCTGGACCAAAATTTTTGTGGATTTCTTTGGTTAGTTTGTTGTAGTTGGATATCAAAGATTTTTTTGTCTAGCAGGATAGCTTTTTTAGTAGTATTTCTAAGTTGTCTAAAGGTTTGGTGGTCTGTTGAATTCCTGGAAGTGCGCCATTTTGCCCAAGATTTGTTTCTGAGGAGAATATTCTGTCTAGTTGCTTTCTGTGTGGAATTACTTTCCGTCATATGTCAACACATATTTATGCACAGCTTGTTGGTTTTGTGGATACTATATGCGTCTGGGATGTTGATAAAGGGCTATTCAAAGTCTATGTGACACATGTGTAGATATGTTCATTGATGTATGTCCTGGGTGGCTGACTTGAAAACAGTCTAGCATGTTTGGTAACCATGATCCGCACATGAACATACCACAGTTGGTAGGGTTGTATGTATGTTAGCTTCCAATAGCTCTGTTTATGGCTGCAACCATGATGGACTCCATGACCTTGCAGATCAGACTTGATAGGTGTACTGGACTTGACTTCCCATGGTGTGTTGTGCACCAACACTTGTGGGGAGTGCCATATGTAGCTGTGATACATTCAATGGTTCCACATCCTGTGTAGGGGGTGGGGCTCAGCTGACTGTTCAGGTGCATGATCTGTTTGTTCTGTAGTTTGTGCATGACACATATTGGGAATCAATGTATTCCACTTGCTGCCATGCTTTTGGCAGTGGGGGTAGCTGCTCATCCATTCTACATGTGATATCTCCTGGTATGATGATATGGACTATTGTCAGTGGGAGATGGGTATGTACATATGGGCCTGTCTGTCATGATGTCGGCATTGTCACTCAGGTACAGTTGGCCCTGACTCAGGACATATATGGGTGTACATTGCTATTTATGACATAGCTGAAGGAGGTGTCATGATTCAGTCTGGACTCCTTCTCAGCTACTCTTTACAAAACACCAATGAACATGAGCACTAATCCCTGTTATACTCTTTTACATGCTTAACACCCTACTGATCCTTTGTGATAAGGCTATAGAGTATGTCATGATAATATCCTGGCATGTCCAGGGGTCGGTTTCATGTGTACTCTTCAGTCCAGCTGGTGGATATTGTGATATTGACACAATATCACATCTGCCTCATGTACACAGACAACGCTCTCCTCCTCCTGACAAACTCAGATATATGTGTGAGATGCACCTATATAGACATACAGGGTGCTGAACTCTCTCGACCCATGACTGGCACAGTCTATCAGGTGGTGAAGGTAACCACACACACCACATATCAGTCTCACATATCCTCTAGCAACAGCACTCAAACCACATTATCACACATAGACATACTCGGATGCTGTAAATGTACTCTACCTAAGCAGCAGAGACCTCCAAAGCAGACACACACACACCTGCTACCCCACTACAATACCCACATATCACATAGTTCACAATGTCAGTGTGCCACACAGTCACTGCCCTTCAGGCTAAACAGCACACCTAATACACTTGTAATAGGCGACACTTATTGTCAGACACACTGATGTACCACTCACCAGCCCTAACAAGGGAATAGTCACTTTGGGCTGTCTGTTGGCTGCCAGGATCTGCCACATAACGCAGGCAGTCAGGTCACTCCAAAGCAAGTACAGGACTGGCACCATCACTGTCCATGCTGGTGTGTATAACCTCAGACGTTACTCCCTGGACCACATGACATGATACATGGAGAAACACTCAGTTCATGTAGCCCAGGTCAGTATGACCCTGACCTTGTCTAGCATCTTACACACACCAATTATGATGTCACAGTATACGGACACACATATCACATTTAACAGTTGCCTAACAAATTTGTTTAATTCATAGGGGATACAGTGTCTGTCAGCCTATGGTGACATGCTCAACATGCCACGTAGCTTCACTATGGACAGCTTGCACCTGTCACCCTTGGACTTTGGAATGCTGGCTAAGGCTCTTGCTACCACCATAGTGCCTTTTTTAAGCAGGGCTCAGAAGACAAACCCACCTCCATAGACATTACAGGTTAAATGAAACTAAGGGTAATGCTGCTCAACAGCAGTTGTGTTAACCTCATATTGCGGCTACTCAGGGCTCTCCTCAGTATGGAGGATAGCGATATCTGTGCACTGACAGATGCCTGGTTCAGGCTCGCTTATGCACACCAGCACTACCAGGTTATGTTTCATACCATGCTGTCTGACAACAAGACTTGGAACAGACAACACAAACAGGGGGAGTATCCATATACATCACAGATACACACACCTCCGGGTTAGTAGCACTACACAAAGCATCACAGACCATACATATACAACTACCATTGTGCAATACTGCCTTTCAGTTTGTTGCCTGCTACAGAACACACTCCCAAACTCAGGAACCACACTCAGCTTTCGTGGGAACTATGGAGAATATGAAGGTCTCCACAAATACCATTATATTGTGTGACTTCATATACACAAATATTGACTGGGGATACTACTCAAGCCCCGACACCCACACCCAACAGTTGCTACAATTTGTAGACTCATATGCTATGGCACAACCAGTCAGCACAGCCACAAGTGGGAATACATATTGGACCTGATCATCACCAACATGGGGACTCTATGTTCCACATCAGAGATATACCTCTCATTGGTAAGGTCAGAACATACATGTATCTCACTGGACATACGTATATCCTCCACACACCCATCCTGGGTAATCTTGTTGAACTTCTCATGAGCCAATGTCTCACTGCACCGAAGCAAGGTGGTATCCTTCAGAGACCCTGAGACAGTGGCAAATACGGCTCACAATACTGCATCCTTTACATACACATTCTATGGACACCTAGTGGACTGCATGGATTGTGCTATCCCAAATAACAACAGAACTCACTACTCCAATGGCAGGGGACCTGTCTGGTAGACCCTAGCCATTAATAAGCTGTACAACGTCAGGAGGAAGCTACTACATGATAGAGCACAATCCCAGACTGGGAAGGCATCTGTGATCTGTACTAGCAGACAGCTACAATCACTCATGAACTTTTCTAAGGGCTGCTTCTACCAGACAATTGCAACAGACATGTAGGACTATCATATGGCCTTCTTCAGTTATGTCAGGAACCTGGGTGGACACTCACTGATATGCTATGAGTTACTGAATACTGAATAAACCTACCCTGAACCCACTGGCATTGCCAACATCCTGGAAAACAGGTTCAGTGCAGATGTCTCCCACCCATCCCCCCTAAGGAGCAACTATCCATCCCAACAGAGTATAACCTCCCTGACATCACACAGTAACAGGTGAGTGCTGCCCTCCTCAAAGCATACATCACAGTATCAATATGACCAGACGGTGTCCCAGCCTGCATCTTACACGAGCATCATGACAGAAGCAACCCTCACATTACATCACTGTTCAATATCGGAGTTACCACAGGATATGTACCCAAGGAATGGCGTACAGCGACAGTGGTCCTGTTCCACAGAGTTGGTGCCACAATGGACCACAGACAATATTGCCCTATAAGCCTAAGTAGCCTGTTCTGTAAAGCTATGGAGCGTATTGTCATGGGACTCATACACATAGACATCGGGAACCTACAGTCACTGTGTCCCACACATTTTAGCATTGTTGTGGGCAGATCTTGCCTCTTGAACCTGTTTGTATTCTTTAAATGGCTAACAGGCCCATCAACATAGGGACGGCTGTCCACACAGCCTACCTGAACCTTGAAAAACCCTTCAACACAATAGCCCACTGGGCTATTATGTATAGGCTCACCAGCGTCGATATGGACACATATCTCACACGATGGATTAATACCTGGATCAGGGATAGCACCCACATGGTCAGAATTGCAGGTGCCATGCCTAACTATACACCAGTTACACGTGGCATCCCACACGGCTCGGTCCTGGGACCTCTCTTGTTCAGTATATATTTGTCTGACATACAGGCTACCACAGGGGGGAATATGGATGAACATGTTTGCACTTGACTGCAAACTGGGTGCCATGATCAACTCTCCAGCTGCCACATGTATACTCAAACAGGGTCTCACAGAGATGGATGACTGGTGCCTGAGCCATGGCCTACAGCTAAATGCCATTAGTTGCACAGTCATCCCCTTTGGGAATAACAACATGCCCACACATTACCGCATAGGTAGTACTCCATTACATATGGTAGGAGTTGTTAGGGGTTTGGGGACATGACTTGTTTGTACTGTCGCCTTTGACATTCACGTTGCCAAAGTGGTTGGACACACCTTCTATGTGGGCAACCTTATCCCATATGGTTTCACATCTAGATCGAGTGAGGTCATTGTGCCCCTATACTCATCACATCCATGCTTGGTTACAATGCTACATTTGGGGTGTACTTTACCCGACACCTGCAGCAACTGTACTGGCCATGGAAGTTCCTCACCAAGCAGATCTAGGGACTCACACAGATGCCCTGCACAGTTCAGATGCAGTAACTCCAGCTCTACTCAGTTGCTTACCACCCACTCAGATATGATGTGTGCCTGTTGTTTACAGATATACCCAACCCAGAATTACTGGACATGCTCCACCTCAGGATATCCGACTCCCTTGGAGCTACACACTCCAGGGACGTATACCTCAGCACAGATGTTAATAAGACATTGTGGAGGGACAGATTCTTATCCCAGAAGCTCCACTCACTCCAGAATGTAATCCTAGTTTCACATAGGCAGAGCCACCCACTGACCACCTACAGGAGACATCTTGATGACTGTATGGGTGATCGTATGTTTACCCCTGGGATATCTTCTGTGTCCCTGCTAGACAGAGGCACACTGGTCTAAATGTACATGGGCTATCTTGTGTGACCTACTATTCACACACACAGTGTCATAATCTGACAGGGTTGTGAATGCCAAACACACTCTGGCTAGGCTTGTACATGCCCTAGGGCAGATTGCCTAGTATCGACCTCTGAACCTATGCTAATGTTCAAGATGCACAATGTTTATTGCTGATACTGTTTGCAGATCTTTATCATTTTTGCTTTACCAGTTTCTATGAACAACTTCGGTATCTGCAGAACATATTTGATTATGACAGGGTTCCACTATATTATAGATGTGTCTGTTGTCATATAACTGTATGCACAAGGCAGATTGCTGTATAGTGACAGGTTCCTGGGTTAACACATGCAACTGCCAGATATGCGTGGCCCACTGCTGTACTCAGACATGGCCTAAGTGTGTGAGCATGCCCAGTTCTGCCATTCCATGTTTTGTTGCCTGACATTTGTCTCATTTATTCAAGTGTGTGAGCATGTCCAGTGTGACCTTTCAGTATGTTGCTATCTGAGGTTCACTACATTTGTTGATGTGTGCGAACATGACCGATATTAACATTTATACTGTGTGTGTTGGATGTCAGGTTCTGTTCTCACTGCAGGACTCACCATTGTGTCATAACTCGACAAGGATTATGCTGTGCCTGCAGGGTTTCCATGAAATACTTTGCATAGACTTATCAACATTCCTTCATACAGACTGACCACTGTGGTACTGTCATGGTTTAGTGGTTCAGTACTTTTGCTATAGTGCACAGCATCCTGGGTTCGAGGCCCATCACTGCTTTATATTTTCATACTGAGCAGATCAGACTGCTTAAGGGCCAGTTAAGCAAATATGAGCATGTTGGCTTTTGTTCAGCTATGCCCCACTTAGACCAGGCTTGTCCGATATTGCTCAATATTCACCAACATTACTGGAAGTTGCCCAATATTACTGAACATTGACCACAGTTGTGCTAGTTGGTGTGCACAATTTTGTTTGCATATACTACATGGTGGTAACTGCTGTTTAGCACTGCTTTATATTGCTTAACACATGGAAATCATGCCTTAGGTGGTGCTGCAGGGCTGCCTATGTTGGATGCACATACTACACTCCCTGTACATGTTTGAAAGCAGGTAGTGTCAACTTAGGCATCCCTTTTACTATATGTGCAAGTCAGAGAGAGGTATAATTTCCAGAGTTCCTACTGAGCCAGTGTATGTGCTATGCGTTGCCTCTTTGCCAAGGCCAAAGCATACTGGGCATGCCTCTTTCTGCCTACTGGGGCAGGCTCAGGTTGTTCCTCCTCTGAGTCACTCTCTGCCTGTGATGGCCTTGGCAATGGTGGGGGGGCTGTTTGGCCCAGGCCTATGCTGGTCCTGCTGCAGCTGTTTTTGCAGGATCATATTATGTAGCATAGCACATACCATGACAATTTGGGTACATGTAGTTGGTGAGCACTGCAAGGCTCCACCAGATGTGTCCATGCACCAGAACTGTGACTTGAGCAGCCCAAACACACGCTCTATTACATTACGTGTTTGTGCGTGTGCCTCATTATGGTGTTCCTGTTCAGGTGTGTGCGTTTCTGATGGGTGTCATCAGCCACGGCTCCAGTGCATAGCCAGCATCCCCCACTAGGTGACCATGTGGGATGTCCCCATTGGCAAATGTCTGGTACAGCTGCGTCAGATGCCAGATATGGGAATCATGGTAGCTTCCAGGGCAGCCTGCACACACATTCAGTATTATGCCCTGGGCATCACACATGACCTGGCAGTTGATGGAGGGGAAGCCCTTGTGGTTGAAGTAGACCCTACCCTGCTCACCGGCTGGTGGTTTGATGCATATGTGCGTGCAGTCTATTGCATCCACTACCTCAGGGTATTTCGCTATTTGCTGGAAGAGATGCATATTGCTGGCCAATACCTCATAGGAACTGGGGAAATATACATGATCACCGACATGTGCTGACATGGCATCCAGGAGCTGGTGTAGTACCCTGGATGCTGATGCCTGTGATATCCCCATCATATCACCAGTTGGTCTCTGGAAGGTACCTGTTGCTAATATTCTCAGGCCAACACATACCTTGGTTTCCACTGGGATGGGTTCCCCTCTGTTGGTTCTGTGTGTGAGGCGTGGCCTGCACAGCTCAACAATTTGCTGCAGGAGGTCTCTGTCCACTCTATAGTGCTCCACTATCTCCAGCTCATGTAGCCCCTGGTAGGTTACCCTGGGCCTGTACACTCTTCTCCGTCTCCTCACTGTGGGTTGTCTGGCAGCATTTGCATTGTCACCACCCTCAGCAAGTCGCCTATGTCTCCTTATGACAGCTATGGCAGCCCCTAACATTTCTTTGTCTCAGTAAAGATTTTTCAGTTTTCACTTCTATTAGCTTACTGCAGTGTCTGTTGTGAGAAACATAATGGACTGTTGTTTGAAGAGTTTTAAGTGCTAGGCTGGGCTGGGCTAGTGTACTGCCTGTGTAATTGCCTGATTCTGATTGTTTTTACCTGCCAGCTCTGCTAGTACTCCCTGGTAGCTTCCTACTATTTGTTGTGCTTTCTTTTTCCTTTCTGTTTCCGCAGGGGGGGAGCGCTGCGCACACAAGTGCAAACACGCGCACAGCAGCTAACATGCATGCACACATGCTTACATGGACTAAAACTTGCTTATTCGGGTTAAAACGTGCACACACCAGTGCAAACGCGCTTACAACTCTTTAAACAGCCTTATGCATGCTTACTCCAGCTTAAACGCGCGCCCTCATGCTTACACGCACGCACTCTGTTTTACTCGTGTTTACACCTGCACACATGCGCGCATACCGGCTCAGCAAGAAACTTTGGTGTTATCCACGGCATACACCTTCCATTTCTTGCCTTTCCCTAGCCTACCTGTTGACACATCTCTGTCCATGATGTGTGAATGACAGCTGATACATGCCACTCTTCTCCAGTGAGCTTCACTTCTTTCATACATACCCCCCTCATGATGTCACCTATCTTCTACTCTGTTACTCCCCATATCCTACTCCTACACTCCACTGACTGTGCTCATTTGCTATGTAAACTTGTGATTCACTATCCTAATGCTCATTTACATAGGATTGCCTACTAATCCTTGGTTACATGTCTTAGACTGAGCTTTCCCCCTTAGCAACCTCTACTCGGTGGCCATGTTGTCATCAGCTTGCCATTCCCTTGCATTGTACATTAACAATTTCAATAAAATCCACATTTGTGGGTTTTAATTTTTGGTATTCTGGGTTTTAGAGCGCACCCCATTTGCGTGGTGCTGTGCTACTCTTAAACATCGGAAATCGGTGAAAAAAAATAAAATATTATTATTTTCATATTACATCAGGAACCATTTCACATGGCCATATATTTGGCCATTGGCATGCTTCCTGCACTGGATGCAACCTTTATTTGGAGCTGTCATGGCTCCGTTTTGCTATTTGCAGAACGGTACTCAGTTGTCAACTGAGTACATTTCTACAAATAACACTGCTCTTACTCGGACAGGTTCGGGTTTCCTGAATCACAAATCTACCTCATTTGCATGCCTTTCGTCTGCAATTAAGGTAATTTGCATATCCCAGCCCTGTCCGTGTAAGAGCCGTTTTAGGAGCTCTCTTACACGCCCCTACAGGCTGTTCATGGATCGCTCATCGGACATGATGGCTGCATGGAGTCTTACTCTACTCTAAGACTCCATGCAAGCCTTCGTGAATCCGGCCCACAGTGTAATTAAAGTGTGATATAACTTCCAGTAAAACGCTCACCTACAAAAACAAGGAATTACCTGTACTATCTCGCCAGTTATAATAGAGGTTCATTCAGATAACATCCTGCTGTGACTAGATTTGAAAGTGATTCTTTGAAAATATAGCAATATTTTAATCTTGACCTCTTTCATAATTCAGTATAAAGGAGCACTTGAAATAAAATGCAGTATGTGTGTGCATGGATGTATGCGACTGTGTATGAATATATATATATATATATTTTATATATATATATATATGGGTCCATATCTATTCATCGAACTGTCATTACAGCGACACGCACTTCATCGACACGAAAACATCGACTCTTCAGATCATCGAAATTTCAGGTAAGCTATCCTCCCCCTCGCAGGACCCATGGTAGCACTTGTTTTTCTGGTACAACGCGTATGGTTCACATCACTACCTACAATTTCCCTACACAACGTTGTTATTTACTTCGCAATATAGCCACAAGTGCTACCATGGGTCCTGCGAGGGGGAGGATAGCTTACCTGAAATTTCGATGATCTGAAGAGTCGATGTTTTCGTGTCGATGAAGTGCGTGTCGCTGTAATGACAGTTCGATGAATAGATATGGACCCATATATATATATATATATATATATATATATATATATATATATATACATGTACATAGGTAGGTATGCTGGCAATGTCTTACTATGCTTACAGTCCTTTTTTTAGTTTGTGTGCAGTAACTTAAGGAATTACCAGCAAGACACCACCGGTGATTTTGCATTGCCATGCTTTTCCAAAATATAAGGAATTTAAAAAAAAAAGCTTTTCTTACCTTAGGCTAAAAGGAAAAAAAAGGACGAAAATAAGTATTGCAGTCACAGTTTATGTTTTTTGCTAACTGCTGCCTACAAACATTTATATGACTGTACATTACAAAAACAGTGAATTGTGTTTTATAATTGTTCATAGCTGGTTTTACTTAGCTGCTTCTTAATGATTGTTGTAGTACCACTGTGGTACATCTGTGACTTTTACTTTGATATACCAATTTAATTTAAAAAAGTTTTTATTAATTTTTTGCAATGTTTTACTTTGTCCCTCCTTTCTTGGTCAGTAACACTTTGTCATGTCATAGGATGTGTGCTTCAAATGGACTGAAATTGTCTGACTGGCAGGAAACACTGTGTTCTGGTTCAGGGATAAAAGTCCTCATGGATAAATATAAAGGAATGTTGGGATCAGTTCTATTTAATACACTGGTTTCTACTTATCGCGTTTCAGCCACATCTTAGGTATCTACATATGCTAATTACAATTGTCAACTTATGCTGATGACTGTAAAAGGGGTGCATCAGTAGAATACGATGACAATGAAGAGGACTTTAATTATCTTCATGTTATTAAACATACCCCCGGATTTACGAATCCTCCATGTAAGACTTAATAAGTCTTACTCGGAGGCTGCAGTTGAACGGTATGATGTCAGCGTGCCATGAATATGCATGAGGGCACGCTGACCCAACTGTAAGTCCTACACGGACCGTGTAAGAAAGCAGGGAGCGTGTCCGATTGCCGAGCAGTCCAAATGTCCATGCCCCTGCAAGTGTTTAAAAAGAAAGTAAATAAACAAGAGCGAGTCCGCTCAAATGTCCCTGCACCCAACACCTCACTGCCTGATAATGTAAACCTCCATCACACATCTAAAATGCATAATCATAGAATTTTTTTTAAATACCCAAAATAGCTGCCCGTATTTGCATGTGTGTGCGTGTGTGTGTGCCCATTGCTTAGCTACAGTCAGGAATTCTCACATGGAAGAGCATAAGAAAGAATGTTTATGCAAATTACATGAAAGAGCAATAGCGTAATGGTAGAGTGTTCGCACAAAGAAGAGGCATTCATGGTTCAAGTCCCACCACTCTCTTCCGTATTTATTTTTTAAATCAGTATATGGAATAATACCCAACATATAAATATTTAAACATAACTAAAAAGCAGTGAAATGGCCAATGTATCAGTGAAGAAATTAAATATTTTAAAGGATCCCAATATAAAATTGCCCGCAGTTAAGCAGCGTTTCACCCAGCGCAATGTAGTTGCCCTAGCTAACTCGCACTTTACCCAGTGCAATGTAGTTTCCCATAGCTAAATCGCACTTTACCCAGCGCAAAATAGTTGCCCAAATCTAAATAGCGCTTTACCCAGTGCAATCGGTTTGCGCGGAGGTGTGCGCCACACCAACCAGCGCACCGTCGGGCAACGTGAAGCAACATAGAGCAAAGTTGCTTAAACACAGCCACACCCCCTAACTTGTCTGGACAGCAGTAAAATAAAATACAATGATAAGGTTTAAACCCAGGACACTGTGCACCATAATCAAAGTACTGAACCACTAAGCCAGGACAGCTTAGGAAAAACATCCACTGTTAACATATATATAGTAATAAATGTTTGCTTAACCATTGCTAAGCATGTCTGCAGTCAGCCGAGAATATTCAAAAATGGCCAATCACAGAAAAGTGTAGGAAATGTGGTATATCTATGCTGCATAGGCGGGAATACTCATCATAACTGATTGTAGCTCCCATCTGCAGTTAGAATGTCTGGTGTTGGAGAGGGTACACGCTTTCAAGTACAACGCTGGGGCATCAAGGAGTCAAGATATATGGTTTGGGTCCTAGTCCATCGGCATGAGACTTGACTCCTGCAGGGCCAGTTCCAAGGAACGGAGTATAAGACGGAGGCTTGGAACCAGTTGGCTCATGAACTCACCAGTGCCACAGGCATCCCTCAGACTGGTGAGCAGGTCCATCACCACCATGCAGACCTGAAGAGGTGGAAGCAGGACCTTCTGAACCAGTGGATCCAGGAGGCCCGTCAAATGTGGGATGCCCCACTACTAAGTAGGTAGCCATGGAATGGAGTATGTAAGATAAGCTAATATAGTCTAAATAATGGATAGGTATGTCTCAATATCCCTTTATTTACTCCACAGCTGCAGGTGCACGCGCTATGAATCAGCAAGCCTATGCAGATAAGGCTCCGCCACCAGGCAGGTTAGTAAATATTCTACATGCATTGTTACATGATATATGTGATTGAGCATGAGAAAAGTGTTAAAGCCCAATAATACAGCAATAAAATGTCCTGATTAAATCCTCTGCATGTCCTGTTATACAACAAATGTCAGTGAGCCAGAAATTGAGTGTACTAACCCACCAATCAAGCTAAAATAAATCTGAAATACTATCCCTGCATGTATTGTCGTAACATATAAGTGAGCAGGCCTGAAAAAGAGTGTTGTAACCCATCAAGAAAGGTCCTGAATATGTCTTCCGTATGCACTGTAATAACAAGTAAAGAAGGGAGCCTGTAGAAAAGATTTTTCAATGTAATTAATAAAGGTATAAAATTTGGAGTGTGTCTGTGTCACTTACCTTGAAATGTTGTACCCTTGCAATAATAAATAGTACTGTTGTATTAGGTGCTGTCAACCCACAGTTGTGCATTCCCATAGGAAGTGGATGAAGGAAGTGGCTGTAGCTTTGAAGTATAAAACATTAATTCCCTGAATAAATCATCTGCATGTACTGTTACATATCATAAGTCAGATAGGCAGGAATAGAGTGTAGTGTAGTAACCCACGAATAAAGCAAAAACATGTCTGGAATACTATCTCTGCATGCACTGTCATAGATTGAGTGAGCCTGTAAAACAGTCTTGTAACCTATAACATTTCCTGAATGTCTACTGTATGCAGTGTAATGTCAAATACAGGAGAGAGCCTGTAGAAAAGAGTTTTAATGTAAATAAGAAAGGTATAATACTTGCTGTGTGTATGTACCATTTACTCAGAAATGTTGTTGAACCCTTGCAGTGAAGAAATGTTACTCTGTTGTAGTACGTGCTGACAACCCCCAGTAGTGCAGTCCCATATAAAGTGGATGAAGGAAGTGCCAGTAGCTGTGAAGTATGCAACAGTCCTAAACAGTTGTGAAATGGCTGACATGCATAGGTAAATCTGGCACGCAAGTAGCCTGTCAAGGTGTTCCCCAGAGACTTAAGTGTGTTACCTGAAAAGTAGGTTTGTGTAGAAAACAAGTGAAAAAGCCATGTGAACACATCCAGATGTGCACATACATAAACAAGTCAATTTAATACAAGTATGTAGCAGTAACATCTGCATCCTGGACAGTTACCATGTCAGATATAGGCCAGGTATATCATGAAGTAGCAAAACCCATAACACAATCAAATGCATGTTGCTTAGTGTAAGACTACATGTAGGGGATATACACCTGCAGTCAATAGGAATGTAGTGTACAGTTAAAGTACTAATAAGATGTTAATGGAGGTTTCTTTTTGCACCCTACTCCATGTACATAAACAATGCAATACCACACCTCAATAGGTATGTGTAATATCATAACATTTGTTGGGACATATGTCCTATTGTTATTTAAATCTGCACCTACTTTGATGCATGTCCCCTGTTAAAACACCACAATCTTGGTGGCCTGTTGCCACCAATCATCCCTGCATGCTGTTGGAATGTCCACTGTCATTCGATACATGCATGTGTTATGCTTGCTGTTCAACTGTTGTAACCCTGGTGTGTTGGGTTAATGGGAATATTACTGCATACTGTTACAACTAACTTGGAATGCTGTTGTCTATGTTGTAATTAAAAACACCTAATCACAGAACGTATGGGAAGGCCGGTCCCAGCGGACCCACCTGTCCCACCTCAGCTGGCAGTTGCACCTGGCACCATCAGGTCTGGTGCCCAGCTCGGGCCACCCTCCTCCATAGCTCCTGTGCCACCTTCGGGTGGAAGCGCTGCAGGGGATGGGGCTCGCCCACCTGCAAGCGTGGGTGGAGAAGGGCCTCCTGTCACCCTCCGAAGGGTCCAGGTTGTGCTGCGTAGGGAGATCCAGCGTTTAGTCGCTGATCCCCTATGCCAGCTCGAGGTGAGAGTGGCGCGACTCATGGGTGATCCTGCTCCTCCTACGCAGCCCCCAGCACAGCCACCCTCGGGTCTGTGAAGGTCCAGTGGTGACTCCCCATGGGTGGGGATATCAGTCCCACTGTTACCATCTGTGGGCTCATGGGCTTGTGATTTCCAAACATCCGTCCCCGTCAATTGTGTTTACCCACCCCATGTGTCATACTCCACCCCTGTATGCTTCTTGTTTGTCTTGTCTGTTTACCTACCCAACGTACCTCCCAAAATATACCTACTTCCTATACCTCACTTTCCACTTTCCCTGAAAAGAAAAAGAAAAAAAAAAGGGCAATCTGTACCCGAAAAAAAAATTACGCCCCATACATAGCTTCCCATTTCGCACACATGTCCATTGGACATGTACACTGATAATTCTAATTGGCAGTACAACAAACAATGTTGTCCTCACCCCTCTCTCAGGGGTGGAAGGTTTCAAATTTCACTCCAAATTTTCAACATATGCACAGCTGTTGCTGTCAAAGAAATGGGCAGCTATGGACCTTCCCTACACCCGTCCTGCACATCCCGAGCTTGTTTTCCTACTGTCTTTCCCTCTCTGTGCCCCCTTTTTCACCAGTTTCCTACCTCCCTATTTTCTTTTCTTTCAAAGAAATTAGCACGGGGTTTTAGCAGGAATAAGCACTTTTAAGCAGTAGTAAGCGGGATTAAGCAAGTGTGCGCATGTGTGTGCATGTGTGCGCTTAGCTAAGTGTCGCACATACCTGCACAAACCCACTTACTACTGCTTAAAAGTGCCTTAGTCACTCTATGGCAGGGCCCTTGTTCTGCTGAGCAGCAAAATAAAAAACCTCTGCCACTCTCGAACCCCAGACCATTGACACAATAGACTGCATGAATTACCACTAAACCACAGCAGATACACAAATAGCTTGGTTCTGAAATAAATATATCAAGCATTACAATGAGTGAATGTAAATGGAAATTAGGAATGGTATAACACAAACCCTTTTCTGTGTGTCTTTACCAGCAGTGGTTGTGGAATTGCATGACATGATTGTGAAAGGGGAACGAGCCATACTAGCAGGGAATAATGTTACAGTAGCACCTTACAAACACCACACAGTATCAGACCAGGATAAATACTGGCCACAGGAATACAGTGCAATAACCACATTTGTATGGCAGTTAATTGTGTAAGTGAGAAAAATGAACTCCCATGTATCCTGTGTTAGCATTTGGAGGGGTGCGTACATGTCTATACTGAGATGTGTGTATTGGAAGCAGCAACATGCAGG
Organism: Protopterus annectens; assembly: GCF_019279795.1. Classification (NCBI taxonomy): domain Eukaryota; kingdom Metazoa; phylum Chordata; order Ceratodontiformes; family Protopteridae; genus Protopterus; species Protopterus annectens. The sequence goes on from NC_056729.1 coordinate 1,604,553,810, forward strand.
TATGAGTACAACATGCACATAACTGGCTACAACCCCAGCATCAGATAAGAGACATATACCAACCTTCAGACTGACACAACGGTGTCCAGAGCAAAAAAGAATGGGACCCACCTTTGAAATCTGTAAGGGCTATGCCTACCTAACCTAGCATTTTATAGCAGTGGGCTGCAATCACAGTGAGTAATGCAATCACCAAACAGCAGGCTGCATGCAATTACTGAATGGTGGGCAGCAATTGGTGCAGGGGCTGTCACATGCACAAGTGCAGATACCTAGAAAAGCAGGCTGTACCTGCAGTCCACACATGTAATTATATCATTGCAGGTGTCGTGAGACAGAGAGTGAGAGAGAGAGAGAGAGACAGAAACAGAGACCGAAGCTGAAATAGAGGTCAAAAACCCAAATCAAACCAGTCAAAAAAAAAAAAAAGACCGAAGGTGAAATAGAGGGCAAATACCCAAATCAAACCAGGCAAAAAAAAAAAAGACCAAAGGTGAAATAGAGGGCAAATACCCAACTCAAACCAGCCAAAAAAAAAAAAAGATACAAAACCGCAACACACGGAGCAGGTAAATACAAAGGTAAGGTATGTAACTCAAATGTATGTGTTGGCATGTTGTAGATGTTCCTGAAGAGTACTCCACACACTGCAAATTATCCATGTGTGGCAGCAGTATGTATCTATCTGTATCTGCACATGTGCATGGGGCATGGGACATACTGCAACTGTTAGTGAAGGGTGGACAGCTATCTGTCAGTGAATGTTGATATGTGCATATATCCATGTAGGTTGTAGTGTGTGGCCTAGAAGACAACATGCAGTGCAGTGGAGTGGCCTTAGGTCAACTGGTGCCCTAGGCAAAAGGGCCCCACAGTGCCCCCCACCACACTTCCTAGTGCCCCCATCCTTGTGTCCACATAAATAGAGGAAAAGCACCCCTGCTACAGCGGTGCCCTAGGTGGCCGCCCAGTAGGCCTATGCCTAAGGCCAGCTATGGTAGTGTTGATAAATGTCATGTAGTGGTTAAATGCTGTGGGACAGATTTGTCAGATCTGATGTGTTACAGACAGTGAGGCCTGCTAATGCTACAAGGGCTGAGGACACCCACATGCATTCTGCACAACACTGTGCAATGTAATCATATACCTGTACATCCCACAACTGTCGCATAAGTGAGATCCCCACCATGAAAGGTGGACTGTACATGTGCCTATATGTACATCCATGTGTACAGCAATGGATGTGTACATGTATGTGTATAGATAGGCATATATATAATATATAGATATACACACACACACATATACATATATATATATATATATATATATATATATATATATATATATATAGAGTGAGAGAGAGACACACAGAGACGGTCATATGTACCGCAACAGATGTGTGGTGAACAAGGCATCAACTGTAGACAAGTGTTGATACTGCAGTGCCATTCCAACTTCCCAAAACAGTGTACCCATTAACTAACACATAGGCAGAGATCTACCTAACAGTGAAGGTGTGATAAGGGAACATGGGACACAGGTGGACAGTAGCCTCCACTGTGATGAAGACAGTGCCACACTACACCTGTAATCTGTCTGTGTGGTATGTGTCATGACAACAGGTGTGTCATCTATGGAAGTATAGGGTAGGGCTCCCCTCTACTCATCACAATGCCCTGTGTGGTATGTACTTCACATGACAGCTACACCAGGTGAACAGACCACAGACAGACCTCCCAAAGGGTAATACTGTCTGCAAACAGAGGCCCTATGCAGACTGATTCACAAAACCACAACTACACTGTATTGCATACTGGCCACACAGAGGTGACCTCTGCCAGACATACAGAGGTATGTCACACCCATAGCTGGGTGACAACCACCATGGCAACATAACACAACCCCTCGGGGTTACACACTTTAGGGCCCTAAACCTTGTCAGCTCACTAAACAGCACATGCTGGAGGGATAGGTTCCCATCTCAGAGATATGCCATACACCGGAATAGACCATATAGCAATAGCAAACAAGGCTCCTCCTTAGCAGTTGTTATGAATACCCCTGATGATTGTGTGGGAGATTGTTAATACACCCCAGGAAATACCTCTGTGGTTCAGGTTGGCAGGGGCAAGTGAAAGCAAAGTATATGTGTGTCAAAGGCCAGGGTAGCATATGGCTAGGCTGCTGTAGGCCCTAGGGCCAATAGCATATCACCTACCTATGACACTATGCACTCACACATGTACTTAATGCAATAGCTGCTATGTGAGGTTGAATGAGTGTAACGCTGAATGTGTGCAAGGTCTGTAAATGTGTGATAGCGTAGTGTGATGTTGTATCTGACATGGTAGTGCCTAACCTAGCTGTGATGACAGCAACTGATGTGTAATGTACTGTTAGGCAGACATAGTAGTACGGCATATGATGTGACGTAGTTCTCCGTTGATGAATGTGGCGTCTCATTGTAGGCTAAAGCAATGCATGTATGCTTAGTGAGAGGTACTGCAGGTGAATCCATCACCAATATGAACTGTAGTACTACCTGAAGCTGTAGGGCTAAACAGCACAGTATGGTGTGTATTCACATTGCTTGGAAACACTTTCATGTGTGTTTCCTGTAGTCTGCACAGAGGACAGACTGCAGGCATAAGGGTGTGTAAGTAGTGGTACACAGCACCGTATGGTACACAGGTAATGCTCATCTGTGTTGGCATACAGTGGTGCATTGTATGTTTGCCTGATGTGTGTGTGATTACGCCTGTACAATGGCTGCATACATATGTGTGGTACAGGGTTGACGTGTGTATCCAGCAACATCTATAGTCTGTTACAGCAGTATGCCACCTATAGTAACAACTGGACACATCTGTTAGGCAGGGCTATGGCATCAATGACTAGGGTGTTTGGCACTACTGTGCCTGTACTTTACATCCATTGCAACGGATGACATCTCTGTTCGTGCATTGTTGTGATATACACCCCTATCTTGAGGTTGTGCAATGTGTCACAAACAGTGTGTTGGGTACTGTTGTATAGTGGTGTGATATATAGAGTCTGCCAGGCAGTGTTAGTTAGTTGTGGCCTGAGAACCAATAAGTGTTAGTGAAAGTGTGTAACCACTGACAGACAACAGGATGGTATATATGTCAGTAAAGTGATATCTGTGGGTAAAGGTGTTAAGTGTGCCACAGGACACTCTCACACAAATTGTTCATATCTTTTTCAGCCAGATGGCCCATCAACATAATCCAGCTTACACTGCAGAAGAGGAAGAGGTGATAGTCAACAGCCTTTTGTAGCAGTACACCATGCTGTTCTCCAGAACCAGCCAGCACCAGCAGGAGCGGACTGCACTGTGGCAGGAGCTTGTTAGTCGGGTAAATGACATAGGCATGCATAACCGGACATATGAGCAAGTACGCCATCACTGCAGTGATTTAATCAGACAAGTCCAGCAGAGTGCATCTGATATCCAAAGACAGCAGCTTGCCACAGGTGGTGGGGTGGCCATACATCCCCCCCTCACCAGAGCGGAGGAGCTGCTCCTAAGCATGGTGGCTCCTGGATGACAGCTATGGCAACCTCCAACATGTGTTGTAATGGAGGCCGGAGCCACCCAGCACATCAACCTGGAGCAAGCAGGTAATATGCCCTATCTGTAGACTACAGTTAACTGTATTGTTAGATTATGTGTACGTGAGATGTGTACTGTGTGTTTAGCAGTTCCGCTGCCTACTGTTGTGCAATACAGATAGTTTGTATAATATCCCTACATCTGTGACTGTTGACTGTTGTTGTACTGCAGGTTAGCATACCCACTGTAGCAATGCCACAGTTGTGGCCACTGATGAACCCTCTCATATTCTCGTAGGTCCCTCTGGTGTGACAGCAGGGCAGCCAATCCATGCTGGTGAGTGTGTTATACCTGCAATGTTGGTAATGAAATATGCAGATAATAGGTGAGGTGTAGGCCATGTACACATAACACACCTACGCATAATGCATGCCGTGCATGTTTGCTGTGAGACGTTGCACAGCTCAGTAATGTCAGTAGCTTCCTCAATGACATGCAATACACAGAGCATGACACACAGTTGTGGCAACCCTGTACTGCACATTGGATAGGCATAGTTGCAACACCTGTACACAACATAAGACATTTATCACATGCAGTACACAAAGTCTTGCTACATATGGCATAACCACACACCCGCTGTAAGGTCACACGTCAGTATCCCACATGTCATCCACACACACATGATGTACATCAGGGGTATAGGCCTATAATGGGGCTGTGCAACAGTCTTCAACACATAACACAGTCATGTTAGGCAATGCTCCCTACTGGGCACCTCATGTAATAGTGAACATATCCACGGCACTGCAGTTCAGGTACAGCATGCTAGGCGGTGGTCTGTCACACAGTAGTAGCCGTGAGTGACCACAAGATGCATGATGATGATGATGGCACATGGTACTACACCACATCCAGTTACAGTGACCACAGTACTACACACAGTAGTATTTGCTGTGCACCTCATTGTTCTGTGTGTGCAAACATATGCACCTATACACACCATGCATAGCATGTTGTGTGTGTGCTTACATATGCTAGTATACACATTTTGCACAACAGCCTCCATCTGTACAAAGTGTCACGTTTATGTCCTGGAATGCTATTGGGTGTATAGGTCACATGACACACATTGGGTATGTGTGGTGTTTAATGTTGCAGTCATGTAGCATGCCATGTCATGGCTGGCAACAACATTGTGCAATATGTCCCACACGCACCATAACCACTGTGCAATGTCCATGTCGTGCATTGGGATTCCTTCACATCTGCATGCACCACTCATCCCATGTCTGTACATTGCATGCATTTGCTACACCTGTGCCCACTATTATGTGATATGGACACAGACACTGTCATCACACATGTCAATCTATGTGTTACACAGATGACACATGCAGCCATGGTATGTATACCATTGAGTGATGGTGCACATGACATTGCAGAGCAGATAATACTTGCACAGCAATGTAGTATCCATGTACACATTGTGTTCCAGGGTGTAGCCAATCACTGCACAACTACACACATGCATCAAAGCCATGTATAATGTCATTAGAAAGGGCTGTCTACACTTGCACTGCACGGTGTTGAGCAACACATGGTCTGCCTGCTGACACGTGTGTGGTGACTGTTTGCCTTGAGATACTTTCACCCACCATCATCCACTATTGTGTGTGTGTGTGTGTGTGTGTGTGTGTGTGTGTGCTGTGGTGAGCAGTGTATTTCTGTGCATGTGTGCATGTGTTCATGTGTGCATGTGTGCATGTGTTCATGTGTGCATGTGTGCATGTGTTCATGTGTGCAAGTGTGCATGTGTGCATGTGTTCATGTGTGCTAACATCATGTACAGATTGTAAAGTGCGTTTCCTGTCTTCCTTCCACAGGTGCTGTGTTAGGCATGGCTGAGTGTAGCAGGGAACCTGATGTCACCGCCACTAATAGTGGAGATGATGAGACATGTATTGTGGCACAGGAAGGTCTGACAGAGTCTGTCGTTGGTCCACCAATCGACAGTATACAGCGGTCAACCCCATCTATGCGCACACTCATACTGCCAATACATCCCTCGTCACCAATGGCCTTAGCTGAGGGACAGCATACAGTTGGCATTGACCAGGAGAGTGTGGTACCTATTGCACGTGCATCCCCTCACAGCAGCCATAGCAGGATTACCGGAACGGTACCACACAGGCAGATGTCCAGGGGTTCTCGGGGGAGCACCACTGGTCGTACGCCCCTGGCAGACATGCCTCTGGAGGTATTCCAATCTCCAGTATGTTCCGGGCTGTAATGCAGGCACAGGCATGTATGGAACGGTACACCCGACAGGGACTAAGGGTGCAGAGGGCCCATTACACTGCTATCAATGACAGCATCTGTGACCGTGCTGGTGCCATCCGGAATTACACCGAGGTCATTGATAACCGTTGGAGGGAGACATTAGATGTCCTCCACAATGTGTTAGCCATGAGCCAGGACCATGTGGGAAGGATGAGAGGCCGACGCGGATGCATGCCAGCAACAGCATCAGCTGGCATTCATCGCGGATGGAACACAGATCACAGCTGCTTCGGTAGTGGCAGTACCAGCCGCAGCAATGCTGGGGCTGGCCTGTGCATTGGCCATCCTACTACACCATGTGCACATGGCACTGGCCAGTCCCAGCAGGGACATGGGTCCAGTCATCCTACCTCTGCCTCTGGTGATAGCACTCAGTCAGGGTTGGTACCCGATACTGCCCGTAGCACCCCTGCTAGGCACAGGTATGGTGTCCGGGGCCAGAGACAGTGATCTGTATGGCCTAGCAGGTACAGTCTGTAGCTGTCCCACAACCGCCCGTATATGGCAGCCACATGGTGGAATTGTGTGCATGCAGACACACACACATTTACCATACAACTAGGGCTCACACATACACGCACACATTACATCAACATTCTCCCATGCAGTACTGTTGTTCCTCACACACACACACACACACACACACACACACACACACACACACACACACACACACACACACACACACACACACACACACACACACACACACACACACACACACACACACACACAAACACAGACATGCCAATTAGATGGGTCAATGTCGGGCTCTGGCAAACCTACAACAAACCCTGTGCATATGATGACACCTGTGCCACCTCCTGTCATCTGTCACATTGATGCAGTGTAGCAATAGTAGCAAGTTGCCAACAGGAAGGTGTACTGATATCTTTGTAGGTATATCTGAGCAGGCATTATGCATCACAGCTCTGATAGTCATTGTAGCATTGTTTACACCAGTGTTAGGTTTGAGTATGTATTGTCCACCCATGTGCCACTTGAATGAAATGTACAGTGTTGACAACATGTGCTAGTGAGTGGACAGTACGTGTGTGATGTGTGCATTACAAATTAGCAGGTGTACATCTGTGAACATGGTGTGTGCGCACTTTCTGCATGTACGTGCATAGTGGACACGTGGGATGTGAGACATACCCTGTTCTACACATTGTTAACATCTCATGGTATCTTTCGATGGCCAGTATGCATTCTACTACAGATATGTACTAACATGGGTACACATGTGTATATGACATGGATTGGCACTATGCTGTGGGTGATACCATTGATATCTGTCAATGATCTGCAGTCTGGCAGTATACACCACCTCAACAGCATGACTATAACCAATCATTAGATGATGACCTGACACATGACTCACAGTTGTAGAGAACTCAGTAACAGTTGGATCCTTCCAGTACTATACTATGACAGTAACCAGTGGTATTGACTGCTACACGTTCCTGGGACCACACCTGATTGGCATAAAGCCCTCTTAGGTACATGCAAACATACTAGGGATATGTCCATCCACATCTGGTAATGCATGCATTGGCCTACACTGCATTCCCCCGATGGGACGCATATCCTACACAAGGGTATCATACAGACAGATACCTGTTGTCCAATATATGCTGTATAGCAGTACGCCGTCTATGGCATAGTCATCCACATTTACTACACATACTATCCCGACACTGCCACATAGGTGGTAGCCCTGAACACGTATGTTGGGTACCAATGTGTACAGACACTTGTTATGTAATCTGTCCCTTGGTATCCGCATATCCATAGGTATTTTGGGGTCCTATAACTTTCCATTATCGCTAGTCGTTGTTGTGTATGAACATGTCTGACATATACCCCAGCAATTACCCTCACTCACAGTACTCTACAGTACGTGTCATGGATGTGTGTGGCAGGGATGTCCTTGGCCATGGGTCACTACATTGGCCGGTCTTGACGCAGACATACATATGTGGCCTATGATCTGAGAAGCAGCGGCACAATCTGTCGAAGGTTACAAATGTATTCATGTAGTATGCAGGCTTCACACCTATGTAATGATTGAGGTCACATGTACACAAATCTATTTGACACGCAGATACCCAATGTGTGCAATGCACATACTGTTTGAAACATATGTCATACCGTAGTAAAAGCATAACCCACATTGCATTGACCACCTGTGGCACACACACACAGCGCTCAAACTCCTACTTGATTACGTTATGACACTAGTGAGATACGCATTAACACAACGCACAATTTGCTTTACTGGGAACACTCTTTTCCAAAGCTCTATTTGAAGGATGCTGACATCATCACACTTGGCAAAAAGGGATTTACCACTCCTAATGTATTTCCACAGTCTCCAAAAAGGCCACTCCTCTCAAAGGCAGTCTCACACACACACTCCGCATTTGTAGGATTCAAATCCCTACTTTACTATATTATGTTACTGGAGAGCTATGCATTAACATGGCACGCTATATGCAAGACGGTGTGGCTCCTGTTCTCCTTGAATATTTGTAGGATGCTGACATCATCAGACTTTACAAAGAGGAATGTACCTCTTTTAAAATGGGTTTCCACAGTCTCCAAAAAGACCAGTCCTCTCCAAGGAAATCTTACACACTTGGTGTTTATAGGAGTCAAACCCCTACCTGCTTATGGCATGACACTAGTGAGATGCACATTAACACACTTGCTATTTGCTTGATTGGTAGCATTTTTTTCCAAAGCTCTATTTGTAGGATGCTGACATCATCACACTTGGCAAAGAGGGATTCACCACTCCTAATGTATTTCCACAGTCTCCAAAAAAGCCACTCTTCTCAAAAGCAGTCTTACACACACATATTCACACTCAGCATTTAAACTCATACTTAACTATATTATGTTATTGGAGAGATATGCATTAACACGGCACACTATATGCATTACTGGGTGGTTTCTGTTCTCCTTGAATATTTGTAGGATGCTGACATCATCAGACTTTACAAAGAGGAATGTACCTCTTTTAAAATGTATTTCCACAGTCTCCAAAAAGGCCACTACTATCAAAGAAAATAGTACACACTTGGTGTTTACAGGATTCAAACCCCTACCTGCTTATGGTATGACACTAATGAAATATACATTAACACAACGTGCTATTTGCTTGACTGGGAGCATTTTTTTCCAAAGCTCTATTTGTAGGATGCTGACATCATCACACTTGGCAAAGAGGGATTCACCACTCCTAATGCATTTCCACAGTCTCCAAAAAGGCCACTTCGCAAAAGCAGTCTTACACACACATATTCACACTCAACATTTAAACCCCTACTTAACTATATTATGTTATTGGAGAGATATGCATTAACACGGCACGCTATATGCATTACTGGGTGGTTTCTGTTCTCCTTGAATATTTGTAGGATGCTGACATCATCAGACTTTACAAAGAAGAATGTACCTCTTTTAAAATGTGTTTCCACGGTCTCCAAAAAGGCCACTCCTTTCAAAGGAAATCGCACACACTTGATGTTTATAGGATTCAAACCCCTACCTGCTTATGGTATGACACTAGTGAGATACACATTAACACAACGTGCTATTTGCTTGACTTAGAGCATTTTTTTCCAAAGCTCTATTTGTAGGATGCTGACATCATCACACTTGGCAAAGAGGGATTCACCACTCCTAATGTATTTCCACAGTCTCCAAAAAGGCCACTCTTCTCAAAAGCAGTCTTACACACACATATTCACACTCAGCATTTAGACCCCTACTTAACTATATTATGTTATTGGAGAGATATGCATTATCACGGCATGCTATATGCATTACTGGGTGGTTTCTGTTCTCCTTGAATATTTGTAGGATGCTGACATCATCAGACTTTACAAAGAGGAATGTACCTCTTTTAAAATGTGTTTCCACAGTCTCCAAAAAGGCCATTCCTCTCAAAGGAAATCATGCACACTTGGTGTTTACAGGATTCAAACCCTTATCTGCGTATGGTACGACACTAGTGAGATACACATTAACGCAACGTGCTATTTGCTTGACTGGGAGCATTTTTTTCCAAAGCTCTATTTGTAGGATGCTGACATCATCACACTTGGCAAAGAGGGATTCACCACTCCTAATGTATTTCCACAGTCTCCAAAAAGGCCACTCTTCTCAAAAGCAGTCTTACACACACATATTCACACTCAGCATTTAAACCCCTACTTAACTATATTATGTTATTGGAGAGATATGCATTAACATGGCACGCTATATGCATTACTGGGTGGTTTCTGTTCTCCTTGAATATTTGTAGGATGCTGACATCATCAGACTTTACAAAGAGGAATGTACCTCTTTTAAAATGCGTTTCCACAGTCTCCAAAAAGGTCACTCCTCTCAAAGGAAATTGTACACACTTAGTGTTTACAGGATTCAAACCCCTATCTGCTTATGGTATGACACTAGTGAAATACACATTAACACAGCGTGCTATTTGCTTGACTAGGCGCACTTTTTTCCAAAGCTCTATTTGTAGGATGCTGACATCATCACACTTGGCAAAGAGGGATTCACCACTCCTAATGTATTTCCACAGTCTCCAAAAAGGCCACTCTTCTCAAAAGCAGTCTTACACACACATAGTCACACTCAGCATTTAAACCCCTACTTAACTATATTATGTTATTGGAGAGATATGCATTAACACGACACGCTATATGCATTACTGGGTGGTTTCTGTTCTCCTTGAATATTTGTAGGATGCTGATATCATCAGACTTTACAAAGAGGAATGTACCTCTTATAAAATGTATTTCCACAGTCTCCAAAAAGGCCACTCCTCTCAAAGAAAATCGTACACACTTGGTGTTTACAGGATTCAAACCCCTACCTGCTTATGGTATGATACTAATGAAATACACATTAACACAACGTGCTATTTGCTTGACTGGGAGCATTTTTTTCCAAAGCTCTATTTGTAGGATGCTGACATCATCACACTTGGCAAAGAGGGATTTACCACTTCTAATGTATTTCCACAGTCTCCAAAAAGGCCACTCTTCTCAAAAGCAGTCTTACACACACATATCCACATTCAGAATTTAAACCCCTACTTAACTATATTATGTTATTGGAGAGATATGCATTAACACGGCAAGCTATATGCATTACTGGGTGGTTTCTGTTCTCCTTGAATATTTGTAGGATGCTGACATCATCAGACTTTACAAAAAGGAATGTACCTCTTTTAAAATGTATTTCCACAGTCTCCAAAAAGGCCACTCCTCTCAAAGGAAATCGTACACACTTGGTGTTTACAGGATTCAAACCCCTACCTGCTTATGGTATGACACTAGTGAGATACACATTAACACAACGTGCTATTTGCTTGACTGGAAGCAATTTTTCCAAAGCTCTATTTGTAGGATGCTGACATCATCACACTTGGCAATGAGGGATTCACCACTCCTAATGTATTTCCACAGTCTCCAAAAAGGCCACTCTTCTCAAAAGCAGTCTTACACACATATTCACACTCAGCATTTAAACCCCTACTTAACTATATTATGTTATTGGAGAGATATGCATTAACACGGCACGCTATATGCATTACTGGGTGGTTTCTTTTCTCCTTGAATATTTGTAGGATGCTGACATCATCAGACTTTACAAAGAGGAATGTACCTCTTTTAAAATGTGTTTCCACAGTCTCCAAAAAGGCCACTCCTCTCAAAGGAATTCACACACATTCCTCCCCTCCCACACACTTGGCATTTGCAGGATGCAAATCCCTACCTGACTCTGTTATGACATTAGTGAAATACACATTAACACGACGGGCTATTTGTTTTACTGGGAGCATTGTTTTCCAAAGCTCTATTTGTAGGATGATGACATCATCACACTTGGCAAAGAGGGATTCACCACTCCTAATGTATTTCCACAGTTTCCAAAAAAGCCACTCCTCTCAATGGCAGTCTCACACACAAACATTCACAGGATTCAAACCTCTGCCTAATTATATTATGCTACGGGAGAAATACACATTAATATGGCACGCTATATGCTTTACTGCGTGGTTTCTGTTCTCCTTGAATATTTGTAGGATGCTGACATCATCAAACTTTCCAAAGAGGGATATACCACTTTTAAAATGTGTTTCCACAGTTTCCAAAAAGGCCACTCCTCTCAAAGAAAATCACACACACCCCCCCTTACACACACACTTGGCATTCGCAGGACTCAAGACCCTACCTGCTAATGTTATGGCACTACGCACTATTTGTTTTAATAGAAGCATTCTTTTCCAAAGCTCTATTTGTAGGATGCTGACACCATCACAGTTGGCAAAGAGGGATTCACCACTCCTAATGTATTTCCACAGTCCCCAAAAAGGCCACTCTTCTCAAGAGCAGTCTCACACACACATTCACAGGATGCAAACCCCTACCTACCTATGTTATGCTACTGGAAAGATATGCATTAACAGGGCACGCTATTTGTATTACTGGGTGGTTTCTGTTCTCCTTGACTATTTGTAGGATGCTGACATCATCAGACTTTTCAAAGAGAGATGTACCTCTTTTAAAATGTATTTCCACAGTCTCTAAAAAGGCTTCTCCTCTCAAAGGAAATCACACACATCCCCCCCACGTGGCGTTTGCAGGACTCAAACCTCTAGTTAACTATGTTATGATACTAGTGAGACATGCATTAATACGACACACTATTTGCTTTATTAAGTGCATTAATTTCAAAAGCTCTGTTTGTAGGATGCTGACATCATCACACTTGGCAAAGAGGTATTCACCACTCCTAATGTGTTTCCACAGTCTCCAAAAAGGCCACTTTTCTCAAAGCTAATCTCACACACACACACACACACACACACACACACACACACACACACACACACACTCAACAATTGCAAGATTCAAGCCCCTACCTACCTATGTTATGATACTAGTGAGATACGCATTAACACGATGTGCTACATACTTTGCTGTGTGGCTTCGATTCACATGCTATGTTTGTAGGTTGCTGACATCAGACTGGACATGGTTATGTGTGTGCACATAGTGTTATGCAATCCCACAAATGAACCTTGTGGGTCAGCAGGTGTGAACATCTTGAACAGGAATACACAATTCATACCTGGTGTGATCTATCTGTGGACATATTACCATTCCTTCATATGACAATATGTATTTATGCGCAGATTGTAGGTTTTGTGGATTCCACATGTGTCTGTGATGTTGGTAAAGGGCTATTCAAGGTCTATGTGGGACCTGTGTTGCTTCTGTCAGTGATGTTTGTCCTGGGTGGCTGCCTTGCAAGATAGCAGGTTTGGGGAGCATGATGTGCTCATTAACATACCACAGACGTTTGTGTTGTGTGTTTGTCGGTTTACAATATCTCTGTTCCTGACTGCAATCATGATGGACTCCATGGACTAGCATTTCGGACTTTGTAGGCTTATAAGAATATAATTCCATGGTGTGTTGTGCACCAACACTTGTGGGGTGTACCACATTTTGCTGTAACACATTCAACGGTGTAAGATCCTGTAGAGAGTGTGAGGTTCAACAGACTGTTCGGGTGCAGTGTCTGTTTGTCCTGTTGTTCACTTATGACACATATGGGGAAACATTGTTATCCACGTGATGGGATTCATTTGGCATTGTGGGGACCAGTTTACACATTCTACATGTGATATCTCCTGGTATGATGTTAGGGCCTTTTGTCACTGGGAGGTGGGTAAGTATGTATGGGCCTGTCTGACAGGATGTTGACATTGTCAGTCAGGTACAGTTGACCCTGACTCAGGACATATATGACTGTACATCGATATTTCTCACCTAGCTAAAGGAGGTGTAATGTTTCTGTCTGTACTCCTTTGCAGATTATCTTTCCACAGCAACAACAAACCTGAACACTAAAACCCTGTTATACTCTTTTACACACTTGACACACTACTGATCCTTTGTGATCAGTCGACAGTGTATGTCATCATCATATCCTGGCATGTCCAAAGGTCGGTTTTGTGTGTACTTTCCAGTCCAGCTGATGCATATTGGAATTCTGATGCATTGTTACAACTGCCTTATGTACACAGGTAACACTGTCCTCCTACCAACAAACTCAGATATCTGTGAGTGGTGCAACTGTATAGATGGACAGGAGGCTGAGCTCTCCCAAGCCATGACTGGCACAGTCTATCGGGTGGTGAAGGTAACCACACACACCACAAATACAGTCACACATGCACCTATGACAACAGCAAACCGTATACATTGACACACAATGACATACTTGGAGCATCTAATTGTATTCTGCCTAAGCAGCTGAGACATCCAAAGGAGACAAACAAACAACTGCTAACATACAACCATACACACATATCATCACATAGTTCACAAAGTCATTGTGCCACACAGTCACTGCCCTTAGGCCTACACAACATACCTCATACAAATGTATTAGGTGAGTGTAATTGTCAATCACACTGACATCCCACTCACCAGGCTGAACAAGGTGAAGGTCACTTTGTGCTGTGTGTCGGGTGCCAGGATATGCCACATGACACATGCACTGTTGTCAGTCCACTGCAAGTACAAATATGGCTCCATCATTGAGCATTCCGGTGTATAGACCTTCAGACGTTCCTCCCTGGACTACATGACAAGAGACATAGAGGGGCTCTCTGATCATGTAGGCCAGGACAGTATGACCCTGACCTTGTGTAGCATCTTACCCTCACCAAGTACTATGTCACAGTACAAAGATGACATGATCAGTTTTAACAGTTGCCTAACATATTGTTGTCATTCACAGGGGATCCAGTGTCTGTCAGCCTGGAATTACATGCGCAACATGCCTTGTACATTCGCTATGGACGCCATGCAGCTGTCACCCCTTGGCTTTCACAGACTGCCTTAGGCTCTTGACACACACATAGAGGCTGTCTGAAGCGAGGGTCAGATGACATAACCACAGCCATAGATGTTACAGGGTACAGGAAATGGAGAGTGATGGTGCTCAACAACTGATGTGTACCCCTTAGCATGCATGCACTCAGGACTCACATCAGTATGGAATCTGTCGATATATGTGCAGTAACAAACACCTGGTTCAGGCTCACAAAAGCACAGCAGCACTAACATGTTTTATGTCATACCATGATTTTCAGACACAGGTGTCGGTCTGGACAACAACAATAGGGGGGGATTCCATATACATCATTCATACACACACCTCCAGGTTGGTAGCAGTACACAGAGCACTGGGGAATGTACATGTGCAACTGAGAGTGGTCAAAACTGCATTTCAGTTTGTAGACTGTTGCAGACCACACTCCCAAACATGGGCACAACAGTCATTATTTCTGGGAACACTGGGGAATGTGAAGGTCTCACCAAACACCATTATATTGTGTGACTTCAAATACACAAATATTGAGTGGGTATACTACTCAAGCAGTGACACCCTCGCACAACAGTTGCTAAGATTGTTACACTCAAATGCTAGGGCAGACCTGGTCACCACACCCACAGGGGGTTATACATGTGGTACCTGATCATCACACACATGGGGACTCTATGTTCCACAACAGAGGTATACCTGTAATTGTTAAGGTCAGAACATACATTCATCTCACTAGACATACATATCCCATACACACACACACACACACATCCTATAGGATCTCAGTGACATACTTCTCATGAGAAAACATCACACTTGTACAAACTGAGGTGGTATCCCTCAATGACCCTGGGACAGTGTTAATTATGGCTCAGACAACTACATACTTTACAAGCACATTCTATGGACAACTACTGGAATTCATGGATCATGGTATTCCAGATAACTACAAGAGTCACTCCTCCAAAGGCAGGGGACCTGTCTACTGGACCACAGCCATTACTGAGCTGTACATGGACAGGAGGAGGCCACTACATTATGGAGCACAATCACAATCTGGAAGGCATCTCTATCAGTACTATGGTATAGCTACAATCAGTTGTTGATTCATCTAAGGCTCACTTCTAATGGACACATGCAATAGACACTGTGGACAATCACAATGCCTTATTTAGTTATGTCAGGGACCTGTGTGGGAACTCACAGATATGCTGTGAGTTACTGCATAATTTCAAATGATACAGTGAACCCACTGACATTGCGAACATCCTGGACAACAGGTTCAGTGGGAATGTTTCCCCACCATCCCCCCTGCAGTGCACATGTCCATCACAACAGGGTGTAGCCTCCCTGACATCACAGATGAACATGTGTGTGCTGCCCTCACCATAGCAGACAACACAGCATCAGTGGGACCAGATAGTGTCCCAGACTGTGGCGTACACGAGATTCATGACAAACTTCACACTCACATTATGTCACTGTTCAATATCACAGTTACTACAGGATGTGTACCCATGGAATGGCGTACAGCTATGGTGTACCCGCTACACAGTGCTGGTGCCACAAGGGACCCTAGACATTATCACAATATATGCCTAACTGTCCTGGTCTGCTATGCTATGGAGTGTATCATCATGGAACACATACACATACACATTGTGAACCTACAGACACTGGATCTTACACAATTTGGTGTTGTGGGCATATCTTGCCTCTTGCAGATGTTTGATGTCTTTAAACAGTTAACAGGTCCATAGATGTACACAGGGTTGACCACACAGCCCACCTGGATCTCGCACATCACTTCTACACAATACCCCACTTGGCCTTTACATATTAGATCACCAGATTCAATATCTACACATATGTCACAATCTGGATTGCTAACTGGATCATGGATAGCACACACATGGTCAGTATTGCAGGCGCCATGTCTGACTATACACCAGTTACATATGGCATCCCACAGGGCTCAGTCCTGGGACCTCTCTTGTTCTGTATATATTTCTGATACATACTGGCTAACACAGGGGGAATATGGATGACCATGTTTGCAGATGGCTGCAAACTGTGTGCCATATTCGACTCCACAGCTGGCACAGGCATCCTCAGAAGCGGTCTCACAGAGATGGCTGACTGGTGCCACAGCCATGGCCTACAGCTACCTTACTTTAGATGCATAGTCATCACCTTTGGTAGTAACATTGTGCACACACATTACCACATAGGTGATGATACATCACATACAGTGTGTGTGGTTTGTGATTTGTGGACATGAATACTTAGTACTCTTGCCTTTGACATTCACGTTGCCAATGTTGTTGTACACACCTTCTATTTAGGCAACCTTATCCCATACAGTTTTACATCCAGATCAGGTGGGGTCATTGTGACCCTGTAGTTATCTGGCACATGCTTGGGTACAATGGCCCATTTCAGATGTACCTTGCCCAACACCTGCAGCAACTGGAGTGTACACAGATTTACATAACAAGTGGATCTAGGGACTCACACAGATGGTATGCACAGTTTGGCTATGGTGACCCCAGCTCTCCTCAGTTACTTACTGCCTACTTGGATGCAGTCTGTGCCTATTCTTTGATGGCATGTCCATCACAGCATTGATGGACAGGCTCCACATGAGGATATCAAAGTCTCTTACAGCTATATGCTCCAGGGACAGGTACATGAGCAATGATGTTAATAGGACATGCTGGAGGGGCATATTACCATCACAGAGGCTCCACTCACTCGGGAATGTGATCACAGTACCACATATGCACAGACCCACACTGAACACCTACAGGTGACATCTTCACAGGTGGACAGGTAATCGTATGTTTAGCCCTGAGATATGTTGTGGGTCCTTGCTAGACAGAGGCAGAATGAAATGAACATATGTGAGATATCTTGTGTGACCTACTATTGACAGGCACAGTGTACTGATCTAGAGTGATTGCAGACTACAAACACACTGTGGCTAGGCTTCTCCATACCCTAGGGCAGATAGCCTAGTGTCAACATCTGAACCTATGCTAATGTTCAGGATGCACATTGTTCAGTGATGGTACTGATTGCAGGTTTTGTTTCTTCTTTGCTTTACCACTTCCTATGAACAGCATAGGTTTCTGCATTACATATTTGATTGTGACAGTATTTCACTATTGTATATTGTGTCTGTTGTCATATCCCTGTGTGCACATGGTGGACTGGTGAATAGTGCGAGGTTCCTGGGTTGACACTTGCAACTGTGGGATATGTGTGGCCCACTGCTGTACTCAAACTTTACCTAAGTGTGTGAGCATGCCCAGTTCAGACTTTCAGTGTTTTGTTGCCTGACATTTGTCTCATAGTTTCAAGTGTGTGAGCATGCCCAGTGTGACCTTGCAGTATGTTGCTGTCTGAGGTCCACTACGTTTGTTGATGTGTGTGAACATTACCAATATTAACATTTATACTATATGTGTGTTGAATATCAGGTTCTATTATTACTGCAGGCCTCACCTTTGTGTTTTGACTCGACAGGGATTATGCTATGCATGCAAGTTTCCATTAGATACTTAGCATTGACTTATCAACATTTTTTCATGCAAGCTGACCACTGACATACTGTCATAATTTAGTGGTTCTGTACTCTGACTATAGTGCACTGTATCCTGGGTTCGAGGACTGTCACTACTTCATATTTTCATACATGGCAGAACAGACTGCTTCAAGAAAAGTGAAGCAAATATGAACTTGTTAACCTGCTTTTGATGAACTATACCCACATTTGACCAGACTTGAACAACATTACTCAATGTTGCCCATCATTGCTGGACAGTGCACAATATTGCTGAACATTGCCTGTAGTTCTGCTACTTAGTGTGTGCAATTTTGTTCACATATACTAAATAATGGTGAGAGCTGTTTAGCAGTGCTTTATATTGCTTAACACATAGCGATCATGCCTCAGGTGGTGCTGCAGGGCTGCCTATGTTGGATGCACATTTTACACTCCCTATACATGTTTGTTAACAGGTAGTGTCAAGTTAGGCATCGCTTTTACTATATGTGCGAGTCAGAGAGAGGTATCATTTCCAGGGTTCCTACTGAGCCAGTGTATATGCTATGTGTTGCCTCTTTGCCAAGGCCAAAGCATACTGGGCACGCCTCCTTCTGCCTACTGGGGCAGGCTCAGGTTGTTCCTCCTCCGAGTCACGCTCTGCCTGTGATGGCCTTGGCAATGGTGGGGGGCTGTTGTACCTGGTCCTATGCTGCTCCTGCTGCAGCTGTTTTCACAGGATCATATTGTGTAGCATAGCACATACCATGACTATTTGGGTACATGTAGTTGGTGAGTACTGCAAGGCTCCACCAGATGTGTCCAGGCACCTGAACCGTGACTCGAGCAGCCCAAACACACGCTCAATTACATTTCGTGTTTGTGCGTGTGCCTCATTATGGCATTCCTGTTCAGGTATGTGTGCATTTGTGATGGGTGTCATCAGCCACGGCTCGAGTGCATATCCAGCATCCCCCACTAGGTGACCATGAGGGATGTCCCCATTGGCAAATGTCTGGTACAGCTGTGTCAGATGCCAGATATGGGAGTCATGGTACCTTCCAGGGCAGCCAGCACACACATACATTATTATGCCCTGGGCATCACACACGACCTGGCAGTTGATGGAGGGGTAACCCTTACGGTTATAGTAGACCCTACCCCGCTCACAGGCTGGTGCTTTGATGCGAATGTGCGTGCAGTCTATTGCACCCACTACCTCAGGGTATTCCGCTATTTGCTGGAAGAGACGCATATTGCTGGCCAATACCTCACAGGAATTGAGGAAATATACATGATCACTGACATGTGCTGCCATGGCATTCAGGAACTGGTGCAGTACCCTAGATGCTGATGCCTGTGAAATCCCCATCATATCGCCAGTTGGTCTCTGGAAGGTACCTGTTGCTAATATTCTTAGGCCAACACATACCTTGGTTTCCACTGGGATGGGTTCCCCTCTGTTGGTTCTGTGTGTGAGGCATGGCCTGCACAGCTCAACAATTTGCTGCATGAGGTCTCTGTCCACTCTATAGCGCTCCACTATCTCCAGCTCATGTAGCCCCTGGTAGGTTACCCTAGGCCTGTACACTCTTCTCCGTCTCCTCACTGTGGGTTGCTCAGCAGCATTTGCATTGTCACCACCCTCAGCATGTTGCATATGTCGCCTTATGACAGCAATGGCAGCCCCTAACATTTCTTTGTCTCAGCGAAGCTTTTTCAGTTTTCACTTCTATTAGCTTACTGCAGTGTTGCAGTGTGTCTGAGAAATACATACTGGAATGTTTTTGGCTGGGTTTTGAGTGCAGGGCTGGGCTAGGCTAGGCTAGTGTAATGCCTGTGTAATTGGCTGATTCCGATTGTTTTCACCTGCTAGCTCTGCTAGTTCTCCTTGGTTAACTTCCTACTATTTGTTGTGCTTCCTTTTCTCTTTCTGTTTCCTCAGGGGGCAGCGCCACACAAACAAGCGCAAACACACGCACACCAGCTCACACACGCATGCACACATGCTTACACGGACTAAAACTTGTTTATTCCTGTTAAAACGCGTGCACACTGGTGCAAACACGCTTATAACTAGTTACACAGCCTTACATATGCTTACTCAAGCCTATACGCACGCATACACACATGCTTACACGCGCGCACACTGCCTTATTTGGGTTTACTGGTGCTCATACATGTGCATGCACGCTCAGCAAGAAACGGTATTATCCACAGCATACACCTTCAATTTCTTGACTTTACCTGGCCTACCTGTTGACACACCTCTTTCACTATTATGTAAATGTAAGGTGATACATGTCACTCTGCTCCAATGAGCTGCACTCCTTTCATACATACCCCCCTCATGATGTCACCTATCTTCTACTCTGTTACTCCCCTTATCCTACTCCTACACTCCACTGACTCTGCTCATTTGCTATGTGAACTTGCGATTCACTATCATAACTCTCATTTGCATGGGAATGTCTACTAATGCTTAGTTACATCTCTTAGACTGAGCTTCCCCCCTTTGCAACCTCTACTCGGTGGCCATGTTGTCTTCAGCCTGCCATTCCCTTGCATTGCAAATTCATTTTAGCTATGAAATCCACATTTGTGGATCTTAATTATTCATTTTCTGCTTTTTAGGATGCAGCACATTTGTGCGGCGCTGTGCTATGGTTAAACCCCGGAGATTGGGATTAAAAAAAAATAAGTTTTTTTATTTTTAATTTGCATCACTTCCCATTGGCAATGGCTGTATTTTTGGCCATTGGCATGCTTCCTCCTGTGAATGCATGCTTTTTTTACTGCTGACATGGCTCCGTTTTGCTATTTGCAGAACCGTACTCAGTTATCAACTGTGTACATTTCTGCAGATAACACTACTCCTACTCGGACAGGTTCGGGTTTCCTGGATTGCAAATTTACCTCATTTGCATGGCTTTCACCTGCAATTGAAGTAATTTGCATATCCCAGCCCTGTCCGTGTAGGACTAGTTTAGAGAGCTCAGTTGCATGCCCCTGCCGGCTGTTCCTGGATCGCTCGGCGGACATGTTGGCTTGCTGGAGTCTTACTCTACTCTTAGACTCCGTGCAAGCCTTCGTGAATCCGGCCCATTGAGTTGTAAAAATGGGACTGACATTTATCATAGAAAACATATGGTTCCCTTGTATGGAATTTCTGATGCTATAAAAATTAGAATGGGTAAAGAACTTATTGATTTTATTCCTAGTTTTAAGGATATGGGAATTTTAGTTGGACATACCATAACCATGAAAGTTAATGTGAAAGAAACAAAAATTAAGGCAACGCATTAGACTTGTTTAATACTAGGTACACCAGGGCTTTGAATCTTTGTTTGTAGCAATTACAAGACTTATAATTGAATATAATTTGATATTCGTCAACTAGGAACAGTGTATATTAAATCATTACATTCAGATCAGAGACAATATACAAAAAGGGTGATGGGAATAGTAAGCATGTTCTATACTGATAGAGTAAAGCAGCTTAACTTGAACAGCATATTATATCGATTACTGAGGGTAAATGTGTTTACTTATATCAGCAATTCTAAATGAAGATTTTAGAAAGGAGATTGCATCATTTTTTATCAATAACCAACATGAGCACCCAAGATGGGATGTTGGCATAATGGCTAAGGTGTTTTTACCTTACAAACACAAAGGGCCAAACTTGGCTCTCACATGAGGTAATTGGCTAGTCTTAGAATGGCCCCTAGGGTCAGTTATCCTAGTACTGACCTATGGTTACACAAATAAATCTATCTATCTATCTATCCATCTATCTATCTATCTATCTATCTATCTATCTATCTATCTATCTATCTATCTATCTATCTATCTATCTATCTTTATAAACATTTAAGCAGTGTGCACCCTTGATGGCCTGTTAGATCTGTGCAGATTTTCCAAACAATAAAACTATGCAGAGTAGTACTTATACTAATGCAACTGATGGGGGGGGTAGTACCACTTCCTTAAGCCCTGCTCTTGACCAGTTTTTGAATGGGCTGGATTGGGGGTTAAGGTGGGAAATTAGTTTTCATTACTAGTGCAATAACTTTAGAAACTGCAGGAAAAGATTTCCAAGTAGCTCATCGTGTGGAAAGCCTGTAAAGGTGCATTCTGTAAGTTCTCTAGTGCAATTCTTGTCAAACAAAAATACTCAAAATGACATTAAAGGGGATAGGTATAGTAAAACATTGCTGGGATGTGTGTATGTACGTATGCATGTATTTATCTATCTATTCATCTGTGTGTCTGTCTATTTAATTTTGTAAACTAGATTAGCTGGCTGGTCAATTATAGAACCTAACTATAGCCTAACAGCCCCTGAGAAGATAGTATTTTGCTACTAAGGCAACTCTTAGCCATTGCTGAAAAAAAAAAAACTTCTGTAAACTTAGCTCTACCACATGGAATCAACTTCCAAGTAAAATTAGAACAGTAAAACAATTTAATATAACTAAAATGAAATTAAAGGAGGATCTTCAAGAAGAATGCATTTCTTCTTTCTTCTTGAAGATCCTCCTTTAATTTCATTTTAGTTATATTAAATTGTTTCACTGTTCTAATGTCACTTGGAAGGTGATTCCATGTGGCAGAGCTAAGTTTACAGAAGAACCACGGTGGTACAGTTGTAGCGTTACAGCGGTAGCATTGCTGCCTCACAGCAAGAGGTTCTCCTGTTTGATTCTCGGCTGGAGTGTCTTTTGTGAGGTGTCTGCATGTCCTCCCCATGGTCAAGTGGCCTACGAAAGACATACGTGAATGGGCATGCCTTCACTGAAGATTGGGCATTGGGCTGGCAACTCGGCACCATAAAAAAAATCTACTGCCAATCATTAGCGGACCGGAGTTCTGCAGTGGCGACCCCTAACCCGGAAAAGCCAAAAAGACAAACTTCAAGAAGAATGCATTTGTAAGTGCATTTGTGACAATGGCTCGAAATAGTACTACAACATAAACCATCAAGCATTAATACGGCTAAGAAACTCTTCCTTTTTATCAACTGAATATATTAAGCTCTTAAAGTATTTAACTGCATAACTCTCTCCATTAAGATTGTATATAAGTATAAAATGCATATGTGTGTGTGTGTGTGTGTGTGTGTGTGTGTGTGTGTGTGTGTGCGTGCGTGTGCGTGCATACACACACACACACACACAGATATATATATATATATATATATATATATATATATATATATATATATATATATATATATATATATATATGTATATATATATATGGGTCTACTTTATTTCACTGAAGGCTCATTTCAATGAATTTGAATTCACCCTGACCAAATCACTGAAAGCTCAAATTACTGAAAACTCATTTCACTGAATCTCATTTCACTGAAGTGACGTACTGGCACTGTGAAGAGTACTGTAAGGCAAGTAAAAGGTATATGCTCTTTTCCCCACTGTAGTGTGATCCTGGAGTTAGTATATATAGTTAGGGGGGATGTGGGGGGCACAGCCCCCCACCTAGTTTGGTTTTATATTATATTTTACCAAAAGCTTCAAAACAACAATGACTAACTCTCTCCAGAAGGCAATATATACCCAAACTAAGTGGGGGTTATGCCCCCCACAGCCACTAATGTGGGGGGGCTGTGCCCCCAGGTCTATATCATATGAGCGAATCACACAAATTGCGAATGCTCATAATACCGAACGTACCGGACCTCAAACTTCCTCTTGTGGGGGGCTGCACCCCCCCCACTAAATATATATTCCAAGTATGAGATCACACTACAGTGAGGAAAGGGCAAATATCCCATTCTTCACTCTACTGCAATCTCAGGAAAAGCACTTCGAGGTACGGTACGTTCGATATTATGAGTGTTCGCAATTTGTGCGATTTCTCAAGTGATATAGACCCATGCCCCCACCCCCCAACTATATATACTAACTCCAGGATCACACTACAGTGGGCAAAAGGGCATATACCTTTTACTTTCCTTACAGTACTCTACACAGTGCCAGTACTTCACTTCAGTGAAATGAGTTTTCAGTGATTTTGTCGTGGTGAAATGAAATTTGGTGAAATGAGCTTTCAATGAATATATACATAAATAGGTCTACTTTAGGAGATCGAATTTTAAATAATCGAGATGAGAAGATCGTAATTTCAAAGCAGCGAAACTTTACATTGCCGAAACTTGAAACAATGAAACACAACTGCACATGTCAGACATCAACTAGAACTTCTAAATAAAGATTGCGCACAGACAAAAATCAGCTACTACATTTGAATCCATAATTCAACAGACAAATATACATTTTTCAACATTTTTACAGGAGGTCAAGCCCCCCCTGCACCCCCCATATAGTGAATATCACCCCCACACCCCCTGCAAATTATATATACCAACTCCGAAATCGCATTACAGTGGGAAAATGGTAAATTTCCCGATCCTCACTGTACTGTAATCTCCATTAACAAGCATTGAAAAAATTCACATTGTTTAATAAAATTAAGTGTTTAAATGTAGTACCTGTTTTTTGTCTGTATTCACAATCTCCATTCAGAACCTACAACTGTGGTGTTTTGTGGTTTCAAGTTTCTGCACAGTCAACGTTTGTTGTGACTTTCAATTTCGGTCTTGTGTTCTTTCGATAAAGTGACAGGGATATATATATATATATATATATATATATATATATATATATATATATATATTCATAGGTTCATAGGATGATACTAGGCTTTTGGCTTGGAGGCCCTTATAAGCCTAGCCAAGAATTTAGATAGATATATAGATATGTATGGATCCCTATCACTTTATCAAAAGAACACAAGACAAACATTTAAATTAACGAGACAAAAACAATGAAACCTTAAAAGGACCAATGCCCACAAAAGAACAATTCATACCATCGAAAAACTAGCACTTTGTTTATTGAAACCTAGGAGCACAAAGAGCATCTGAATGGAGATCGCGGTACTGTGAGGACTGGAAAATTCCCCCTATTCCCCACTGTAGTGCAATCTCGGAGTTGGTATATCAGTTGCAAGGGGTGTTAGGGGTGCAGCTACCCTGCATGATTTAAAAAGATGTATTTAAGGTAAATAGAACAGTACCTTTATTACTTCATTTGAGCAATTGTCAGGCGAAATGGCCTTCCTGTATGCCATAGTTGTTCCGGTAAATGACAACTTAGTTTAAAGAGTCACACGTGTATTTCTACTGAGTGGTTATGCATGGAGAAGAGTTTTGGACTGACCATGCTTGTTTCAGTGTTTTATGCTTTGATTTTGTGCACGTTCATTATTTTAAGATTTTGTTTTCATCTCATTAATTTAAATTTCGGTCTTGTGTTCTATTGATAAAGTGATAGGGATCCATAGATCTATCTATCTATCTATCTATCTATCTATCTATCTATCTATCTAGATATATATATTTATATAGTTGTGTGTCACATTACTGAATTGACACCACACTGAAATGCAAATCATTGAGATGAGAACATCCTAGGTTTACAGGAACAAAACTGTACAACACTGAAACTTTTAATATCGAACTATGAATGGAGATCACAGTACAGTGAGGACTGGGTAGTTTACTGTTTTCCTCACTGTAGTGCAATCTTGGAGCTCATATATATAATTTGCACGTGGTGTGGGAGGTGCAGCCCTGCCCCCCCTGCAAAATCATATTTGTGCTTGTTTCCCACCTTTCCTATAACTAGTCTAGTCCAGATACAGATTTGCTGTATCAAGAACTGTCTGTAAGCTTCTGAGCCCGCCAAGCCTTTTTGTGTCGGAGGGAAGCCTTCTAGCTTGTCAATAGGAGTGGTAAGCACTAAGTAATCTATCTACCACAAAAGGAGTGGTTTCTGGCCCAGAAATTGTAGTTTATTGGGTGTTTGGACAATTTTTTTCCATCTCCTTCAACTTTCTGGTCTAAAAGCCCGCGTTTGCACTTTTCCCGCCTTTCATGTAACTAGTCTAGTCCAGATACAGATTTGCTGTATCCAGGACTGTATGTAAGCTTCTGATCCCCCAAGCCTTTCTATGTTGGAGGGAAACCTTCTAGCTTATCAGTGGGAGTGGGAAGCACTAGGTAGCCTATCTACTACAAGAGGAGTGGTTTCTGGCCCAGAATTTGTAATTTATTGGCCGTTTGGGCAGTTTTTCCATCTCTTTCAACTTCTGGTTTAAAAGCCCACATTTGCACTTGTTTCCCACCTTTCCTGTAACTAGTCTAATCCAGATACAGATTTTCTGTACCCAGGACTGTATGTAAGCATCTGTGAAGTGCCAAAGTCTGATCTTCAGTTTTTCCCTTAGATCTGCTAGTTCTCTACTCTCTTGCACTTTTACAAGCTTATTAGTCTAGCACTTTACCATACCAGACTTCTTGTAGCAATTATTATAGCACACAAAAGTGCTACCAGCACTAAATATTCTACAAAGAAACAGCTCCAGTACATATTATTAATGTCCACTCCTCCAGTCATGTCTAAAGATCAGTTCCTTGTGCTTTCTCCTATTAATCTAGTGAGCTTGGGCATCCTGAGGCAATGTAGCAACTGCCTCATGTACACCGACAATCCTCTCCACTTACCTCCCAACACTCAGGCTTCTGAGAGATGCACTTATATATCTAAACTGGGAGCCACGCACTCTCCAGCCAAAACCGGTCAAGAGGAGAAGGTCAACACTTGCACCACACCACATGGAACACATAGCCTTCCAGAACACACACCAGCACTGCCTTCACATAAAAATGCAAACCACACACCCATCTTCATGGAGGCTCTCAATAAAAATCTACCCAAACAGCAGATACCTCCAAGATAGAAATGCACTCGACCACCACAACACAACACTAATCATGAGACACATAACTCTCCTAAACAGTGTGCCACTCAACCAAAGCCCCTAAGGCAAAACAGCATGCCCAGCACACTAGTCATAGGTGACTCAATAGTGAGGCACACTGATGACCCACTCAATAGGTTGAATAAGGAGAAAGTAACAGTCAGCTGCCTGTCAGGTGCCAGGATCCACCACTTAATGCATGCACTCAGGTCCCTCAACATCAGTTACAAATATGACTCTGCCATTGTACATGTGCATATGAATGACCGGAGACGTACCTCCCTGGACTACATGAATAGAGACATGGAGGAGCTCTCAGATTATGTAGCCCAGGCAGGCATGTCCCTAGCCCTGTGCAGCATCCTACTATCACCCAGAATGATACAACAGTACAAGCAGAAAATTATTGATTTCTACAATTGGCTAAGTTTCTGCTGTCAGTCTAAGGGGATCCAGTATCTGTCTGCCTGTGATGACATGATTGACAGACCTCGATGCTTTGTCAAACATGGCCTGCATCTGTCACCCTTGGGCTTCCGGATACTGGCAAAGGCTCTTTCCACCCTTATAGTGTCTTTTTTAGGCAGTGTTCCAAAGACCAAATTACCACCCTAACAGCTACAAAGAAAAGCAATCTGAGGGTCATGCTGCTCAATGCTAGAAGTCTAAATCTGAAAATGCACTCACTCCAAGCACTCCTTAAAATGGAGAACATCAACATTTGATCTGTGACAGAGACTTGGTTCAAGGCAGCAGAAAGCACCCCTGCATTACCAGGCTATAACTCATTCCACACCTTTCGGCCTCAGAACTTGGAACGAAGCACCAAAGGCAGTGGTGTTTCCATATTCATAAAGGATGCACACACCTCCAGACTGGTAGCCCAACATAATGCATCAGAGATACTTCAGGTGCAGTGAACATTGGGTAAGACAGCGATTCAGGTCGTAGTCTGTTATAGGTCCCCAACCATGTCCCAAGACTAACACTCCACATTCCTAAGCACCCTGGAGAATATCAGGGTCCGACTTAACACTCTCATATTGAGCGACTTCAACTACCCCTCCACTAACTGGGAAAACTATTCATGTATCAATACATTTACCCAATGTTTCCTGGAATTCATAAATTCCAATGCCCTGGACCAGCTCGTTCTTAACCCCACTAGAGGTAGCGACATCCTTGGCCTGGTCATTACTAACATGGGCAACTGTTCCTCTACACCATTAGTTAACTCCTCCCTGGTTAGATCCAACCACAAACTAATCATCTTGGAAATCCACATCCCTTCCACCCCCCCCTACACAAAGATAACCACCATGAAAAACGTCTCCAAAGCTAACTTTGTGGCTCCTAAAAACAGAGGTGGCTAACTTCACAATCCCATGCAAATAGAAAATAGTTGCATGACTGCCTAATCATACACCAATGCACTGTATGAACGTGTACACAAATGCATGGATCTTGCTCTACCCAGTAGAACCAAGACGCTCTCCTCCAAAAAATGAAGCCAATCTGGTGGTCCCCTGCCATAAACAAACTCTACAAGAGAAGGAGGAAACTGATGCGAAATAAGGTGAATTCCCAAGACTGGAAAAACTCCCTTATCAGCCTCAACAAAAAGTTGAGATCCCTCATCAAATCCTCTAAATCTAGCTATGAAAACAGAATTGCAGCAGATAGTAAAGACAACCACAAGGCCTTCTATAGTTATGTAAAGAATCTCCATGGCAATACCCAGATTTGTTCTGAGCTGCTGCACAATGGTACCTCCTATACTGAGCCAACAGATATTGTCAATATACTGGCCGATAGATTCAGTGCCAACTTTTCCTCTCTTACCCCCCAAAGGACTAATCACAATACCAGTAGATTGCCAGGCACCCAGTATTACTGCTGCACAGCTTAAAAGAACACTGTCCAAGGCCAGGAATACAGCTTCTATGGGACCTGACAATATCCCTGGCTGTGTTCTACATGAACTACAGAGTGAACTGGCACCTCACCTGTGTGCCCTGTTCAATCACAGCCTCACCTCAGGCTTGTCCCTACCGAATGGCACACTGCTATATTCATCCCTCTCCACAAAGGAGGAGCAACTACAGACCCTGGGAACTATCGCCCCATTAGCCTGACAAGTCTGATATGAAAAGCTATGGAACGCATCATCATGGACCTAATAAACAAGGATATAGGGAATCTCCAAACTCTGGATCCCACACAGTTTGGTTTTGTGAAGGGTAGATCATGCCTGCTCAACTTGGTTGACTTCTGAGTCAGTCACCAGAGCTGTGGATGAAGGCAAGGTGGTTCATACAGCCTACCTTGATCTGCCAAGGCCTTTGATACCATTCTCCACTCAGGAATCATAGAAAAACTCACTAAGCTAGGCATCAACCCCTATATCACAAGGTGGTTTGCAAACTGGCTCACAGATAGAACCCACAGTGTGAAAGTAGCTGACTCCAAGTGAGACTGCCGACCAGTCATGAGTGGAGTCCCAAAAGGATCAGTCCTGGGTCCTCTCCTGCTTGGTATCTACTTCTCAGAAGACTAGGCCAACATGAAAGGAATCTGGCTGACAAAGTTCACAGAAGATTGCAAGTTGGGAGCCATTATTAACTCCCGAACTGATGTTGACATCCTACAAAAAGGCCTCACTGAGACCAACAACTGGTGTCAGAACCATGGCCTTATGTTCAATGCTAAAATGTGTCATCATCCCCTTTGGGAAAAACCCAGTTCCCATGAATTACCACATTGATGGTAGTCCACTGAACGCAGAAGGCATTATAAGAGATATGGGAACACAGGTTGATGGCAACTTCTGTTTTGACCACCACATTGCCACTGTGGTCAGAAAGTCCTTCTATGTGGCACATCTCATTACTAAGGGTTTTGCATCCAGGAAGAAAGAGGTCATTGTCTTCCTCTACTCTTCCCTCATTAGGCCATTCATCAAGTACAATGCCCCATTTGGCATGTAAAACTCAAAAATGAAAGACAAACCAAAAATGAAACACTGGCAACTGGTTCAGGCAAATAAAACGGTAGACTCCAAATGAAATAAGTGTATTTAATGAATAAAATAAAGCGCTTTTCATCCAGTATTTTTGTGTCTTTTGGCTTTTCCCAGTTAGGGGTTGCCACAGTGGAACTCTGGTCTGCTAATGATTGGTAGTTGATTTTTACGTACCGAGTTACCAGCCCTGACGCACAACCTTCAACAAAGGTACGCCCATTCATGCATGTCTCCACGCAGAAGACGCTCTAGCCGAGATTAACTTGAATTTCTTCAGATAAAACACAAGTACAAATTAGAGTTTTAAATATCCCTCACAGTTCTCCCATGTGATTGTTCAGTAGCAAGCTCTTAAAGGAACATCACTACAGTACCATGCAATGAACTGAACACGTCTTAGCTGTCCATACTGCAAATACATACAGGAAGGAAGAAGTGTAGAAATTAATGGCAAAGTGTTGAAAAGCAGTAATAGATATAATTGCCAATCCAGAATGGTACTTTATCTTGCTTTATGCTAACTATGTCCTTCCTTCTATGTAGAAAAGACAGAACGTAAACTAAAATATAGGATTTACGAACATACGTACAACATTTCAAAAAACAAAACAGAGAATGAATAAGCTAGACATGCAAGCGCAAACCCTAACCTAAATTCAAATTCTGGGTAATAAAACAAGTTTACAATGACTCAAGGGGTGGACCCCTAACAGTAATTCTTGAACAATTAGAATTACTGTGGCAAATTCTCTTGAATGCATATATTACCTCGGGATTGAATGGCGTGCTCAATTCATTGCATGCTGAAACTGAAAAATTTGAGGAGATAAATGTTCTAAAATATGCTCTAAAATGTTTTAATATATGTGCTTTATAAAATGTTTTTCTAAATAATATTTTACATAGGTTAAATAACTGAGACTTTTTTGCAATGTTTTTATACCTACGTAACAGTGAAGAATGACCTTGGATGGCATTGTAGTGATGTTCCTTTAAGAGCTTGCTACTGAACAATTACATGGGAGAACTGGGAGGGGTATTTAAAACTCTAATTTGTACTCATTTTTTATCTGAAGAAGTTCAAGTTAATATACTGGATGAAAAGCTCTTTATTATCCATTAAATACACTTATTTCATCTGGAGTCTACCGTTTTATTTGCCTGAACCAGTTGCCATTTGGCATGCACCTCACTAGACACCTGCAACAACTGGAGAGGCCACAAAAGTACCTCACAAAGAGAATCCTATGCCTTAAACACTTGTCCTATATGGACAGATTAAAAAAAACTCCAACTATTCTCTGTCTCATATCGCCTACTTAGAGGCAATCTCTGCTTGACTTACAAAGCCATGTCTGACCCAGCTCTGTTAGAAATGCTACATCTAAAGAAATCCTATTCCCTCCACACCATACACTCCAGAGGCCTCAACCTCATTACCACAATCAACAGAATGTGCTGGAAGGACAGGTTCATAACCCAGAGACTGCCCATGCTATGGAATAGACTTCCCATACATGTCAAACAGAGCACCTCACTGGCCCTCTTCAAGAGAAATCTTGATGAGTGGATGGGAAATAGAAAATTCACCCCGGGGATCACTCCAGTGGCTCTACTTGACAGAGGTACTGGGAACTAAGTTCGGGTGGCACGATGCCAGGGTAATCCTATGAGCTAGGCTTGTAAAGGCTCGAGGGCAATTAGCCTAGTACACACCTATGAACTAACACAGTCAGGAAGCATGTGATATATATATATATATATATATATATATATATATATATATATATATATATATATATATAGGTTCAAAGGTAGATACTAGGCTATTGGCCATAGGGCCTATATAAGCCTAGCTTTTGCCACCCAAGAAAATTATTTTCCTGTGCTCTTGTTGAGCAGAGCCACAGAAGTGATCCTCAGGGTGAATTTCCTATTTCTTATCCAATCATCAAGATTTTTCTTGAAGAGTGCTAATGAGGAGTTTTGTTTGATATAGATAGGTAGTTTGTTCCAGAGTATGGGAAGTCTCTCGGACAGGAATCTATTCTTCCGGCATGTTCTCTTTATTATGGTGACAAGGTTTAGGTCCCTAGAGCATGTAGCTCGGAGGGATTGGGATTTCTTTAAGTGGAACATGTCCATCAGCTCTGGGTTTGATATAGCTTTATATGCTGGGCAGAGATCACCTCTGAGTAGGCGATATGTGACGTAGTAAAGCTGAAGTTTTTTGAGACGGTCTGCGTAGGGCATCTGTTTGAGATCAGTAATCCTGTCTGTGAGGTATTGCTGTGGCCTTTCCAGTTGTTGTAGATGTCTTGTGAGGTACATACCAAAAGGAGCATTGTACTCTATAATGTGTCTAATGAGTGATGTGTAGAGGGGAACAATTACCTGTTTTTTCCTGGATGAAAAACCTTTTGTGATGAGGTGTGTCATGTAGAAGGATTTCCTGACTACTGGGGCAATGTGATTATCAAAGGAGAGACTACTGTCCTCCTGTGTCCCAAGGTGTCTTATCACGCTTTTGGTGTTAAGTAGATTACAGCCTATATGGTAGTTCATGGGTACAGAGGTTTTACACAAAGAGATGACAATGCACTTTTCGGCATTGAGCTTGAGGCCATGGCTTTGACACCAGGCATCTGTCTCAGTGAGGCCCTTTTGTAGGATGGCCACATCGTTAGGAGTTTCAATTATGGCTCCTAGTTTGCAGTCATCTGTGAACTTCATTAGCTAAAGACCTTTTGTGTTAGCCTGTACTTCAGAGAAGTAGATACCAAACAGGAGAGGACCCAGGACTGAACCCTGTGGTACACCACTTGTCACTGGTCTTAAGTCGGATTTGGCATCTGCTACTTTCACAGT
The DNA here is from genome assembly GCF_019279795.1 of Protopterus annectens. Taxonomy (NCBI): domain Eukaryota; kingdom Metazoa; phylum Chordata; order Ceratodontiformes; family Protopteridae; genus Protopterus; species Protopterus annectens. The sequence goes on from NC_056729.1 coordinate 1,604,586,942, forward strand.
GTGGGTTCTGTCAGTGAGCCAGTTACCAACCCATCTTGTAACATATGAATTTATACCTAGTTTAATGAATTTATCTATAATTCCAGAGTGGGGGATGGTGTCGAAAGCCTTGGGGAGATCTACATAGGCTGTGTGAACCACCTTACCCTCATCAACAGCTTTGGTGACTGCTTCAAAGAAGTCTATCAGGTTTAGGAGACATGATCTGCTTTTTACAAACCCAAACTGGATGGGGTCCAGAGTTTGGAGATTACCAATGTAAAGTTCCATGATGATATGTTCCATGGCCTTGCAGACCAGACTCATCAGGCTAATGGGGCGGTAGTTCCTGGGGTCCATGGTGGATCCCCCTCTGTGGAGTGGGATAACCATCACTGGGTGCCATTCAGTGGGCAGAAAGCCTGAGGTGAGGCTATGATTGAACATGGTACTTAGGTAGTGTGCCAGTTCGTTCTGTAGTTTGTGTAGAATGCAGCTTGGGATGTTGTCAGGTCTCATGGATGCTGTGTTCTTGGCTTTGGAGAGTGTGTTTTTTACCTGTGCAGCCATGATTACAGGAATTTTGCATTTTTCCAGTATAGAGATGGGCCCTTTAGGGGGGTGAGAGGGGAGTGTAAAGTTAGCACTGAACCTATCTGCTAGGATGTTGGCAATATCAGTTGGTTCTGTATATTTAGTGCCATTGTGCTGTAACTCTGAGCAGATCTGAGTGTTGCCACTGAGATTCCTGACATAGCTATAGAATGCTTTGTGGTTGTCTTTAGAAACAATGCCGATTTTGTTTTCGTAACTAGCTTTGGAGGATTTTATGAGGGGATCTCAACTTCTTACTGATGCTGACCAGGGAGTTCCTCCAATCATGGGATTTTACTCTTTTTTGCAGCAGTTTCTGTCTTCTGTTGTAGAGTTTGTTTATGACAGAGGAACACCAGATTTGTTTCCTTGTTTGGAGGATAGCATCTTGGTTCTGTTAGGGATAGCACGATCCATGCACTCGTATATGTGCTTATAAAGTCATTTGTGTAGGATTCAGCAATCGTACCTCTATTGTCCATCTGGATGGGTGTCGTGAAGTTTGCCACTTCTGTCTTAAGAAGCATGAAGTTGGCTATGGAGAATTTTTTTATGGTGTTTTCTCTAATGGGGGTGGGGGCAGGAAGTGGATGTCTAGAGTGATTAGCTTGTGGTTGGATCTGACCAACGAGGATTGACCTCTGGAGTGGAACACCGGTTGCCCATGTTGGTAATGACCAGGTTTAGGATATTGCTGCCCCTGGTAGGGGTGTGGATAAGTTGATCCAAGGCATTGGAATTTATGAATTCCAGAAAACGTTGAGCAAAAGAGTTGGTACATGAGTAGTTTTATATCTATATACATATCTATCTATATCTATCTATATATATATATATATATATATATATATATATATATATATGTATATATATATATATATATGTATCTATATATATATATATATATATATATATATATATATATATATATATATATATGCCTATCTCTCTCTACCTCTTTATATATATAGATATACATATAAAAACAACAAATCTACCTTTTTGAAGGGTGGCAAGCCTGCACCCCCCTCTGCAAATTATTTATACCAAATCTGACATAGTGAGGAAAATGGTAACTTTCCTGATCCTGACTGTACTGTGGTCTCCATTTTGCAGTTTGCTGTTTTAAGTTTTAATGTGCAGTTTCGTTCTTGTAAACTTTCGATTTTCTCATCTCAATGATTTGTGTGTTGGTATTGTGTTAATTCGATAAAGTGAAGTAGATCCATATATAGCTATTGCTATATATGTGCTATATATCTGTGTGTGTGTGTGTGTGTGTGTGTGTGTGTGTGTGTGTGTGTGTGTGTGTGTGTGTGTGTGTGTTTTATTAATCTAGCTACCATCTGCCAATATTACAAAATAATTTCTTTTTATTACTTAGTTTTTGATTTTTTTCTACAGTGCCTGCATAATGATTGTGATTTGTATACCTATGTTGTATTGTTAAATTCTGTACACCTTATTTCATACAGTTTTCTATACCTCGTTATATGGAATGTTCTTCATTTTGTGTTTTACAAAGTCCATAATCCTTGCAGTTCTACATTGAAAGCGTTTGTAATACATTCGTTGTTAAGAACTATCTAAACTGATTTACATGGCAAATAAAAATGAATCATATTAAGTTATCAAAAAAAACTTCTAAAAAGTATAAAGCAACATTTTTTACCATCTTTTAAATGTCCTATTTGAGGTTGCTAGTAAGCTGTTACTAAGCGTTTCACATTTTGCTCATTTGTTCCACATTACCACAATATTGGTATTACACATTCTGAAAATTGAAGGTTGAGAACTATGTACTTAAGTTAAGCCATACTCTAACTACTGTCTGTAAATATTATGTAATATTAACTCATGGAATATGTCTACTTAGATATGCATATTCTAGTTCTATATTCCTGCTCTCCTTTGAGTCTGGGTCATGCCTGAAAAAGGTCAACACACCTGTCAACTCAACTGGCAAAACAAAAAAAATTGCAAATAAATAAATAAATGAATAGGTTCATAGATGGTTACTAGACTAATAACCACTAGGGCTCTTACAAGCCTCTGCTCACATCCCAGATCATTTGGGTCCCGAGTATCATGGATGTCTATACAAGGGGAGGACATGTTAGTAGGAAAGTAACTAAGGGTTTTAGTGGGGGTGATAGCAAATAAATAAATACAGAGATGCCTTTCAGGTCTTTTCAGGCAATATGTGACAATGGTGAACTTCAATGCTCACATAAATATATGGGATAAGTTGAGCAATGTGTAAACCACAGGTAAAGGTCAACAGGAGAAACTTTTCCAGCTTGGGAATCTCCCCACATTCTGGATATAAATCAGCTTCATCACTTGCGGTGCTCCTCACAAGTGTTACTCTCATTAGGTATACAGCGAGTTGAACGCCGAGCCTCCTACATTCTTGCCAATGGGCTTCAGATGCCAGACATACCTCACAATACACACACACACACACACACACACACACACACACACACACACACACACACACACACACACACACACACACACACACACAGACACACACACACACACACACACACACACACACACACACAAACACACACACACTACACTTATTAGCAAAAGAACTGCATCTGAATTGTGAGAGAAGGTGAGTGGCATTTTTGTTTGACACAGAAAAGAAAAAAAAATTGTGAGATTTGTCAAGTAAGACTATGACTATTTTTGATTTTGTTCAGCCAAACTATCCCATCCCTGTTTTATTTTTAAATCTAGTATGTCTTGTGCTACTAACCTTTATGTAAATTTGGCATTAGAAACCCCTCACAGTCATATGTCATCTGCTGGTCTTAGGGAACACTACAAGATAATACTGGGAAGAGACCTCCTGTTGACTGATTAAACTCCATTTCCTCCTCCCTGTCATACTTTCACAGCCCCTAATTGCATGATACAGTACTTAACAACATTAACCCCCCCCCCCTTTTCCGGTGTACATTTACATTTTTGACCTAGCTCCTAGCATTGAAGAGAACAGAGATACAAAAAATAAACAATTGTATAGTAAATAAACAAAAACATACAATTTAAAAAAAAAATCTGCACCATTCCTATTTTTATTTCATATTATCACTGAGCTGTTGCCTGCTTTTGCATACTACTGAATAAGTGAATAATATAATTTCCGTATCTCCCAAAAGGTTTTTCTTGTTGTTGTTTTTGTTTACACAACCCAATCTGTGCATCTTAATTATACATACTCCTCTCCCAGATCATCAAATGTAAGAAACATCTGACCTCCCCAGCTTCAGCATTCTTGCCCTCACATTCTTTAGATGATTCCTAAATTTCTTGATGTTCACTAACAGTTTCCTTTTAACTGGCCACTGATTTCAAGTGTGGGAGAAATGTTTACTTAAAACAGGCTTAAAGCTCCCCATTCATAAAACCGACAGTGAATACCCATTTACCTCCAGCAGAACTTATACTGAGGTACTAGCATGTTTATTCTCCAAGACATCTAATTCCCCATGTTCTAGACGTGTACTTCATAGTACCCCACCACACCTATTGTCACTGGCCACCATAGGTAAATAGTTCAGCTATTAAATCCATCCTTAAAACCAGAATAGAATATACCAGAAAAGCCCTGATAGTTGCTGACTGTATGTCTCTCTCTCTCTGTATATATATATATATATATATATATATATATATATATATATATATATATATATATATATGTCAGAATGACTGCATTCATTCTGTATGTGGATTAGGTATGTGTCACAGTGTTCTGCCTTCCTGGAACAAGACAAAAACAAGAAGTGTATCCACCTTCAACTTGTACAATATCTCTCAAAGCATAACATAATAGCAAACTGCCAACATGGCTTTAGACCACATCACAGTACTACCACTGCCCTGCTTTCTTTTGTAGAGACTATTAACCAGAACCGTAACAACAACTTACTCTCTTCTGCCCTCTTCATTGACCTCTCCAAAGCATTCGATATGGTAAACCACCCCTTATTACTTAATACTCTTGAATCCATCTCATTTGATGCCCCAGCCATTAAATGGTTTAAATCTTACCTCACAAACAGAAAACAAGCTGTTCTCTGGGATAACCACATCTCTTCTCTCCTGCCTGTTTCCATTAGCGTTCCTCAAGGCTCTATTTTTGGCCCACTTTTTTTCTCCCTCTTCATTAATGATCTTCAAACAATAATCCCTCAAGCAACCTGCATTCAATATGCAGATGATTCGACACTCATCTGCTCAGCTCCATCTACCCCAGAACTAATCTCTCTCACCCAAAAAGTATTCAGTACAGTAGAAGCATGGTTCTCTAGTCGTTTCCTCTTACTAAATGCCAAAAAAAACAAACTTCTTCTTTTTACTCCCACATCTAGAACCTCCCCCTTACATTTCTCCATCTCTTCAAACAGCGCCACTGTTATCTTACCCGACACTTCAACTAAATTGTTAGGTATTACAATTGACAATAATCTCTCATTCGACCTACACATTAACAACTCCATAAAACTAGTTAACAGAAAGATAGGATCCTTATATCGAATCAGACCATTTCTTACACCATCTACCAGAACAAGGATTGCTCACTCTCATCTTATTTCAACTCTTCTATATGCTGCGCCTATCTTCACTAACCTCAAAAAAAACAGCCTTAACAAACTGGCAACCTGTTATAATAACATTTAATATGGTCCAAAGAACTTCTGGATAACTGAGGATGAAGCAGTGAGATGTAAACGTGCTGTGGGTTTCCCAAAGAATCTCCAAATGATTAATTGAATATAGATTTTATTCCAAACAGACAAGCGCTTTCGCTAAAAGTAGCTTCATCAGGTCTATAACAATACAAGTGAATTAAGTTCCTATTTTTATAGTCTTTGTGATTTAATCAAACTTAATACCATCATGCACTTAAAAGGGAAACGTCACTACTTTTAAGAAGCAAAATTCTTCTACAGATAAAAACCATATTTCCTTCTAAAACATTTGTATGAAGATAAAACATGTTAAAAAGCTTCATTACTATTGTACATACACGTTATGAAATATATAAAAAATATATATAAAATATATTTGATTATTGGAATATGTGATAAACATGCCTAAATTTCTATGTAAATGTATGAATATATGATTGTATGGTCACAAATTCATCTAACCTATCATAACTATGCTGAATGATATGTATGAAACATGTATATATATATTTATGCTGAAAAATGGATGTGTGTCTATAAAAAATGTATGTGTATTAACAATATGTATATAATACCTAGTTATCATATTGATATATAGACATATTAGAGTGCTGGTGCAATGAGGATATGTACCTTCACTCCTTTGTTCTTTGTTAATCCAATCAGTATTTTTCAACTGGTTATTTGAGAATTCAACTGTATTGAGTGTTTTAGTACTAACTCTTGTAGTAGTTTTTTATTTATATAGAAGAGTTTGCTATCTTTTATTTTTAATGTTTGCTTGCAAACTCTATTACTAACTCTTAGATTTCATTATAATGAGTACTGCTATTACATTTTTGTATGACAATTTTTTTGTATGATAATTTTTTGTCTCTGAATGTATCTCACTCTGTGGAGCTTTTCTCCCCGGGCCTCTACTGAAAATGGAAATTTCTCCAGCTAGACTAGCCCGGTCAACAAATGTAAAATAAATAAAATAAATAAATAAAGATTGCCTGTGTAAATGGGTCCCCTACAGATGCTCAAACTTCCAAAAGGCTAACTTTCAAATGGCTGAGATATATGATCGACTTTTGGAAGTTCAAACGTTCTGAATGGACAGCTCTCTATAGTGCAGAATGGGAAAATTTCCATTTTCCACACTGCAGTGCAATCTTGGAGTTGGTATATTTAAATAGCAGGGGGTGTGGGGGCAGCCCTGCTAGCAAAGAGTAGGTACTTTTTTTTTTTTTTTTTTTTAACATGTTTGAAATTTCAAAAGTTGAACATATGGTCTCAGCCATATGGGTTTCAGCTTTTTGAAATGTTTATCATGTATAGTACACCCGTGTAAACACGTTCAAGTACTTTTGGAATAGGATGAAAAAAATAATTGGGAGTATTACCAATATCCCCCCCATTAAGCACCTCCACAAATAAAAAATAATTAATAACTATAAAAACATTCTCATGCAACCAATCCAAATGATAAGTGACTGCTTTCAAAACAACTATCCATGCAGTCAAAATCCAGACCATTATAGCTACCCTCACGTATATCCTTTGGCAGAACATGCAGCAATGTTTACATCTCTAAAATAAACAAAAAGCAAGGAAAAAGCAAGGAAAAAAAACTACTGCAAAACATTATATCCCTTATCTAAACTCATAATAAAGCATAAAAACTAACTGTGACTGTCATATCTGGAAGTAAGCCATTGGTCACAGCCAACAAGGGAAGCCTTTTCATAGACTCTAGTAATTACAAACTTATCAACCTCACACATATACATTATGAGATGATGGAGACAATCATCATGGTGCCTATTAAGATACACACAGAAAACATCCTTCTCCATGACATTAGCCAGTACAGTTTTAACTTCATAAATTATTTTAAGAGTGCGGCTTCCACCTTGGATGAAGGTTTATCTGTCCTTATTGCTTAAAGTGGAGTGGCTAAAGCATGTCACACTTTACTGCATGACAGACTTCCACATAAATTGAGCGATCTGAAATAAATGAAGCCATGATAAAAACAGCCAATATTTGGATACGCTGGTATATATGGCAGATGAAAATAGGAAGACTCCTATCCTGGCTATCATTTGTCATTAGTGGTAATCCTCAAAGTTCTGTTCTGCTACCAGTCCTTTTTGGTATCCTTCTTAGAGATCTTAAAACTGACTTCAGTGGCTGGTTGACAAAAATTGCAAATTATATCAAACCTGGTAGCATTAGCAAGCTCTGTCACATAGAGGGCTAAAGCTCTGACTATGGGCCCAGTGATTTTAATTAAATTAGTAGTATGGGCATCTGAAGGCACTGTCTGGGGAGAATGGGCATGTCCATTCTGTAGGTGAGTCCTCATACTGCAATCTTCTTAAATGTTGATTCCCTGTGGAGTCCAAGAATGAGCTAGACAGTTGTTGCCTTCAGGGATGCATGACAGTGGCTGCGTCACTGCAGCGGCAGGATGAAATGCCACCATGGTCATTGCATATCTGTCCCTAGACATGACTGGGATAGTGTAAAGGGGGTGAGAATCTATATCCACACTTGTTAGCAATAGCATGACATTGCCCCAGGATTCCTCAGTCTCATCACTAACCCAGAACCTGGGTCAGACTTAGTCTGGAGAAAGCAAGCCTGGTTCAATAGACCAAGTGAACATTGAGGGGTCCCTAGGATCAGATGATAGCTGTGGGCAAGAAAAAAACATATGTAACCCTGCTGACACAAATTCCCTTCAAACTCACCATTAAGCACGAATTGTGTAGTAAAAATGACCTTGTCTTTAATTGTTAAAAAAACAGTATCCTGTTATTTGGCAACCCCTTCCACCACCACCAGCTTTAAACACCACTAATGGGCAACAACTGAAGACTGAAACAATAGCAAAAGATCTTGGAGTCCTTGTAGATTTCATACCCATATAGATGCTACTTTGGCAAATAATATTGTCTCCCATCTGATATTCTGTGGGGTTATCAGACCAAATGCAGATGATTTCACATATTTGTCTATTTTCTTTTACTGACAGGCATAATCCTCCAGAGCTAAAGCCCATTTGCAGAAGATGTCTAGGAGGGAGAATAGATCTAGTTACACTACAACACAAAAAGCAATTAACATCATAGTGATGATGCTGAGGATATGATGTTATAGTTTAAAAAGTAATATAAATAATATCTGCAGTAGTATACAATAAGTGTAACATACAAACATTAGTTAAAGTATTAATGGTTACAGTCTATATCTGACAAAATGGATACAGTTGTGTATAGATATGAAGAGTTAAGAATTATTGGATTTAGAGAAGTAGAAACAGGTAAGGATCTTTAAAACTGTGATTGGGAGGGTGGCCTAATGGTTAAGGTGTTTGCCTTACCACTACAAGATGCAGCATTTGAGTCTCACAAAGGATAATTGGCTAAGCTTAAAATGGCTCCCAAAGGCAGTTAGCTTAGTATTAAACCATGAACCTAAAACAGACAAGACTAATGAGAAGTACAGTAAGATAGGATTAACTTAGGGAAATAAAGTGCCAATTAAAAGTTAGACTTTTGAAGAAAGGCATTTTAGTTTAGTTCTGTTTTCTTAGGTGGTTTCTATTCTCATTTCTGGTAGGAGATTGTGTTACATTTTTAATTTATCCAAATGTTTTGGGTTTCTAATACCATGATGAGAATGGGCCCCATTCCTAAGTCAAAGTACAATTAAAGTTCATGAAATTAGTATTGTTTCAATCTTTGATATCAGCCAAAAGTGCTCTTGACAGCACCTGTAATGTGTCCAGTCATGAATCCTTTTGCAATTTGTATGTGGTTACATGTATTGGTGACATATCTAAGTACAACTGTAAATTCTTTCTTATAAGACCCATTGCTCCTACTCCTATTAGAACTGTCTGCGTATCTTTCTTCCACATTGATCTAATTTCTGCCTGTAAATCCTGATATTCTATGACTTTGTGTCTCTCTGTATGCAAGACACTGGGTGTTGCGATTTCAATGATCAATGCTACTTTTGTTTTCCTTTCGTGGACCACTATATCCAGTTTTCTACCAACTATCTTTTGAACATTTTCTATGATGCTTTGTGGCTCATGTTTCCAGTGTTTTTCAGCCACTTCAGTACCATAATGTTTGCACAATCCCCAGTGCAACAGTCTTGCCAAGTTATTATGCCTTTCAGTATCAGTCCTTCTACCATTAGTATGTCACAACCAGCAATGAGGTGTGCAACTGTTTCCAATTTTGTTTTACAAAACCTACATTTGTTTGTTTCTCCCACAAAAAAAATCCAGCGATTCTCTGTCTCATACCATCTACTGAGAGGCGATCTCTGCTTGACTTACAAAGCCATGTCTGACCCAAATCTGTTAGAAATGCTACATATAAATTCCAATCCCTCCACACCACACACCCAGAGACCTCAACCTCATTACCACAATCAACAGAGCATGCTGGAGGGACAGGTTCATAACCCAGAGACTGCTCATGCTCTGGAATAGACTTCCCATACATGTCAACCAGAGCATCTCACTGGGACTCTTCAAGAGAAATTTTGATGAGTGGATGGGAAATTTTCCACATTTCTTGCCTTCTCATCTGGTCCATCACCTTATATTCTTTCTTTTGTTTTTTGGCACATTCAGTTGCTGCTTGATTTTTATCTACTTCTAGTTTGATTTCCATCCCTGCTTGACTCTGAAATGTTTCAGCTAGACTAAGCAGGGAAGTCATCTTAGATTTATTCTCCTCATGTTTCCAAACTTTCACTACATTTGGGTCTTGTGAAGTCAGCAGATATGTGTGCAGTCCCACAACTGCAGATATATACATGTAATCAATTTCAAGGAGGACCATACCTCCTTCAGAATGGGGAACATATAGTCTTGGTATGCACTGATTTTTATAACTCATTTGGTAAGCATGAAACATCCTTCTTGGTTTCCAGTCTAATCTATCCAACACATTTTGGGGACAGTCAATCACTCCAAAACTGCAAGTTAGGACAGGAAGAACAAATTGATAGAATAGCAGCTGTGACAGAGAGTCACCTTGGAATATCCCCCTTTGAATTTTTATCCCTGGAATTATAATTTATCCTTTATCATGGCTTAATTGCAAAGTAGTCTGCCACTGTTTCATGGTCACTGTAATGTAATCAATCAGTTTAAAGTGTAACTTATATATTTTTAAGCACTCTTTTATCCATGAATGTGGGATACTATCAAATGCTTTTTTGTAGTCAATCCATGCCATACTTAGATTATTCCCCTTTTTACTGTTATCCAATATGACTTTATTAACAAATAATCCTTTTGTTTCATATGACTTTCTTTTATTGCCCTTTTGTTCTATTGCTAGAATTGAGTTTTCTTCTAAATGACTATAAGCTCTGTCTGCATCAGTTCCAGTGTACAGTTTATACATCGTCGGAGGGAAAGTTATTGGTCTATAATTTTTAGGGTAGCTTTCAGGTTCACTCTTAAGAAGGAGCATTGTTTTTCCTGTTGTTAGCCAGGTTGGTAGTTATTCGGGATGTGCATATAAATAGTTCTTACTCATGGCTAAATCTTTGTGCAAAGATGTTAATACTTTTAACCAGAAGTTAGGTACTGTATTTGGGCCTAGGGTTTTCCACTTAGAGGCTTTTCTTAACTTTGTTTCAATATCTCTGGCCATTACTTCATCTCATTTCATATCCTGTACCTTTAAACTTCTTATTTCTTCTTTTACTTCTTCTATCCATTTAGCATCTTTGTTATGTTCCACAGGATCTTCATAAATAATTCTCCAAAATGTATCTATTTCCTCTTTTTTATTGATCTTTCAATTCCTTTTACCTTATTTCCCATTTATCTATAAAACTTTTCTGGGTCATCAACAAATTGCTTATTTTGTACTTTTCCTTTATATTTATCTGCATATCTTCTAAGTTTTTCCTCCTGTGCTGAGATTTTTAGTTTATTTGCAATAGTGCATGATAAATCCTGATCTGTTCTAATATTGCGCATTGCTTTTATCACATCTATCTAAGCATTTTTATTGATCTGTTCCCTCTTCTATACTCTTCTAACAGTGACACTTCTTGTCTTAGTTGCTTTATGGTTTTCTCTATTTGATACTTCCATGATGGTATTCAATTTCTCCCCTTCCTTTCCCTCACTACCCAGTGTTCTTGTGGTAGAAATTTATCAGTTATTAATTTAGCTGCACAGTAATATATTCTGTTTACTTCTGTTATATCACATGGATCTCTATGGACAGTCCTAATTACTGTGTACAGTTATTTTATCAAACTTCTAACTTTTTGGATTTTATTGACCTTCTGTAGTCTGTTTCTTTCATTGATCTTAATATGTCTATCAATCTCTAATAAATCAAGCAACTCTTCTCTTAGCTCATTTTCTTCTAAACTGAAGGCACATTTTTTGTTTTCCATTTCCTGAAGGCATTCTGTAGAAAGTTCTATAGCATCTTTCTGTGGCACATTCTCTTCAGTTTCATCCTATGCCATCCATTGCTCTGTCATATGGGAACTCAATGGCCTATGACTCCTCAAGATTGACTGCATCAGTTTCCACAAATTCCTGTTCCTTCCCTTGCTACCCAATTTCAAGTGAATGTTTATACTGGTTTCCTGTGGAAGGCTCCAAAATGTCTTCATATGCACCTAACCAATTGCTTCCCATTCCACTGGTTTCCCCTTAATTTGGATGTCCATTGCTCTATCCTGTTGTAGTGCTTTCTGAATTAGATTTTCTACACTGAATCCTTCACTTTGCAGGTGTCTACAGTGGTGAGGAAGTCATTCTATGTTGCACAACTTATAAAGAAAGTTTCAGTTTCTATTTCTTTAACTTCTCCATTACTAATCTCCTTTTCTACTTTTCCTCTTTGTTTTCTTATTTTTTTGTATTGTAAAGTTTTCCATGTCTGGATTCCTTTGCCTGTATTTCACTCAAATATCTTTGGTGGTGGTCTTTTTGTATTGATTAGTTTTGCTTTCTCCTTTGCATAGATATTACACCATATTAAATCTATTTTTCTTTCCCATGTCCATATTTCTTCTTCAGATATCTCCTGATCTTTCTCTTTCTCCTTACTTTGGGGACTTGTTCCATCATGCTGTGATGTAACCTGTGTTACACCTTCTACATCAAATCCTTCACTTCACAGGCATTCCATAACTTCACCTTCTATTTGTTTTAACTTCTAATTTACTAATCTTGTTCTCTATATTCCTTCTTTGTGATATTATTTTTTTATTGTGAAAGTTTCCATATCTAGATGCCTTTGTCTGTATTTGTCTTCAAATATCTCTGAGGCAGCCTTTTTATATTGCTTAATTTAGTTTTCACTTTTACATAAATATTGCACCATATCAAATTGGTTTCTCTTTCCCATGTCCATATTCCTTTTTTATACTTTTCAAAAATCTCTGGGTTTTCTTGTTTATATTTTTGCTCTTCCTCAGATGCTTCTTTTTCCAAACAAATCAAAGTTTCTTGGTCTATATACTGTTTTTTCACAAATCTATTGTATTAATGAACACAATTTTTTATTTGAAGCTTCTGAAAGTTTTTTTTGCGGAAGTATTTTTCTTTCCTCTAATTTCACTCTTAATCTTTTTATATAGCTTGTGTCTGGAAATTCTGGGCTTTTTGCATAATAGTAACAATACATAATTTCTTTCTTATCCTCAATATCCTCCACTCTATTGTCTTTATGGCTCTTCTTTAGCCTAGCAGCTTTTGTGATTTTTGTGGATTGCTACTTCCTTCTACAATGGGGGGGGGGGTCATACTCCCCCTGGGCCTAGTCTTGCCCAGCCCCATTGGAGGAATGTTTCTGTATTTTGAGGATTCTACACTGTCATTTTTTCAAGTCCTGGCATCAGTGTGCCTACCAGGATTGGGCACTTTTTTATCCTGGGTGTTGTGCACCACGCTATCTTTTTTTAATTTTTGACCTACTTCTGTCCATGATATATGCTATATAAACACAGTCTATATATCAGTGTCATCTTGCTGAGCTTTTGTGAAAAACAGGGTCCACCCCATGAAGGTACTCACCAAGACTTGAGGATTAATTCAGTTTCAGCAATACTACTCTCCTTTCCTTGCTGACTTATCATATCTCCAATCGGACCCCCACAGTATGGCTACATGAATGGAATATAAGGCATCTCTTGTAGTGTTTATTAGATTTGGTGGTTACTAGAAAGTTTAGATTTTGAGATCTCAGGTTTCTGGTTGGACAGTCTTTGTTGATTACAGTGGCAAATACTAGCTATTTATTTGGATTGTATTTTATGCCATAGAGTACTTTAATTGTTAGTATTAATGTGTATTTCAAATTAAACCAGTATATTTTTTGAGAGCAATGCAGTTGTGAGTTTGGTTTTGGACACTGACAGTATATTTGTGGGCAGATTGGTGTAATGAGGGAGATGATTTTTTTGAGCTATGATACAGAATCAGAATTGCCTAGACATGGTAAGGCCTTGCTGTCTGTAATTATGGTGGCTGCAAAAAAAGCAGTTACTAGAAAATGGAAATCAAAAGTTTCAAGGTTACTCTCCAGTCCAGCTGGTGAATCTGGGAATTTTGAGGCAATGTTACAATTGCCTTATGTACACAGACAACCCTCTCCTCCTTCCAACAAACACTAATACATGTGAGAGATACAGTTACACAGCCAAACTGGAGGTAGAGCTCTCTCAACCCAAGACTGGCACAGTCAGTCAGGAGGAAAAGGTAACCACCCACACCACAAATCCAGTCTCACACAAACCTATTGCATCTGCATACCCAACACATAAACACACAAAAACATACACGGAGGCTCTAAATAAAAATCTACCTAAACAGCAAAGACCTCCTAAGCAGATATCCAAACAACAGCCACCACTCAATGATACCCACAACTCACATATCTCACAAAATCAGTGTGCCTCACAGTCACAGCCCATAAGGCCAAACAACACACCAAATACACTTGTTATAGGGGTCTCTATTTCCGGCACACTGACGTCCCACTCACCAGACTGAACAAGGAGAAGCTCACTGTAAGCTGCCTGTCGGGTGCCAGGATCCGCCACATAATGCAAACACTCAGGTCACTCCAAAGCAAGTACAAGTATGACTCCGTCATTGTCCATGCTGGTGTGAATGACCTGAGATGTACCTCCCTGGACTACATGAAAAGAGACATAGAGGAGCTCTCTGACCATGTAGCCCAGGCTGGTATGTCCCTGACCTTGAGTAGCATCTTGCCTTCACCAAGAATGATGCCACAGTATAAAGACAAAACGATCAGTTTCAACAATTGGCTAAAGTATTGGTGTCATTCAAAGGGGATCCAGTGGCTGTCAGCCTGGGATGACATGCTCGACAAGCCACATTGCTTCACTAGGGATGGCTTGCACCTGTCACCCTTAGGCTTTCGTATACTGGCCAAGGCTCTTGCCACCCCCATAGTGCCTTTTTTAGGCAAGGCTCAAAGGACAAACCCACCTCCATAGACAACCCAAAGATAAAAAAACTAAAGGTAATGCTACTCAATGCCAGAAGTCTAAACCTCAAGATGCACGCACTCGAGACTCTCCTCAGTATGGAGAAAATCGATGTCTGTGCAGTAACAGAAACCTGGTTCAAGGCTCCTGAGAGCACCCCAGCACTACCAGGTTATAACTCATACCATGCATTTCGGCCCCAAAACTCGGACCGAAGGACAAAAGGAGGGGGAGTATCTATATTCATCAAAGATACCTATACCTCCAGGTTAGTGGCACTGCACGAAGCATCAGAAACCATCCATGTGCAACTAACAGCGGGCAAAACTGCCTTTCAGTTTGTAGCCTGCTACAGAACACCCTCCCTATTACAGGAACCCCACTTGGCATTTATGAGAACACTGGAGAATATGAAGGTCTCTCCAAACACTATGTTATTGGGTGACTTCAACTACCCAAACATTGACTGGGAAAACTACTCAAGCCCAAACACCCTCACCCAACAGTTCCTTGAATTTATAAACTCTAACGCAATGGAACAACTGGCCACCACTCCCACAAGAGGGAACAACATATTGGACTTGGTCATCACCAACATGGGTACTCTATGTTCCACACCAGAGGTAAATCCCTCATTGGTAAGATCAGACCATAAACAATTTTCCCTGGACATCCATATCCCGTCCCCACCCCCAGCCAAGAAAATCACTGTAAAGAATTTCTCAAAAGCCAACTTTGCACTTCTCAAGACTGAGGTGGAATCCTTCAAAGCCCCTGGGCCAGAGGATAATACAGCCCAATCCGCAGAATCCTTTACAAATGCATTCTATGAGCACCTGCAGGAATGCATGGATCGTGCTATCCCAAATAAAACCAAGACTCACTCCTCCAAAAACAGGAGACCAGTCTGGTGGACCCTGACCATAAATAAGCTATACAACAGAAGGAGGAAGCTACTACATGACAGAGCAAAATCCCAAAAAGGGAAGGCATCTCTGATCAGTATTAGCAAGAAACTTCGATCCCTCATAAAATCATCAAAGGCCAGTTTCGAAAGACAAATTGCCCTTGACACTAAAGATAATCACAAGGCCTTCTTTAGTTATGTCAGGAACATGGGCGGAAACTCCCAGATATGCTCTGAATTGTTGCATAACGGTACAAAATATACTGAACCTACAGACATAGCCAACATCCTAGCAGACAGATTCAGCGCAAACTTCTCCCCCCCCTTCCCCCCCAAAGGAGCAAACGCCTATCCTAACTGAATGTAACCTCCCTGACATCACAGATGCACAGGTGATAGCTGCCCTCACCAATGCAAAAAGCACGGTGTCCCATGCTGTGTCTTACATGAGCTCCAAGAAGAACTGAACCCTCACATTAAGTCACTGTTCAAACTTAGCCTTACTACAGGATATGTACCCAAAGAATGGCATACAGCTACAGTGGTCCCACTCCACAAAGATGGTGCTACAATGGACCCCGGAAACTATCGTCCCATAAGCCTGACTAGTCTGGTCTGTAAAGCTATGGAGTGTATTATCATGGAACTCATAAACAAAGACATTGGAAGCCTCCAGACACTGGACCCTACCCAATTCGGCTTTGTTAAGGGCAGAACTTGCCTCTTAAACCTAGTTGATTTCTTTGAAACAGTTACCAAAGCCATAGATGAGGGCAAGGTAGTCCACACATCCTACCTGGACCTTGCAAAAGCCTTCGACACAATACCCCACTCGGGCATCATAAATAAGCTTACCAGCTTAAATATCAACCCCTATATCACAAGATGGGTTGCAAACTGGCTCAGAGATAGAACCCACATGGTAAGAATCACAGGTGCCATGTCCAAATCCAAACCAGTTACAAGTGGCATCCCACAGGGCTCAGTTCTGGGACCTCTCTTGTTCGGTATATACTTCTCTGAGGTTCAGGCTAACATGGGATTATGGCTGACAAAGTTCGCAGATGACTGCAAACTGGGGGCCATAATCGAATCTCCAGCTGACACAAGCATCCTCCAAAAGGGTCTCACAGAGATGGATGCTTGATGCCAGAGCCACGGCCTCAAGCTAAGTGCTAAAAAGTGCATAGTCATCCCCTTTGGGAAAAACAAGGTGCCCACAAATTACCACATAGGTGGTAATCCATTAAGTACGGAAGAAGTAATTAGTGATTTGGGGACCAACATAGATAGTAATCTCTCCTTTGATAATCACGTTGCCAAAGTGGTTAGAAAGACCTTCTATATAGCCCACCTTATCACAAAAGGGTTCGCATCTAGATCAAGAGAGTTCATTGTGCCCCTCTACTCGTCACTTATCAGGCCCATAATTGAATACAATGCCCTTTTTGGGATGTACCTTACCCGACACCTGTAGCAACTGGAGAGACCCCAAAAGTACCTCACCAAGAGGATCATGGGCTACAAACAGATGTCCTATGCAGCTCGACTAAAGAAACTCCAGCTCTACTCAATTGCTTACTGCCTACTCAGAGGTGATCTATGCCTGACGTACAAAGCCATGTCAAACCCAGAATTAATGGACATGCTCCACCTCAAAAAATCCAAGTCCCTAAGAGCTACACGCTCCAGGGACCTAAACCTCAGCACAAAAATAAATAAGACATGCTGGAGGGACAGATTCATTTCCCAGAGGCTCCCCTCACTCTGGAATAGCATTCCAATTCATGTTAGACATAGCCCCTTGCTGACCCTCTTCAAGCGAAATTTGGACACGTGGATGGGAAATCGCAAATTCACCCCTGGGATCACTCCTGTGTCCCTGCTAGACAGAGGCACAGTAAACTAATCTTAAAAGGGTACCTTCTGTGACCTACTTCACAGAGGCACAGTAGGCTAATCTAATAGGGAGGCGGAAGCCAAATACACTCTGGCTAGGCTTATAAATGCCCTAGTGCAGATAGCCTAGTATCTACCTATGAACCTATGAACCTATAAACCAACTATATGAGAAGTAGTGAATATAGTAACAGAAATGAAACAACTAGAATTGAGATCTTTAGAAAAAGGTATGGGCAAACTACATAGGAAAAACATGGGAACTATGGGAACCATACATACAGGGGAGGAATGAGGTTTAAAAGAAGGCAGAACTTAAACGAGCTATGCAATGTTTGACTGAAAATGATTGAGCAGATTATAAGTGATGTATAATATTTGCAACTGAGAGTGTGTCCATATGGTTTGTGATGTAAAATGCTTGAAACTAGGATTGTGTTGGTGTGGTTTGTTTTCATTTAGATAAATGTATGCTTGTTTATGTTATAAGTGATAGTTTAATAAAGATGTTTCTTGTTTAAAAAAGGGACAATAATTGAATAATTTATTCAATGTTGCATAGGTTATATGATACACAGCAATATATGTGAAGAATAATGTTTGCTAATTTTAGCTTGTTAATACAGTTTGATTACTTTATATAAATGTAAATGTGCCTGTGTCACAAGTGATAATCCAAAGAAGGTGTTAAAAAAAAAAGACAGTATATTTGGTAATTCCTTTTTTAAGTGCAACCTGGATCCCTTTTTAAGCCAACCTGGATAACTGGATAGGAAACAGAAAATATACCCCTGGGATTCCACCTGTGTCCCTGCTGGACAGGGGCTTTGGGTGCTGACTTGTCTAAACATGAGATAAACTCTTGGCTAGGCTTATAAGGGCCTCAGGGCCAATAGCCTAGTAACTTCCTATGATCCTATGATCACCTTACATGGTTGAGTTTTTGGGAATATTGATCATAACAGAGGAAGACTATAATACACTGTGTAGCATAAACATTAGGCTGTGTTTAGATGTGATGACTGAATTAGTTAAGTTTTGGCCTTATAAAGCATTCAAGTTGTATTGATGGTTTTGCATAGAAAACAGTTTATATGTTTGCCAAAAATGGAGTTTATCATTTTTGATAATTCCTAACATTTTGTATGGCTAATGTTATTGAATGGAGTCTTATTTAGGGAAATAATGGAGAGATTAGAAGATTGTTTGCTTGAAGACGTGGACTGAAAACGAATCAGATTTGTATTTTGGGATTAGCATAAATTGAGAGTTGATTAGCTAGAGTTCCAGTTCAAGGATTATTTCTTGGACTGTGATTTGCCATTGTTTAAGTGTGGGGACTGAACAAATTAGAATAGAGTCATCTATATTTTATACAATTGTTGGGGTCTATATTATAATCTCGAAGTTATGGAACTGTGAATATAATATGGTCGACACCATATGATCGAAGTTCCGTAACTTTGAAAAAAAAAACTTAGACAAGAAAAATTTACCCTGATGGGTTAAAGCAGGGGAGCAAGCCCCCCTGCACCCTCTGCTACTTAAATATACCAACTCTGAGATCGCACTACAGTGTAGGAAAGGGAAATCTTCCCTTTCCACACTGTAAGTGCGATCTCGGAGTTGGTATATTTAAGTAGCGCGGGTGTGGGGGATGCAGGGGGGCTTGCCCCCCTGTCTACACCCTTTTGTTTTATTTTCTATGTTTTAAAAATACTTTTAATGATGATTCGATGTTTTACTACTTCGATCAGTAGTGATCGATATTTACTGATTTGAAGTAGTAAAACTTCGATCATTTAATATAGACCCCAATTGTTGCTCTATTGATTACAGTGTGTGTGTCATTGATGAAGATGTTAAATCAGACAGGTACTAATAAAACTCTTATGGTGTACCTGCAGAGATCTTTATCCCACCTTACAACTTGAGATTTCTCTGAGAGATAGCTTGTGAACTACTGTGGTGTAATGAGTCCATTTATGCAAGCCCGTGAAGTAACAGGTGGTAGGATGCGGTATCAAAGGCTTTGGAAAATTCCTGGAGGATGGGTGCTTAGAATGCCCTTGATTTTGCATTTGTTAATGGTGTTTAGAAAGCATAATAAGGTTATTGCAGTACTGTAGCCTGGATAGAATCCATATTGGGTCCTTAAAAGCTGATTTTTTTGTTGGTGGTTTAATGGTTCTGTTTTTATTTATTAGCGTTTGTTTACCAGGAAAGTCCAGCTAGACCATGACAAATATTTTTGATAAAGGAGATTGGATAGAAATTGGCCTGTAATTCAAGAGATCATTTGGAGTACCACTTTTGTGATCTGTGGTTATGGAAATCTTTTGTAGAGTATTGAGACGTATTGTTCTGAGATTGATTTGTTGGCCAGAGTGGTAGGTTTTCATTTTTATACAAGATTTGTTTTTATCTGGCTGATATTAATAAAATGTAACTTGAGTTAGCCAATAGTGAGGTTTTTAGGGTTGATTGGATATATATTACTGAAGTGTTTAATAGACAAATAGGCAGTTTCCTCTGGTGTTTGTTAAGTGTGGAGACAATGTTACAATTTGTTTGCAAAAAGTGTGTAACCTATTCACACATCATGAAGTATAGTTGGAGAAGGTACACTGATGCTTTACAAAGAGAATAGAAGGCCTTCAAGACCTTTCCTATTGCAAAAGGCTGCGACAATTTTCTTCTCTATATCTTACTGCCATTTTAGAAGGTACATATGCCTGATATGCAAAGCATTAAGTAGCCCCTTACTCTTTGAAACCCTTTGTTTAGAATAACCCTTTGTTTAGAATACTCTCTAACAACCTGATCAGAAGAGCAATCATCTTTAATAAAAGTTATTGTATACCATACGTAAAATGTGACAACTCTGTATATCAATTGAACATCTACCGAATAAACACCCCCTCTCATTTAAACTGAATCCATATATTCAGGAATGAATTGAATGACAACAGGGATGCCTGAAAGTTCTACTATGGGATCCAGGGCATCAAAGTCCTTAATGACTCATGGATGTGGAGCTTACTCTTCAAATCTATGCAGCTACTAATCTATACACCGAATGATGGTCACTCGTTTCTTCATTCCTTTCCCCCCCTTTCTCTGGAATTACTCTGAACAGGGCAATATACTTCTTAAACAATTATTTATGGTGTTGGGAGCCTACTCTCCCCATAAAAGGATGCTGTTTGTTTATAACAGATATAGGACATGTAATGACCTTTGGTCAAGGAGAAATCAGGAAAAAAATCCAAGAAGTGAAGGTTCATAAATTATGTGTAAACTACATTATGGTATTCACCCACTGACATACAGGCAATGTACTTCTGTTGCAAAAGGCTACATTTCTCTTTTCCATATAGTATTTACTTGTCAAAGGTCATTGATGGGCTTGATGCCCTAGAAGAAAAAAAATTAGAAACAATCTACTTGCTGTGTACATTTAGGATGGCCTTCTCAACAGATGGGTTTGCAAATTCTGGCATATTGTTTACCCAGTAAACTGGACTCTGTATTTTTTTAACACCTGTATTGAATAATCACTTGTGACACAGGCAAACATGCATTTATATTCAAGTAATCAAACCATATTAACAAGTTTACACTTACAGACATTATACATCACATATATTATTCTACACAATATAATCAAACCCACATTACATAAACTGTTCAGTTCCTGCTTTTTCTTAAACCTCATTCTTCCTCAAAAACAATTTTCTGCATGTATTACTCTTACAATTTCCATTTTTTTCTATGAAATGTACTCCTACCCTTTTCTAAAGACCCACTTCCTGTTCTTTTATCTCCGTTACAATAATCCCTACTTCAGAAATGATTGATTTAAACTTTGATTTCCTTTTTCTAGTAATTGCTTTTTTTGGCAGACACCACAATTAAATGTAAGGCCTTACTATATCTAGACAATTCAGATCCTGTATCTCAGCCCATGAAAATAATTTCCTTACTTACATTAATTTGCTTGCCCAGTATTCCTGACAAAGTACTCTGCAGGGAATTTTTAGTCCTCCCATTGTTTATTTGTAAATTACTTATCTAATATCTCTTCCCAATATTTTCTGACCTCCTCTGATTGATTACTATAGCTATTGTGCAATATTTTATATGCCCTAATAATTATTCATTTTTAACAGCAGCTTATGTTCTAGATTCAACAAAAAAACTGCACCAATTCAGGTCTTTCATTTAGGATTCCTCTATCCCTTTCTCTTTGCCTATACTCTGATAAAATCCCTGATAGGGAAGGCAGTCTCTAGCCTGCAGCCCAAATGTCTTCTTGCCCTCTTCCCATTTGATTTCCCTCTCTAATTATTTGTTTCCAATACCTTGGTTCTATTGCCAGCTTCCTCCAATAAATTACAGACCCCTCTTACCTAATCTCTGTACCTCAAATTGCAATCATGCCTATCAGCAGAATCTCCTTTCTCCATTCATATGTTGGCCAAGTTCTTAGTATAATTTTGGTACTTTTTGAATATAATATTCTGTATTACTATTGTTATTCTTCTTAAGGTTCTACATCCAAAATCCCACTTTTTCCTTATTTCTTGAAATACCCCCCTGCTTCACCATCATCCCTTTCCACTTTGAATTGTAGCTTTCTGCTTGTGTTATGTACACGATTCTTAAATGTAGCTCTAAAATATCCTTTCAACTCAGGTAATCTCATCACCCTTGTTCTGTTTGATGGATCAGCTTATCCCACTTGACTCTTGTGCTCTTCCCCTCCCAGATAAAATCATTCACCTCTTTATTATTATCTACAACTTCTCTGATTGATAAAATATTCCTGACCTGCCTATAAAACTAAAGGGGCTAGAAACAGTTTACAGCCACTATATTGCTATCCATATCCATAGGCAAGAGCTTCCAGTTTACAGTTTTTGTATTATATTTTTATTCTCTTTTCACATATAATTAGCTGGCTAACAGATTATGTTTTAACCATGCTCCTAAATACTTCATTTTATCATGCCTCCATAAATATGGAAAATACTTACCCAATTCATATATGGGTACATAGTTTACAGCTATAGCCTTTATTTTGTCTTTATTAATTTTATACCCCCTCCAAAAAAACTGAACTATCTCAGAAAGTTCCACTACATTGGGATGTCCTTTTTCTGGTTATATCATGTATAAAGTAATATTAACAGCAAATAAAGGCAACTTTTCTAGACTGTCATACCAATTATATCCTTGAATTTCTGAGTCCCTTATTTGTTTTGCAAGTAGTTCTAAATATAATGCAAATTACAAAGAGGAAACCTCCCACTTGGGTTTTTGCCTCTGATCCCTCATATATGTTCCTAATTAAATTTATTATTGTATCAGGAAGTGCAAATGCTTCCATTGCCCTACTCATAAAATCCCAGCTTATTTTGTTGAATGCTTGCTCTGCATCAAGACCCACCAACAACAGCAGTATTTTCTTACATTCTACTTCCGTCTGGATCATTATTGTTTTATTAATGTCAGATGTGTGCCTTTCCTCCACAAAACCACACTGATCTATGTTCATTAGTTTTGGCAACACCTTTGTCATTCTTTTAGCCATTATAGACACTTTAAAATCAGGGTTTAAAATTGAAAATGGGCCTATATGAACCTGGACCTGATGGGTCTTTACCATGGCTTTTTCACCCAGAAGTTAGTGCTTCCATTTGTTTAAAATACTGTTAAACAAAGCCTTCCAGATCTTTATTACTTTCTTCCCTCCTAGTTTCCAAACTTCCACCAGAATTCCATCTATTTCTGAATACTTTCTTACAGATTGGTTATACATCTCCATTTTTATCTCATCTCTTCCTAGTTTAACTGTTAATTGTTGATCCTCGTCTACCTATAACCTTGGCATATTTATGCCTTCCATAAATATTTCCATTTATTCTTTTTATTGATTCCTCCATTTCTCTGATTTATGCAAGTTTTCATTAAATTTCCAAAATATCTCTAATACCTCTACAGGATATCTGGTTATTTTTCTTGTTATAGGCTCCCTAAGTTTGGCAACAGCTCTTTTGACTTTCTGTTGCCTAAATTGTTGTGCAAAACATTTTTGTGCTCTGTAGTTATTATCAAAAAAGCAGTTGCTTAGCAACAAACTTTCTATACTCATTCTTTAGCACCCTGCAAATGTGCCTCTTGTTTTGTGAGATTTTCCTTACTCTATAATACGTTAACCTTTGTCAGACCCTCTAAACAATTCTTGACAGTTCTTAACCATATCTCTTTTTTTTATTTCTATCCTATTTTTAAACTCCACTTTCATTTTATCTGACCAATAAGCTATAACTTCTCGAATACTCTCTATATTTCCTTATAACCCCCAAATAGTTTCCACTATCCATTCCTTAAATTCCTCTCTTTTTAACAGGTAGGAGGGGAAGCTCCAATATCTCATCTTTACTTCATTACCCTGCATGATCTGAAATAGTTATTGGATGTGTGTCAAAATTCTCAATTAAATACACATTTCTGTGACAATATAATTTTTGTCTAGTTTAGCCCAGTGTTAAATAAAATTAATAATTCAATACACAGGAGGTTCAGATTCAAAAGTTTACTAGTGTACACCAGGAGGCAAAAAAACATACAAGTAAGGAATTTTGTCTGACATGATGCAGGAAGTACAGAATATTTTATAGTGTTTGCATTCAAGTTATGCCCACCTTACTGACGTGGTTAGTCACAAGGCATCTACATCACTTTTACTAACAGTATTCTATTCATCTAATAATGTTGATGCAGTACATTTAAAAAAACTTTTCCTTTAGATACAATACGGCCTTGCTATCCAGCTGGTCAGTCATAATGTCTTTCTGTAAAGTTACTTCTTAAAGGTCTCATATCAGTTTGAATACAATAGCAGCTTCAGTCTTTTAATGCATGTCTTTGTTCTCTGTTATACTTTCTCACACAGCTGTGTTTTTATCTTACAAGGACAAGTTACTCCATCAGGAAAGGAAGATTTAATTATTTACAAGGACAAGTTATCTTATTAGGAAGAAGTGGAAGATTTACACATTTAATTTCCTGACCCAGCAGATAATCACTTATGAAAAGCATAAACATTAAGCTTGCTGAGCTGGCAGCTGCCAGGGTCAGGGGTCAAAGCACACTGCAGTTTCAGAAGCTACTTGCATTTACACATGAATTTATCCCTTCTGTTATATGATTAATAGAATAAAATGCATTATAAACTACCTTGCTTTTAAACTAGCATTTCACATATATTCAAATACACATTTTTCTAACATTTTCCCCCTATTAATACTTTTTTTTCTATTTTGAAGTATGCATAGTGTCATTTCATCTCCTGGCCTTTCCCACTCAGGATTTTCAGCTAGGTGAGTAATTTAATCTATACTTCAGAAAAAGCGTCATCTGAAATCAATCTTTCAATTTCAATATCTTGGTAGAAAGTTTTAGTAACAGATACATCAACAAAATCTTTGATCAATCTTTTCATGCAGGGAATTCCACAGCAAACACATGCCCCATTAGGAATATACCCACACAAATGGCAATCAGAATATTCATTAGGATGGAACCCCACCTCCCAAATAGATTCTGGAAAAAGTCCATCAGTGGGTTTGGGCCTGGTTCAGTCATGGCTGATACTTGCTGAATTGCCTCTAGGTGATTATTTATCTCATGGCGATTGTCAGGGATGAAAGCAGAGCATTCTTTTTTGATAAGCGCACATGTACCACCTCTCGCCATTAGGGTGAAGTCAAGAGCCATCCGATTTTGTAGCACAACAGTTCTCATTGCATTCAGTTCATCAGTCACCAATTCTAGAGTGGAAAAAGTTGCATTACTCATTACTTCAAGAAGTTTCGACAACTTCCTCAGCTCCCAGATCGATTTGACTCCTCCATAGGCTGGTAATATTCCTGCCCAGGATATAACACTGTCACTCAAGTCCATATGAGTCAATTCACTTTTATCTTTTACTGAATTATGGTCTTTCCAACCAGCTTCAATCTTCCCAACTGGATTCACAGGTTTCTTAACTGGACCTTCAGATTTTCGAGCTGTTTCTCTTATGTTCCGTATCTTACCCAAAGGTAATTCTGCAGTATGTCTTATTGCTGGAACCAGATAACCCAAAAAACAACTGTCGGACCAATTCTCAGGTAACCATTTATATGCCTTTTTCCCACAAATAAAATAATAGTTTTCTACTTTAGTACTAATACGCATTAGCCCTGCATGAAACATTTTTTGATCTATAACTGACAATTGTTTAAACAAAACTGGATTTTTTTGAATGTCACTCATAGTAGTTTTCAATTAGTTTAAATGCGAGTCATAATTAGTATTGCAAAAAGTATTGCCATTACCATTCTTAATATAACATCAGTAAGATATGGTTATATTGCAATTGCTCCAGCCTACCTGCAGGGTGTCATTTTTATAGAAACATACAACTCCTTTTTGTGTGACAGGTAAAAATAAAGCAATTTTGTCCTGTGATCTCACAGTTACTGTGTCGAAAAGTAAATTCTCCCAAGTCTCATTTATCCCCAAAGGGACAGCGGACATTATCAGTCCTCCATATGCTGTTGGTATAGCTGTACAAACCCAGCAATTTGAAATGTTCATAGTTTCTGCATACACACGTTTCATGGCCAGGTATCTGTTAAAATTTGGATGCCAGTCTATAGATGTTTCATCACACCTTCCCACTTTCACTTGTGTGGTTGTGTGTAAGGATGAACCACAGCAAGAGGAAAATTGTCACAATTACAGTTAATAAATGTACACACAACAAAATGATTATGCAACATCTCTGGGGTTGATCTAAACTTTTATTCGCTTTGTTTTTGGCCATCTCGGTCTGGTTGTGTATCAGTCTTAAAGTTTTTATCAAGTTGAAAGTTCTTTACCGGTTTACAATGCGTGAAATGAACCCATGACATCCTCTCGGCCACTCTAACTGTAGTAGGTGTTGCCAACAGAACCTGGTACGGACCTTCCCACTTTGGACTCGCCCAGTTTTTCCTTTTCTTCACTTTCAGCCAAACCCACGACCCTGGGGCCAAGACTGCTTCCACCGGTCTGGTCTGTTCCTTATCTGAAAAAGAGTTAAACTGCAAAACAGACTTATTTATTAACAATTTCTTCATATATTCTGCTAATGAACTGTCAGCCTCCTGCTCTGCAGGCATGAGAGCTTTCCACTGAGGCACATAATATGCTCTCCCAAAAATCATTTCAAAGGGAGTCAAACCCTTTACATTTGGAACCGTTCTCATACTCAGCAGTGCTAAAGGCAGACAGTATATCCAATTCTTTTGGGTCTCCTCTACTAGCTTCCTTAACTTGTTTTTTAGGGTACCATTGTACCTTTCCACCAGTCCTGCTGACTGTGGGTGGTAAGCACAATGGTTCTTCAAGGAGATACCAAAACATCTCCCAAGCTGATGAATCATTTGATTCACAAAATGTGTGCCGTTGTCACTATAAATCCTTTCCGGGATGCCAAATCTAGGGATTACTTCTTTTATCAGGGCTTTCGCCACTGTTGCTGCATCCGGGTTTTTGGTTGGAAAAGCTTCTACCCATTTAGAAAACATGTCTACAATAACTAAACAAAACTTCTTCCCTTCACATTTATTCAATTCTATAAAATCCATACAAATAGTATGGAACGGGTATGGTGGTATAGGAAAACTTCCTTGCTTGGTTTTAAATGCTCCTTGTGCATGGTGCTTGTTACAAGTATGACAAGCTGCGCAAAATTCTTTTGTGTAGTTTATGTATCCATATGTTTGGAATATTTGATTTACTAACTGTACCATCCCCCCTGTTGAGACATGGATCTGCCCATGGCTCAACAAAGCTGCATATCTAAATAAATTAGATGGCAATATTGTTTTTTTCTCTTTGGAAATGTACAGTCCATTCTCAAGAATTGCACCTCGTTTTACCCATTTTTGTTTTTCTGCTTTTGTAGTAAGCGTCTGCATTGTTTTTAACATGTCTAAATCTAAAATCTCAGAAGGTTGTAATTCCTCGTTCAAAAATAAAGTTTCTGAGTCTGAGGCTGCTTGCTTTGCAGCCGCATCAGCTCGTGCATTGCCTTTCAAAATCCTATCCTGCTGTTTTGTATGAGCTACACATTTACAAATAGCTACTTTGGTAGGTAACTCAATAGATTCTAATAACTCCAAAATAAATTGCGCATGATTAATAGGTTTTCCACTGGATGTTATCATTCCTCTATTTTTCCATTGTTGTGCAAATACATGTACTGTAGAAAAAGCATACTGACTGTCAGTATATATGTTTACACACTTGTTTTTTGCTAAAGTACATGCTCTCGTCAAAGCTATCAGTTCAGCTGCTTGTGCAGATAAGTTGTGTGGTAAGGATTGAGCTTCTAAAATTTCAGTGTCTGTAACTACTGCATACCCTACCAGATTCTTCCCTGTAGGACCCCTTCTGCATGAGCCATCCACGTAATATGTCACCTCGGCATTATCCAAGGGCATATCTGTAAGATCTTGTCTAGGTAAAGCTAACTGTTCAATTTCCTGCAGGCAGCTGTGTGGTGTGCCCTCCGCAGGAGTTGGAAGTAATGTTGATGGATTCAATATCGTACATCGTTCAATTGTCATATGAGGTTGGCTCAGCAGTATAGTCATACATGAAAGATGTCTAGCAGGAGAAAGGTATGCCATTTTCTCTTGCAGTAAAATTATTGCAACTGCATGAGGCACTCTCAATGTGAGAGGGTGGAATAACACCACTGAGGCCGAAGCCTGTACTGTCATTGCAGCTGCAACTACTGCTTGTACACAGTGAGGCAAAGATCGCGCCACTGGGTTTAACTGTGACGAATAGTAGGCTATGGGGCGTTGCTTGTCCCCATGTTGTTGCGTCAATACTGACGTCATATATCCTTGCTTACAATCTACGGTCTGAAAGAACCGTTTGTGATAATTGGGAAGTCCTAAAACTAATGAAGAAGCTATCAACTGCTTCAACCTGCAGAAAGCCGTTTCTGCTTCTGTTGTCCATTGTAAAATATCTTGTGCTGCCATTGGTGTCTTATATATCAAATCAGTCAGTGGAGCAGATTCCAAAGCATAATTTGGTATCCAGCTCTGACAAAAATTAGTTGTACCTAAGAAAGACATCATTTCTTTCTTGGTTGTTGGTTTGGGTGCTTGCAAAATCGCTGTTTTTCTTTCCTCATCTAGTATTCTACCTTCATTGGATATTACATATCCCAAGTATCTAACTTGTTTTCTCCAAAGTTGTAACTTACTTTTGTTTACTTTGTGTCCTTGTATTGCTAAACATTTCAATAATGCTACAGTATCCTCCCTGCACTGCTGCTGGGTGGGGACTGCTAGCAAGATGTCATGTACATAAAGTAGAATTTGACTATCTCCCGGTGGGGTAAATCCTGCCAGGTTGCTAGCCATTTCTTGTGCAAAAATTGTTGGGCTCTCACAATATCCCTGTGGTAGTCGAGTATACGTATACCTTTTACCCTGAAATGTAAATGCAAACCAATATTGACTATCAGGATGTATAGGTATTGAAAAGAAAGCATTGCTAATATCTACCACAGAGAAATACTTCTGTTGCGGTTCTAAATCATTTAACAAAATATGTGGGTCTGGCACCGTTGGTGCTCTAGGTATTACTGCATTGTTTACAGCTTGTAAATCTTGTACCATCCGCCATTCCCCGTTTGCTTTTTTAACAGGAAATAGGGGTGTATTACATGGTGAATCAGGAGATTCTACCAGTACTCCTTCTTTGAGTAATGCTGCTATTATAGGCTTAATTCCTATTTCTGCATCCTTTCTCAAAGGGTATTGTCTTTTCTGTGGTCTAAAAGCTGACTTTGGGGTAATTGTAACTGGTCCTGCTGTTCGAATAAGTCCTACATCTGACTTGCCTGTTGACCAAAGGGTTGTCGGAATTTCACATAAGGTCTTTTCTTCTTCTTCTTCTAATAAAAATGCTAATCAGCTGTCCTCGCTAGATTGCAAGTGTACAGCTGGATGTGTCTGTGTCAACCAATTCAGTTTTTGTTTTTGTATCCCTTGTTCTGATAGTTCTAAATCAGTCTGTTTTTCCCATCTTGTTACTTTTTCTCCTAAGTCTGCCCATTTGACACTTTTTTCTTTGTCAAGCTGACATGTGGCAACCGATTTGATCTATACAATGCAAGGAATTCTTGAGGTAATGAACAGCTAACTACACTGTTCCCCTCAGCATCCCAGTACAGAGTACGCAAAACCAATCTAGTCGCACGATTTCTAAACAGTTCTTGCTCATACTCTCTATCAGGTCCTGGTGTGGTACAGTAGTATAGAGTACAGTGTAACAAATGCTGTCGATCAGTGTCAAGGGAGGGGGCTTTACTGATGGCTACGTTCATCAGCTCCTCTGTCACTGCCCCTGGACCAGTCGTGACTAGGTCCTGGCTGTACCAGTAAAAGGTTTCACCCTCCGATCGCACTACAAAGGTATCCATTTGTCTCTGTGCCTCCATACCTTGTACAGTTGGAACTACTGCTATGCCAAATATCTGCATAAGGTCCCTGCCCAATAGGTTTACTGGACACTTTGCAGACACAACTATTTTACTTCTCTGGGTCATACCTGAAACAGGGTCAGTTATTGCTATATCATGGGAGAGTGGCTCCCTGTATAGCTGTCTGTTTGCTGCTTTTACTAATATATAATCAGGTGATTCGGAATGTTCTGGTAACTTGGAGGGGTGTATCAAAGTCCGTGACGCTCCTGAGTCACACAGGAATTTGACTTCCCTTCCCTCCACCAGAAGTGTCACTTCCGGTTTTGTATCTGCTAGGTAGAGCTCCAGGCTCAACAATGCTAAATCTAAAATTTCATTTCCATTTTCGTCTAAGTCAATTTGTACTGCCTCTGTCCCTTCTGCTACATTTACATTTGCTTTCTGTTTATTAACTTTTCCTGATGATTTCTGACTTTCACTTGATGTATCTTCACTATCATATAGTCAGTCCTCATCCCCTTTATCTTCCATCGTTGCTTTCTTATTTCGTTTACAGTCCCTAGCTAGATGCCCTTTCTTTCCGCACTTGAAGCATTCACCTCTCTTTTTCCTCTCTTCAAAATCTTCTGATCGTTTGTCAGACTGTTTGTTTCCCTGGGCATTCTTCTTGCCCTTTTTACCTGACTGTAATACAAATACTTCAGCTCCGTCTTCAGCAGTGAAGACTTGTGCCTTCCTTTTCTTTGTGCTATTAAAATGTCTCTCAGCATGTCTAGCGTATTCGAGTAAGGCTTGTAGCCTCCCTGTTCGATGATCTATCATATGTTTCGTAATGAAGCTACTAATAGGTGCAATGCAACCTTTCAAAAATGCATTTTTTAATTGTTGTTCATACGGGGAATCATTCGTTTGGTTCTCAGGAACCGACATACCGCTATGATTATTAAAACATTCTAATAATCTAGCATAATATCCGTCTATTGTCTCATTTTCCTGTTGTATGCATTGATTAATGCAAGTCCAGTCTGCTCTAGGTTTCCATTTCTCAGAGATTCGGTCTGTCAGACCTTTTACTCTGTTGTCTAATTCTGCGTCACTATGTGGGAGTGGTCTGAGCTCTGCATTACGAGGATTCCAGGTGCCACAAATCATGTGCCAATCTGGACCTATAATTTGTCTTACTACTTTTTCTACTTCTTCCCCATTCAAGTGGTAACTTAACCTCATGCCTTATAAAGCTTCTAAAAATTTCGTAAAATTAACTTTCGGATGGGGGATTCCCTCAGTAGCCTTCCGGATATCGTCCGGTGTCCATGGTCTATATACTAAGAGTGTTGGGTCTTGCCCTTCCTGTCCTGCCTGAGGATTTGGAACTTCTATAAGTGGGCATATTTCTTCCTCACTCTCATCCTGTAGATTTCTCTCTATTTGATATAATTCTGTGTCCCTATGTGTTTTACGTGCTCGGGACCTAGTTTCAATAGGATCTCTAACAAATGGTTGTGGTCTTACTGAAATTTCAGGATAACGCGGAGGTGGACCAGCCTGTCCACTCGCTTCATATCCTGAAAAGGGTAAGGGAGGGGACAAGGGAGGAGGAGGAGGAGCTGTGCTATTACCAAGTTATTATCCTCTTTGTCTAAAAATAATGTTTTTGAATTTTTAAGCTTCTGTTCTCTACGATTTGCTTCCTCAATCCACCTGTGTGCTTGAGGTATGCCTAGTTGGCGTTGCCTTTTTGCCTGACCTCCTGCATCAGATTTAAGCTGTTTAAGGAGTTTAACTAGTGAAAGTTTATCTAGTTTACCATCAAATTCATATTTGTTAACCATTTTATATAATACTTAACATTATCAGCACGCTGTAATTGCATGTATTTTGTGTCTTCGGTTAGGGGCGGATCTCTCGAGGTTTTAGTGCACTGATTACCCATGTCAAAGAAAATATTACATAACCCCTTTTTTATCACGTGATGTCAATTTCTTAGTACCTGTTTACAGTTTATCAAGAATAACTGTCTACCTTATTCTGTTACCCTGATCTATGACAAAATATACAGTACTTCCTTTTGTCCCTGATCTGCAAAAACAAATCTTGACAACAATATACTGTAACCTAGTCCCTGATCTAAAACAGAAAAAAGGCAAATTCTTCCTACCTGAGCCTCCTGGTTTTGAAAACGTTCAAATTCCGCTTTTCGGCCACAGATCAGAAAGTGGCCAGCCTCTGTACACACGACAATTCAGTCGGAGGTCTTTTCACTCAAGAAGAACCATTTCGGTAACTTCTGCACAGTATTCGACCACCGATACACTCTGATCTGCAGCTTACCAAGGGAATTCCATCTCAAAAGGACCAAACTGTTAAATAAAATTAATAATTCAATACACAGGAGGTTCAGATTCAAAAGTTTACTAGTGTACACCAGGAGGCAAAAAACCATACAAGTACAGAATTTTGTCTGACATGATGCAGGAAGTACAGAATATTTTATAGTGTTTGCATTCAAGTTATGCCCACCTTACTGACGTGGTTAGTCACAAGGCATCTACATCACTTTTACTAACAGTATTCTATTCATCTAATAATGCTGATGCAGTACATTTAAAAAAAATTTTCCTTTAGATACAATATGGCCTTGCTATCCAGCTGGTCAGTCATAATGTCTTTCTGTAAAGTTACTTCTTAAAGGTCTCATATCAGTTTGAATACAATAGCAGCTTCAGTCTTTTAATGCATGTCTTTGTTCTCTGTTATACTTTCTCACACAGCTGTGTTTTTATCTTACAAGGACAAGTTACTCCATCAGGAAAGGAAGATTTAATTATTTACACGGACAAGTTATCTTATCAGGAAGAAGTGGAAGATTTACACACATTTAATTTCCTGACCCAACAGATAATCACTTATGAAAAGCATAAACATTAAGCTTGCTGAGCTGGCAGCTGCCAGGGTCAGGGGTCAAAGCACATTGCAGTTTCAGAAGCTACTTGCATTTACACTTGAATTTATCCCTTCTGTTATATGATTAATAGAATAAAATGCATTATAAACTACCTTGCTTTTAAACTAGCATTTCACATATATTCAAATACACATTTTTTCTAACACCCAGTTATTGTAACTTGGGAAAATATTATGCAACTTTTCTTCAAGTTCATACTACTGAATTCACATCTTTCATATCAAATATTTTCATAAATTTCCTTACAGATCTAACATTTGTTGTTATATTTTCCCTTCTAGGCCTCCCAGATGCATCCTCATTGTTGCAAATCAAATTCTAGTCCCCAGTTACAAGTAATATTTGCTGCTGAAAGTGGATTATTTTTCCTAAAAGTTTTAAACAGCATAATAGCAGTTTTAGATGGAACGTAAATACATCAGTGTAATCCTCACCTCTTGCCAGTAACCCCTTACCACCACAAATCTGCAATTAATATATTTTTTCCCTTTTCTATCATTATTTGAGCTTCTCTAGCAATTAATATAAGTACTCCCCTTTTCCTTTGTCCCTGGTACTCTACTGAATATCCATTTTAAAATCCTTTTTTATCAATTTCACACACTCAATTCTTTCCACATGTATCTCCTTAGCATTGCTCTCCTCATTTCTTAACATTGTTAAATAGTCCTTCATTTTAGTCTATACCTGTGAAACCATTCACATTCCAAGATAACAGAGAAAGTGTTGCCATTATGGTAAGAATCCATTATTCCCACCTGTTATATATGAATGCCTGTTTCAAGCTTTTGTGATACATGCACTCACTAATGTTTTCTAGGTTTATCCTTTATACAGTTTTTTCTTATCATCAATATTAGAAACTATGTCACATTTTACAAGACTTTTTGTTATAATGAAAACCCTCAAACAAAAAATCAAACACACCCTTAGAACATCCAAATAACCTGTCAGTTTAATACAAACACAGACACACACAAAGAATGCTGCACATCTTCAATAATGAAGTCCTAGTAGGAACAGCTGTCTCACATTCACAGCTGTGAATACAGCCTTAATTAACCTAAAATTGAGGTTATCCATGCTAAGACATATGTTATTGCCTGTGCTTCTACTTACACTAATCACTTTCTGTTCTTTTTTATCATTACTCTTCAACTCCACGTGAAAAGCATCTTGTATACTCTCAGAAAATATTACATTTTACCCTTGAAGAACCCAGTGTTCTGGGTTTTTACTGCCATATTACCAGTTTATCTCCATGTAAGCATAAGGAAAAAATGTAATCCTCAGTAGCAGGCTTCTAAAGACAAGTTGAAACTTTTTAATATCAGTAGGCAGGATAAAACTAATGCCTTGGCCAAACACATTCTAGAACATACTAACCACTCTTTTCTTTACACTATTATTGAAAAAGTGGATTTTAATTTTAGAGGGGCCCTTGGACTTTAAGGCTCGAGGAGAGGGAGTTGCTTTGACAACTAAAAAACAACACATTTTCCTACCCGGATTGAATGACTCTTGTTTTTTAAAATACATTTTAAAATTAAAAGTCTTGATTAGGTAAAAAATCAGGAAATGTTTTATTCATAAGTATTTTGTCTTTATACATACACTGGTATATTTTATTTTGCATTTGACTGGGAGGTTTTACTTGAATGTTGAATCATGTACAATGGGAGGTGTATGATGTCATCAACCTTTGACTATTTAAACTGTGAATTGTTCTGATTTTAATGTCTGAAGACGTTCCTTCATTGTAGGCAGACGAAAGCTCTCACAATAAATTTTATTATTTTCCTATTAAGAAGCGTCATTTCACTTTTTGGCTTTTGGACTTGTTTGTTGTTTTATTTTAGTTTTCCAAGTTGTTTTGTTTACCTCCCCAAACATACCTATAGCCCTTCCCCAACATCCCACTCTCACCTAAAAAAAGGGCATCTGTCCCACAAAAAAATCAATACCCCATACATAGCTCTACATTTCACCCCCATGTACAATGAAATTACTCAATCTACCCACACATTAGTCTACAAATGTTTGTTGCCAACACCCCTCTCTGTGGGGTGTGTGGCTGTAAATTCCAAATTCTACACATTATTCACACCTGTTGCTGCAGAAGAAATGTAGAGGTATAGTCCTTTTCTACACCCATTCTGTACATCCCTAGCTGCTTTTACTAATGTTTTACTCCCTGCTTGCCCCCATTTAACCACTTTACTATCACCTTTTTTCTTTTCTTTAATTAAAATTAGCACAGGTGTAAGCGGGAGTAAGTGGTGCTAAGTGAAGCTAAGAGGCTTTAACCGTCTGTGAGCATTGCTTCGCTATGCAAAAAACTGCACAGACCCACCTACAACTGCTTAAAACTCCCTTAATCACTCTGCCTCCATCAGCCTTTGTTCTGCCCAGCAACAAAATAATCAGCCCTGCCAAGTCTCAAATGCAGGACGCCAGCACTACAATCACAGTGACGTACCACTACACCATCTGACCTGTGGACATCTGTGATGCTTTTAGAAACATATCATGCATTTGGTCATTTAACATTAATGAAAAAAGTCACTATTTCCAAGTCTTGAACCCAGGACCTTGTGCACTACAATTACAGCAATGTATCTCTACACCATCTGAGCTGTAGGAATTGGTAATGTTTTTACAAACATATCATGCACTACAGTCATTTAACATAAGGGAAAATATATATCTGTAGTACTCATATATATATATATATATATATATATATATATATATATATATATATATATAAATAAATGCAAATATATTCATATATATGCAGACACTATATAAATATATGCATCTGTTATACATGTAGAAGTCTGCTAGAGTAGCATGGTTTGATTTAACATATAATTCCTGATAGATTCCAGGACTGAAACACAAATTAATGTCATCATTTACTGATGCCAATGCTCACATCATCCTAGTGATTTGTCAGAAACTCACAACTGTTATGGGGAACAGACCAAAGATATGAGCTACGCATCTGGACAGTGGAAAGGTATGACTGCAGTCATGTAACAGAAGAGAAAAACAGTGAGACCTGCCAACCATCTCACTCAGCACCTTCTGAACCAGGGTAAGACCAACATGACACTACCCCAAATCACTTCTGGGGAATTACCCATGTATTTCCAAATATATCATGCACTACAGGGACGGAACTGTAGGGAAAAGCAGATATTGGTGTGAAAATGTCCACCCACAACCATTTGCACCACAGTCGCAGCAACATACCCGTACCTCAAATGAACTCTAGAGTAGAATGACTGTTTGAACAAATATAGCCTGATTACCAGTCACACACTACACTGACATATACTAGCCTAACTCATAGTCTACTGGGAATCCTGAGGTGTTACAGGACATTCTCAGTCTTCCCCTACAAACATATACACCTGATAGACCACCAGCAACTGTAGCAGCATGCACAGTCAGATAGAAAAGGATCTATGACACTGACATCTGCTACCCTCTCTACTCAGCCCTACAAACATTTACACACAGGACTGCTACACAACCTTGTCAGACTGTTAACAATGGCCAGATATGCATAACTCTCAACTGCACAGATTTCCACAAAATGTCCAGGGTGTGGGACCATATTTATGGCCACTGCTGCATACTACTTCCAGAAGTCCACTAAGTCACTGGGAGGATATCAGGAGTGCAGTCACTAAATAATGATATACCATACCTCTGAACCTCTTACTACAAGACATCTGGCCAAAGCGTGACATACTTGGGGGACATGGGGCCAAAAAGAGGGACATATCTCACATAATGGTGTTACAAACTGAAACGGTTGCTGGTGTTACAGGGTTTGTTGTAACATAACATCCCTGAAAGATATGAGGCCTGAAACACTAATGGATGTCAACATTTACTGACTACAGTCCTGACATTATTCTACTGATTTCTCAAAAACAGAAATTGTCTGAGGAACAGACCAAACATAACAGGCAAACCTCTGGGCAGTCTGTGGACATCTGGACAGTTGAGAGGTATGTCAGAGACATATAATTGTCAGACGTCAAGTCATGCAGAAAATGCATGTCCAGATAAACCTTGTTAATCTAGCAATCTTCTATGTGTATAACAGCAATACCTACAATCTGTACCCAATTCTGGAGCTTTGTCCCCCATCTTGTTGGGCTGTCTCCAGATGTCTTGTCCTGAGAGGTATTTCCACCTAACATCTGTGAAGCTGTAGCCCCCACACCTCCATAATGTCCCCCACACAGGCAAGAAAAAGGGGCAAGGCCCACATGAAGGACTTAATTATAGCACTTTGTTGCTATGGCATTGGCTAATGGAAAGACAACACAGCTGCTCTGGATGCAAGTAGCAAGTGGGAGACACTGATTTGGTGCACAGGCCATTACCTGCTCATGAACATTACCTAACAAAAGGCAAGCTGCTGCCTGTACAACACAGGTCTGAACCCATCTACACAAAGTCAGACTGTGACTACACAAACCTGAACATTTGCATTATTTGGAGGAAACTCTTCAGCACTATAACAGGTATGTCAATCACATAAGCTTGTAATGGAATGTAGAAGGGGGAATGCAATAATGTTAAATAGGAAGTTAAACATTAGGTCGCAACAAGACCTGATGGACTCACATGCCACTGTCCAGCACCTATGGCCATTCCTGCTTGCCCTGTCTGCATTGACATGGATTACATCTCTGGCCTCTGAGTCACCCCAGCAAAAGTCAGCTCATGTATGACTACTACTGGAGTGTCTGTTGTCCAATACTGAGTGTGACACTGCTAGGCCAACTACCTGGGATGTTGTAAATATTCATATATCACCTGTGAATGCTACTATGATACATATGCTTGTGTTACAAATGTACGAGACTTATACTGGGCATGTGCATAGTACACAACAGGCGCAGAAGTGTGTGTTGAACTGTATGTTATATACTGAGCCTATACCTTACAACTGTCCAGAGTCTTGCAGACTGACCATGTCTGCCTCATATTTGTAGTCAATGCCTCATACAGTTGTGTATTGTCTGTCACATCACTGGCAACCTATTAAAGACTGAAGTCATAACATAATAGCATACATTTGATTGTCAAATGTCATATCCTGTGGAGTAGACCTGTAAATGCGACACTGTCTTTACTGGCAAGTAAATGTATTTCAGCTAGAGTCATAAAGTGACACTATTTTCCGGTCTTGACCCACCAGTGATGTGTGCCTTTGTGCAGATGTCTTGCTGTAACAGGAGCTAGGTGTCTTGGCAAGACACTCATGTCAATGCACGCGTACCTTGTCCTGTAGGATGCCAACATTTGTGCAGTCACTGATACCTGCTTTGTAGCTGTGGAGAGCACACTAACCTTGCCAGATTACTTATTCCATTATACGTTTAGGCCCCAAATGGAGGGCTGCAAAGCCACAGGAAGTAAAGTGTTGAACATTATCATACACATACCCACCTCCAGGCTGGCCAAACAATATGATGCACCGGAGACATCCATAGTGCAGTTAACAGTTGACAAAACACCTACTCAGATCATAGCTAGCTACAGGCCTCCACCCATGACTATGGACACCCACCACACCTATTGGGAATTGCTGGAATCTGTCAGGATTCAATCATCTACCCTGCTCCTGGGTGACTTCAACTACCCAACCATAGTGTGCATGGCCTATTACACCTGAACATGAACGCACAGAGATTCCTTGGATTTGTCAGTGGCAATGCAGTGGATCAGCCGGTCAACACTCCTATGAAAGGTGGAAATATCCTATACCTAGTCCTACCCAGCATGAGCAGCCACTGTAGCACTCCTACAGTGTCATCCTCCTTGGTAAGATCTGACCACATATCCATCACTGTTCAGGTCACCATCTCCCCTGCCCCCCGTCAGGGTCAAACAAAATTAACTTTACAGAAATTACTATAAATCTCCTCAGAGCAGGTAGAAGTACATACCCCAATAGTATGTGGGCACCTACCTAGCTGTATGGACAGCAATAACTGACAGGACAACATCTTCCTCAAGTTAGGGTAAATGTTCGTGGTGGACAGCAGCAATACACAAATGCCATAATAGGTGGAAATAATTGCTGGACAGGACCAATAAGGAACAGGTGCCTTATTGGAAGCAATGTCACCTTGGTCTGCACAAGCAAATAAGGTCACCGGTGAATTACTCTAAGGCTATCTTTGAGTGCAAATTGGACACATCCACCAAGACCAACCAGCTGCAGACATGTGAGGTGTAAACATCGCCCCCCCATCCCCCCATCAGTACACATGTGCATGCACAGCACCTGAGTCCCTCCCCTCATCATCAGGAAGCAGGTCCATAATGCCCTCTCAAAGGCAACACACAGAAGTCTCCATAGGCCTGATACCATCCCTGGCTGCATCCCACATAAACACAGGCATGAGTTCTCAGATCCATTACACACTGTAGTCAACCAAAGCCTGAGGACCAGTGTCATCCCATCTGCACAGAGGACAGCCACTGTCATCCCTATACACAAAGTTGGAGCAATCCACATACCCAGCCAATCATATGTACATCAGCTTAACTAGCTTGCTCTGCAAGGGCATGAAAGGCAATATCAAGGACATTATGAACAGGGACATCAGAAACCTCAAAATGCCTGAGCCCACACAGCATGGTATTGCCAAAGGGAGATCAGTGCTGTTAGACCTGGCCGACCTCTCTGAAGTTGTCAACAAACACAAGGATGAAGGGAAGATGGTGAACAATGCTACCTTCACCTAGCCCAATTCTCTCACAATAATCCCCAGGTTGCTAGGATACATATCCCTACACATCTAGGCATCAAAATGTATGTTACCAGATGGGTAGCTAACTGGCACAATGATAGTACCCACTCAGTCAAAGTAGTGGAACCCACCTCTAGTATTAGAGTCTTCCAATACGGTGTACCTCAAGGATTGGTCTGGGTGCCTCTATTGTTTGAGATATATGTATCTGAGGTACAGGGCAAAAGCAGTGGTCTATGGCTGAGCAGGTGTACAGGTGCTTGCAAGTTGGCCACTGTTTTACATTCGCCTACTGATGTGAGCATCCTCCAAGAAGCCCTCACCCAATTAATGACTGGTGCAAGAAGCATTTCTGCAAGCTGAAGGAGAGGTATCTTTCTTCCTGCTGTGGCAGATGTCATCTACGCTAATTATGACAGTAATAATGTACTGTGCATGCAATCAGGTGTAAGGCAACTTGTGCACCAAGGTTGGCAGCAACCTGACAGTTTCCCACTGTGTGGGCGCCATTGTACGGAAGGCTGTCTACATGGCCTACCTCACAAATATGGGTATGTCATCCGGAAACCAGGAGGCCACAACAACCTTGTACACCACCCTTATCAGATGCACTACCAAGTGCAATGGATCCTTTGGCATGTACCTTGCCAAGTAAATGCAGCAGTTGCAGAGACCACAGAGGTTCCTGACCAGGCAAATCCAGGGTCTGTAACACCCATCCAATACAGGTAGGCTGAAAGTCCTGTCCCTGTACTCAGTCTCATACAGACTAATCATAGGTTACTTGTGTCTGGCATACAAAGCCATTTCCAAACCAGCCTTGATGGCATTTCTGCATATCTGTAAGACAAACCCCACACACACATCATGCATGCAAGGCCCTCACCTGGTCTGTGACATGTATAGTACTTGTTGGTGGGATAGTGTAGTGTCCCACACAATATACTGTCTGTAAAATACACTCGCTCCTCATGTCTAGCAGAGTACGTGTATATGCCTCTTGGAGAAGAAGCTGGGCAACTGCATGGGAAACAGATGGGACACCCCTGGGATCCTATGTGTGTTCTAGCTGGACAGGGGATACAGGAGCTGGCTTGGAAGGGACATGGGTAAAAGACTGGGCCAGGCTTATGAGGGCATCAGGGCCAATAGCATGGTATCCTCTTATGAGGCTATGCACCTACTGCTTTACATATATGTATGTATTGCAGGCTGTCCTGCAGTGTTGTCTGAAATGAATCTCTGTGAGTCTGAACTGTGTAGGTACTGCAATGATACTGTATAGTCTTGTCCCTTCATCAGTTATCATCACATACCATTACACCTTGTCATTGTGTTTGGTCTGTAAAGCAGT
Source organism: Protopterus annectens (assembly GCF_019279795.1). Classification (NCBI taxonomy): domain Eukaryota; kingdom Metazoa; phylum Chordata; order Ceratodontiformes; family Protopteridae; genus Protopterus; species Protopterus annectens. Next base: position 1,604,628,197 of record NC_056729.1, read on the forward strand.
AAGCCAGCTCTTACAGTACGTGCATATGAACTTAGTGACACTGTATAGCTCACTCCAATAGCCTTGGTCTTGGCCACAATTACCATTCTGCTACAAGGCCCCTCACACAGTAGGATTTGTTGCCCTTTGTTTTGGGCCTTACAGTAGCAGATAAAGAGATGGATTGTGGCAGGCAGAACTACTGTAAGGTCTGCCCTGAAGGGCCCATAGGTGTCACAGATGTGCCAGACTGAACAAGGAGTGTGTGTGTGTGTGTGTGTGTGTGTGTGTGTGTGTGTGTGTGTGTGTGTGTGTGTATCAGTAAACATAATACTGCAGGGTATTAATTTACATCTGTTGTCTTCCCCTCGCAGGTGAACACAGGGGTTGGTGTCCCTCCCCCTTACAACCTGATGTCAGTGTCTAAGTGGACTCCCATAATCATGGTGGTCATAGTGAGGCAAAGATGGGGTTGTTGGTGCCTGAATCCATGCCATTGTTTGGTATCCCACTTTCACCTAACATGTCCCCGCCCACAGTCAGTATGCCCATATAGGTGGCAGTACACTAAACACAGAAAGTGTGATAAGAGACTTAGGGACACAGGTGGACAGTGGTCTCACCTTCGATAACCACATCGCCACAACAGTCAGGAAATCCTTCTATGTGGCACACCTCATCATGAAGGGCTTTTCATCCAGAAAAAAGGAGGTCATTGTTCCACTGTACTCATCCCTCATTAGACCCATTATAGAATACAATGCCCCATTTGGTATGTACCTCTCAAGACATCTGCAACAACTGGAAAGGCCTCAGAAATACCTCACTAAAAGAATCACAGGCCTAAAGCAGATGCCCTATGCTGACCGCCTTAAAAAACTCCAGCTATACTCTGTCGCATATCGTCTACTCAGAGGCGATCTCTGCTTAACATACAAGGCCATGTCAAACCCAAAGCTGTTGGACATGCTACACTTAAAGAAATCCCAATCCCTCAGAGCTACACGCTCCAGGGATCTACACCTTGTCATCACAATAAACAAAACACACTGGAGGGATAGGTTCCTGACACAGAGACTCCCCAGACTCTGGAATAGATTGCCCAGACATGTCAAGCAGAGTGCCTCTTTGGACCTCTTCAAGAGGAACCTTGACGACTGGATGGGAGAAAGGAAATTCACCCCAGGGATCACGTCAGTCGCCCTGCTAGACAGGGGTCCAGGAAAGTAAATAATGTGGGAAGAAATAGCCAGGGAATTGTTATGGCTAGGCTTGTATAGGCCCTAGGGCTGATAGCCTAGTACCAACCTATGAACCTATGAACCATACATACCCAGTCCTCAGCAGCCATGGATAATGGACAGGTTAAGGGGGGTGGCATGGAATAGGCTAGTGTGTTAAATATGGTGAGTATGAATGTAGACAACAGCCATAGGCAGAGAGCAGGTGAGGTCACACACAGGCAGATGGACAGGGATGCTCAACAGAGGACTGCTGCCCATCAAGCCCCTGTTGCAAGTGCCACAGGAGGTGTCACCAGATGCATGTTACAGTCTGTCATGGAGGCACAGGTGTGTACTGACTGCAACACCAAACAGATGCTCAGGGTCATGAAAGCAGCACTCTGCCATGCGTGATGACCTTCACAGCATTTGTGATGTCCTACATAGGTTCATAGGTTCGTACTAGGCTATCTGCCCTAGGGCATTTATAAGCCTAGCCAGAGTGTGTGTGGCTTACACCACCCCTTAGGATGAGAATACTATGCCCTTTTAGGGTTTAGTTTACTATGCCTCTGTCTAGTAGTGACACAGAGATGACCCCCGGGGTAAACCTACGATCTCCCATCCACTCATCGAGATTTCTCTTGAATAGAGTCAGTGAGGGGCTCTGCCTAACATGGACTGGGATTCTGTTCCAGAGTGTAGGGAGCCTCTGGGTTATGAATCTGTCCCTCCAGCACATCCTATTTATTTCTGTGTTGAGGTTTAAGTCACTTGTTCTCGTGGCTCTGATGGATTTGGATTTTCTGAGGTGGAGCATGTCCATTAATTCAGGATTGGACATGGCCTTGTACGTCAGGCACAGATCACCTCTGAGTAGGCGGTATGCGACTGAATAGAGCTGGAGGTTTTCAGTCGGGCAGCATATGACATATGTTTAAGACCCTTTATCCTCTTGGTGAGGAACTTTTAGGGTCTTTCCAACTGCTGCAGGTGTTGGGTGAGATACATCCCAAATGGGGCATTGTACTCAATTATTGGCCTGATAAGAGAAGAGTACAGGGGCACAATGACCTCTCTTGATCTAGATGTGAAACCCTTCATGATAAGGTGGGCAATATAGAAGATCTTCCTAACCACTTTGGCAATGTGAGTGTCAAATGAGAGGTTACTGTCAACCTGGGTCCCTAGGTCCCTGATTACCTCTTCCGTACTTAATGGATTACCGCCTATGTGGTAATTTGTCGGTACCTGGTTTATCCCAAAGGGTATGACTATACATTTTTTGGCGTTCAGCTTAATGCCATGGCTCTGGCACCAATTATCCATTTCTATGAGGCCTCTTTGGAGGATGTTTGTGTCCGCTGGAGTATCAATTATGGTGCCCAGTTTGCAGTCATCTGCGAACTTTGTCAGCCACAATCCTCCTATGTTTGCCTGTACCTCGGAAAAATAAATACCGAACAAGAGGGGTCCCAGGACTGAGCCCTGTGGGACACCGCTTGTGACTGGCTTAGAGTATGACATAGATCCAGCAACTCTGACCCTGTGGGTTCTGTCCTTGAGCCAGTTTGCAACCCATCTTGTGACATATGGGTTTACATTTAAGCTGGTGAGTTTGTCTATGATGCCCAAGTGGGGTATTGTGTCAAAGGCTTTTGCAAGGTCAAGGTAGGCTGTGTGAACTGCTTTACCCTCATCAATGGCCTTAGTGACTGTTTCAAAAAAGTCGACCAAGTTCAAAAGGCAGGATCTGCCCTTGACAAAGCCAAATTGGGTAGGATCCAATGTCTGTAGGTCCCCAATGTCTTTGTTTATGAGTTCCATAATGATCCTCTCCATAGCTTTGCAGACCAGGCTCGTCAAGCTTATGGGGTGGTAATTTCCAGGGTCCATAGAAGCACCGCCTTTGTGAAGTGGGACCACTGTTTCCGTACGCCACTCTTTGGGTATGTATCCTGTAGTAAGGCTAAGATTAAACAGCAGCCTTATGTGTGGGTTTAGTTCCTCTTGAGTTCATGTAGCACACATCCGGGACACCATCCGGTCCCATTGATGCTGTGTTTTTAGCTTTAGAGAGGCGGCTCTCACCTGGGCATCTGAGATGTTAGGAGGCTACACTCTGCTGGGATAGTTATTTCTCCTTTTGGGGGCGAGGGGGAGGAGAAGGTTGCACTGAACCTGTCTGCCAGAATGTTGGCAATGCCAGTGGGTTCAGTGTATTTTGTGTCATTTTGGACTAACTCTGAGCATATCTGGGAGTTTCCACCCAGGTTTCTAACATTGCTAAAGAAGGCCTTGTGATTGTCTTTTGTGTCTTTTGCGATTTTTCTCTCAAAGTTGGCCTTGGATGATTTTATGAGTGATCGTAGTTTTTTGCTAGTACTGATCAGAGATGCCTTCCCTTTTAGGGATTTTGCTCTGTCATGTAGTAGCTTCCTCATCCTGTTGTAAAGTTTGTTTATGGCTGGGGTCCACCAGACCAGGCGCCTGCCTTTGGGGGAATGGGTCTTGGTTTTATTTGGGATTGCATGATCCATGCATTCTTGAAGGTGCCCATAGAGGGCATTTGCAAAGGATTCAGCAGTGTGGGTTGTGGTTTCCACTGGCACAGGGGCCTTGAAGGATAAAGCTTCAGTCTTAAGAAGTGTGAAGTTTGCTTTTGAGAAGTTCTTCACTGTGGTCTTTTGTGCAGGGGGTGGGGGCGGGATATGGATTTCCAGTGAGATTAATTTATGGTCTGATCTTACCAAAGAGGGATATACTTCCGGTGTGGAGCATTTTGTCCCCATGTTTGCCATGATCAGGTCTAGTATATTGTCTCCTCTTGTGGGAATGGTGACTAGTTGTTCCATTGCATTTGAGTTTATGAATTCTAGGAACCTTTGGGCTAGGGTGTTGGGGCTTGAGTAATGTTCCCAGTCTATGTTTGGGTAGTTGAAGTCTCCCAAAATGATGGTATTTGGAGAGACATTCATACTCTCCAGTGTCTTCAGGAAGGCTGTGTGGGGTTCCTGAGTTTGAAAGGGTGGTCTGTAGCATGCTACACACTGTAAGGCAGTTTTGCCTATGGTTAGTTGTACCTGGATAGTCTCCGATGCTTTGTGCATTGCCACTAACCTGGAGGTGTGGGGATCTTTGATGAAAATGGATACTCCCCCTCCTTTTGTGGTTCAGTCCAAGTTTTGGGGCCGGAAAGCATGATATGAGGTAAAACCTGATAGTGCTGGAGTGCTCTCAGGAGCCTTGAACCAGGTTTCAGTCACTGCACAGACATCGATGTTCTCCATACTGAGGAGGGCTTCGAGGGTGTGCATCTTGAGGTTTAGACTTCTGGCATTGAGCAGCATTACCCTTAGTTTTTTTCCACTTGTGTTTTCCAGGGAGGTAGGTTTGTCATTTGAGCCTTGCCTAAAAAGTTCACTATGGTGGCAAGAGCCTTGGCCAATATCCGGAAGCCCAGGGGTGACAGGTGCAAGCCATCCCTTGCGAAGCAGCATGGCTTGTCAATCATGTCATCCCAAGCAGACAGACATTGGATCCCCTTAGAATGACACCAGTAATCAAGCCACTTGTTAAAACTGATCATTTTGTCTTTGTACTGTGGCATCATTCTTGGTGAGGGTAAGATGCTGCTCAGGGTCAGGGTCATACCGGCCTGGGCTACATAATCAGAGAGCTCCTCTATGTCTCTTTTCATGTAGTCCAGGGAGGTACGTCTCAGGTCGTTCACACCGGCATGTACAATGACTGAGTCATATTTGTACTTGCTGTGGAGTGACCTGAGTGCTTGTGTTATGTGGCGGATTCTAGCAACCAACAGGCAGCTTACTGTGACCTTTTCCTTGTTCAGTCTGGTGAGCGGGACGTCAGTGTGTCTGACTATGGAGTCACCTATTACAAGTGTGTCTGGCATGCTGTTTGGCCTTAAGGGCTGTGACTGTTTAGCACACTGACTTTGTGAACTATGTGTTGCATGTGCTATGTCTTGAGGTGGTGGTTGCTTGGGTGTCTGCTTTGGAGGCCTCTGTTGTTTTGGTAGATTTTTAATCAGCGCCTCCGAGTATGTTTTTGTGTGTTTATGTGTTTGGTTTGCAGTTGTGATAGTTCTATGTGAGACTGGGTTTGTGGTGTGCGTGGTTACCTTCTCCTCCTGACTGGTCTTGCCAGTACTGAATTGAGAGAGCTCAGCCTCCAGTTTGGCTATATAGTTGCATCTCTCGCATATATTTGTATTTGTTGGGAGGAGGAGAGGGTTGTCTGTGTACATGAGGCAATTGTAACATTGCCTCAAGATTTCCAGATTCACCAGCTGAACAGGAGAGGACGCCAGCAACTGACCCTTCAACATGCTAGAAATAGTGAAAAAGATTGCTGTGTAACTGAGTCAGGAAAGGACCTATAGGGAAATGGGTACTCAACAGAATTTAGGTGAATGAAGTACTTTCTTTTGTTTAAGAGTGCTTTACCTGTATAAAAAATGCTTTAGGAGCAAGTGCTGAGCTTTTCAGATAGAGTATAGGCTGTTTAGATTGCAAGTAGAACAGTTCTAAGGGAAAAATTGAAGAGCAGACTTGGCGGAGCCAGAAAAAGTTTAACCTTGTTTAACCAAGTTTAACCTTGTTTAACAAGGCTGCTATGCGCATGACTGCGCAAAGCCGTGCAAACGTGGATTTTAAGCAGTGGACTACAAAAGAGCTAGGAATGGTCCCAAACAACCAATTACTACAGCTTCTTGTGCTGAGGTCACTTCCCCAAGGACAGGTAGGTTGCTCAAGGCTCCCCACTCCCACTGGTGAGCAAAGAAACTTCCTTCTATCCAAGTAAGGTAATGGACAACACAGGAACTACACCACAGCCCAGAATACAGCAATGCCTGTATACTGGTCTAAACTAGTCGAGAAAGGCGGGAAAACAAGGATTATTTTTTTGTTTTTTTTTTGTAGAAACACACAGAAAATGCAGAGACAGTGATAAATTAGTTACACAGGCTAGCACACTTTAGTGGGCAGCCTCCACAGTTAAATTAAACAAACAAACAAGCAAACTTTCAATTAAATTCGACTAAATGTAACTTTAAGTGCAGATTTTAAAATAAATGCAGTAATCAGTAAAAAAAACAGTTCAGGCTAGTTCAAAGTAAGCAGCAGAAGCTATTTTCAGTGAAAAAAAAGCAAAGTTACTTAAATCCAGAAGGTAGTCGCTTTTTCGAGTTCCTTGCTGCTAGGACCACTCTGTAAACCCACGTGGAGCTTGTCTGAGCAGTATAGCCTATTAATAGTTCACAGCCGCGATCCAGTGCTCCGATGACAAAGTAAGAAAAAGGCACATGCTCCCCGTCAGGGAATCGAACCCCGGTCTCCCGCGTGACAGGCGGGGACACTCACCACTATACTAACGAGAAAGACATCATCTTGCCAATGTCATGGATAGACAGTGGGGTGAGACATTGTCACTGCTCAATCATGCAGTGTCTGTACTTGATCATGTTGTGGGTGTAGGGCATCAGCCAGGTGGATGTAAGTCAGCAACATGGTCAGCTGTGAGCCCACGTGCCCGTGCACATTCACAGTCCCGTAGTGGCAGTACCATCATTACTACCATAGGGAAGGTGCTGTCCACACCACACCAGAGCAGGCCATAGACACATTGTCCTGGTCAGTCCCATCAGGGATGTGGATCCAGCAGACAGCAGTCACCATTAGGGAGAAGTACTGCATCTGTCCTTGGACCTGGCAGTGCCAGTGATATTCATGGCAGAACCAGTTACTGCATCCCTGTTGGGAGATGGTGAACCCTACATCCTGCCATGTATGATCCACGGCTGTCCAACATAGCCCTGTGTCAGGCATCCACATTGCTTGATGGTGTGCAGACAAACACTCACACATCCCTATCACAGGCCACTCACTACCAGACATGTACAGCTCCTCTGCACGGCCCAAGTGAACATCACCCATGCAGACACACACACACACACACACACACACACACACACACACACACACACACACACACACACACACACACACATGATGTCAGCCATATGGCCCAGCTTAGGCCTCTGGCAATCCAACATCACACCCTGTGCATGTGATGATACTTGTGCCACAACCCTATTATCCATACCATCAGTGCGTGGACATGCTCATATGGGTTTGGAGCACAGGGTGACTATGTACAGTATAACAATGTCATGCTGTGTAAGGTGCTGTCTGCTGACAGTAGTTATGGGTACACATCGAGGTGTATGTACCTTGTTAGCTAGGATGCGCTATTGCTGTTAGTACTGCTGACTGAATGTAGTGTCACATACTGTATTCTGGTTGTGTTAAGGTGTCTGTGTTTCTGCAGGCTGTGAGCCTGCTGACAGTAGCAATGATGAGTAAGGCAGAGTGGAAACACAGTGACCTTTTCATAGCCAAGGTACAGCTGTATATGTACATGTTTACCAGGCGTGTTTACATGCAACAGTGTGTAAGGGGCAATTGCGGCAGACAGTGTGACCTTGCATTCATACCCTTGATACAGCCACCTAGCTTTCGTACATGTCACCTGGGTGTTCTGTAGGAATGCAGGCTCACACATACAGAGGAGGTTACTTGAGTACTCGTACTAGGTCCCTCACAAGCTTAGTCATTACTTTAACTGCAACAGATTCAGCACCCGTTGCCCCTGCCATTTTTGTCACATCCACACGACCGTCATGCAGTTGATGAGGGTATACCTGGTACTGTGTGTGACAGGTTTGGGGTATGTATTCCTGACATGGGTTAGCCTGTGTTAGTCTAACCTGACAATCACCAGCATGTATGTCTGCTATCTCATATGTATGACTGGCCTCTCGTGCTGGTAGTGCACACAGAGTCATAGTCCTGTAGATGGGGCAGCTGACAAAGGGCTGAGCACAGCACCTACCTGGACAGTCTTATGAATGATAGCACTAGATACATAACACAGATAGTACAGTGGTATGGTATTGTGGCAGTGTTTGCCACTACTATTAAAGATTGTGACAATTGCAGGGGCTGTTAGGATTGCTAGTGGTGGGTTCAGAGGCCTTTAACATGTTAGAGCCATCTGACACACACACATGCACACTGCTGCATGGGGACATGCATTGAGACACACTTGCACATGGAGGTGACACTTATCAGAGTAGATGACCTACCCATCTATTAATGTACAATACACAGTGATACGACCATTGCACCACAGTGGTTTGGTGTTAGAAACTGTGTAACTGTGCTTGTACGGTGGATGACATCTGTATGGGCTGACACAAGGTTGGCAATGGGGGAGTTCACAGGGTGGAAGAGGCACACAAAATGGTACAGCCATCACATACACACACACTGATGACAGCCACAGGAGCTGTGCATACAGAAACACATACACAGTTGCCAATATACATATTAGTAACCTTATGTATCCACTTGTAGGTTACTATAGTGTTGTGTACACATGACATTCTCCACATAGATTATATTCCTGGGGCAAAACACACAACCTCTTACAACAGGTAATCTTGCAAATGCCTTCATGGAGGTGGGATAACCCACCAGACATAGCGATTGGTCTTGTCTACTGTTCCTACAAACCTGCACAAGTGATAGAGTAACAGACTTTGTATCAGCATGATGTGTCAGTCAGGTATGATGTCTGATGCTGGCATGTGTGTCAGTATGGTAACTGTGAGATATTTGGCAATAATATCACAGAAATAATCATTGTCAGGGGACACAGACCACATATAGGTTGCAAACATATGGATATCCCATGTACATCTGTACAGATGAGTGGTATAGGCTGTATAGTATTACATGGTGCATGTGAGGCAGATGCCATTAACATGATCTTTAAAGTAATGTCAACAGGCCTTTAAATGGTATAACCTACATACACAACAGCCACGGGGATATGCCTCACATACACTACTATAGTTGTCAGTATTTAGTTATGTGTACTACAGTGTTACGCAGTTATCACATGCATCACGGAGCTTCTAGGATTTAACAGTGTTGCAAGGTATGTCTAAGGGTGATTACATCAAGAGCTCTTGTAAAGTATGGCAATGAGAAATGTATTGGGTGGGAAGAGCATCAAAATAATTTACCCTATAAACATACACACACCTTCACACACACATTTGGCACAACTGAGTGTAGAAACTCTGCTTACCTAGTTATCTGCATTATACTGTTACTTAGTTATTACATGCTCCATGGAGCTTATAGGGTTGAGTGCTGTCCAAAGGTACTTCTAAGGGCAATACATTAGCAGGACTGCTAAATTAGGGCACTGGGAAGTGTTGTGGGTGGGAAAGTCCTCAAAATACTTTATCCTACAAACATACACACTTACAAACTCTTGTACATACACTTATACACAAGTATTTGCCAGACCTGAGAATAGAACCCCTGCCTATCTAGTTATTTTTATTACATCGTTACACAGTTATCACACTTGCTATAGAGTTTACATGGTTGACAAGTGCACAAAGGTAGTTCTAAGGTGAATGACATCAGCAGGACTGCTAAAGTAGGTGACTGGGTGGGAAAGTCTTCAAAATACTTCATCCTACAAACATACAGACTTACACACAGTTATACACACACTTGCTAAAACTGGGAATAGTACCCCTGCTTATCTAGTTATTTGTACTATAGTGTTACGCAGTTATCACATGTGTTACAGAGCTTATAGAGCTGACAAGTGCTCAAAGGTGCTTCTAAGGTGAATGACATCAGCAGTACTGCTATAGTTGGGCACTGGGAAGTGTACTTGGGTGGGAAAGTCCTCAAAATATTTCAGCTTATGAACATGCACACTTACACTTGTACACGCATTTATACACACACACACACACACACACACACACACACACACACACACACACACACACACACACACACACACACACACACACACACACACACAGACGCAATCACACATTTGCTAGAACTGGAAATGGAACCCCTGACTAACTAGTTATTTGTATTATACTGTTACATAGTTATTGCACATGCTACTGACCTTATGGGGCTGGGGTTGTGCAAATATGCTTCTAAGGGGAATGACATCAGCAGGACTGCTAATGTGGGGCACTGGGAAGTGTACTGTGTTGGAATGGCCTAAAACTGTTTCACCTATAAACAAACAAGAAAACACACACACAAACTTACATTTGCCAGGACTGAGATTAGAACCCCTACATATCTAAGTTATTTGTATTATACTGTTACATAGTTATTGCATGCACCACAGAGCTTATAGGGATGAGGCTGTGCAAAGGTACTTCTAAGGGGAATGACATCAGCAGGACTGCTAAAGTAGGGCACTGGAAAGTGTAATGGGTGGTAATGGCTTAAAACTGTTTCACCAACAAACAAACACTCCCTCCCTCACACACACACACACACACACACACACACACACACACACACACACACACACACACACACACACACACACACACACACACACACACGCACACACACACTCACATTTGCCAACACTGAGATTAGAACCCCTACCTATCTAGTTATTTGTACTATAGTGTTATGCAGTTATCACACACCCTACAGAGCTTATAGGGCTGACAGATGTGCAATGGTACTTCTAATGTGAATGACAGCAGCAGATCATGTGAAGTAGGGCAATAGGAAGTGTACTGAGTGGGAACAGCCTCCTAATACATAGACCTACAGAGACACACACACATACACACACACACACACACACACACACACACACACACACACACACACACACACACACACACACACACACACACACACACTTGTCAGTACTGGGAATAGAACCCCTGCTTATCAAGTTATTTGTACTACTCTGTTGCATAGTTACTGCATGCGCCACGGAGCTTATAGAGCTGGGGCTGTGCAAATGTACTTCTAAGGGGAATGACATCAGCAGGACTGCTAAAATAGGGTACTGGGAAGTGTTGTGGGTGGGAAAGTACTCAAAATATGTCATCCAATAAACATACACACTTGTCTTGTACACACACACACACACACACACACACACACACACACACACACACACACACACACACACACACACACACACACACACACACTCACACATTTGCTAGAACTGGAAATGGAGCCCCTGACTAACTAGTTATTTGTATTATACTGTTACATAGTTATTGCACATGCTACGGACCTTATAGGGCTGGGGTTGTGCAAAGATGCTTCTAAGGGGAATGACATCAGCAGGACTGCTAATGTGGGGCACTGAGAAGTGTACTGTGTTGGAATGGCCTAAAACTGTTTCACCTATAAACAAACAAGAAAACACACACACACACACACACACACACACACACACACACACACACACACACACACACACACTTACATTTGCCACGACTGAGATTAGAACCTCTACCTATCTAGGTTATTTGTATTATACTGTTACATAGTTATTGCATGCACCACAGAGCTTATAGGGCTGAGGCTGTGCAAGGGTACTTCTAAGGAGAATGACATCAGCAGGACTGCTAAAGTAGGGCACTGGGAAGTGTAATGGGTGGTAATGGCCTAAAACTGTTTCACCTACAAACAAACACTCCCTCCCTCACACACACACACACACACACACACACACACACACACACACACACACACACACACACACACACACACACACACACACACACACACACACACACACACACACACACACACACACACACACACACACACACACACACACACACACACACAAACACACACACACACATTTGCCAACACTGAGATTAGAACCCTTACCTATCTAGTTATTTGTACTATAGTGTTATGCAGTTATCACACACCCTACAGAGCTTATAGGGCTGACAGGTGTCCAATGGTACTTCTAATGTGAATGACAGCAGCAGATCATGAGAAGTAGGGCAATAGGAAGTGTACTGAGTGGGAACAGCCTCCTAATATGTAGACCTACAGAGACACACACACAGGCAGGTGATGTGATATTATAACCCCCACCTCAGTGCTATTACACAATGGAGCTCACCTTCATGCTGGAATGTGCGACTGGTTACGACCGGTATGGCACTGCCCACAGCAGAACATCACTCTATGCCATTCAGGGTATCCATGTATGTGATTCACTCTGTGTGTGTCCCCCTGTGTCTCTCTCTCTCTAGCACTGCCTGTCTCTCTCTTACCCACATCTATGTGTGTGTATGCATGACATATTATCTTTTACCCATATATATGTCTGTGTATCACACGCAGCAGATGCATATATATCACATATGGGCCACCTACAGCTAGCTGAGGTTAATCCTGTCTGAAGGGTGTGTGTAGAGACAGTTAAGGTATACATAGCTGTCTGTATGCAAAGACATATATGCACAATGCAGTTATATGGTCCGGTGTGGGTTCCAACATGGCCTGTGATTCTCTTAGTGTAGGAGCATGCCCAGTGTGACCTTCTATAGTGAGAGTGGGACTCCATTCCAGAGATAGGTGTACTCCGGTCTGGGTTTTTTTGTGCTACAGCCATACCTCTCAAAAGTCAACAGGACTTTCCTAGAGGTACTGGGTTTGTTTTAGCAGACATTTTCTGACATATCTGAAGTCTGACACTGCAATGTATCATGTCATTACCTAGTGACAGACATCCTCAGATCAACACAGTGCTTTACCAGAGGAATACAAGATGTATGATGCACAGACCAATATTATGAGCTGGACTATATACATTCTTGCCCCAAAAGGTCAGTTGAGAGGTGTGGCTACAGCTTGTTGAATGATGAGGCTGTGTAAACAGTCCAGCAACTTAGTGAAATACTGGCTGGGGATCTCCAGCTTGTGTGGTATTCTTCTTACCTGAAAAGTCATATCCTGGTGTGGTCATACCTCTCAACTGTACATTTTTTGGCAGATTGTCCAGGTGTTTGTCTAGAAGTTTCATCCAGTCTACATAAACTTGTGTTTTTATGGCAAGTTATTTGCATATAATTGAAGACTGACATTACAAAATAATGACAGACATTAGTGTTTCAGACTTCATAACCTTCTGACAATTCCTGCTAATGCAAACTCCCTTATCTTACCAAATTTCTCAGTATGTAAGGGCAATATTTACAACATGTGCCTATCAATGGGTCTTTGTTCCACTTTTATTTATGACCTTGTCCAGATGTCTTGCTGTCAGAGGTTGGGAGGTATGGGTGTGGGTACAGAGTGCATTCTATTGTGCAGAAATGTCAATCATATGTGTAGTATATTCCACATAGCACTGTGACTTCCAGGTATGTCAGTACCAGAGCAGTACAGAGTAATGTGGTGAATGACTGACAGACAGTTGTGTATAGGTTGATAGGTTGCTATGACATTAGTAGGGTATTGGCCCTGAAGCTCTTATAACCAACACAGATGAGACTGTAGCCCATGTTACAACATGTCAGCACAAAGAGCCCCTGTCCAGCAGAGTCACAGGTGGGAGCACAGAACTGTATTTTGTTTCCCATGCAGTTATACAGTGAGCACATCATTAGGGATATTGAGGCACTTGGCTTGCTGTTGATAGGGAGTGTATTCCACAGATGGGTGAGTGTGTGGTACACTTATCTGTCACACCAACAAGCTGTACTTATATCACAGCCCAGGTTGATGCTGTAACTACAGGTTGATGGAGTAAGCCTTGAATTCCAGATGTGCAACGGTCTCATCAAGGCAGGCTCTGGATTGCTTTGTATGCCAGGCAGGGGTCACATCAGTAGAGTCTGTATGAAATGGGGTAAAGGGACAGTGCTGTTAGCCTATCTGTGTAGGGTACATATTTGGGGTTTGAGGTAAGGCCTTAGTGTCTGCAAGACCCTGGTGTGTGGAGTCTTCATTGACTGTGGTGTAGGTTTGTGGAGTTCTCATGTGATTTTTGCCTCTGAGGTGTCCATTGTTTGGGTTTTGTTTTTTGTGGACCTCCACTTACATGTGTGTGTGTTGTGTATTTTCAGGTGATGTTTACTGACTCCTTACACTGCATGCCACCTATGTTACTACACAATCAGTTCTGGTGTGCAGATTCTCCATTTTTCTGGTAAGTGGTTCCCCTTCCCCTGATGTGTGTCTATTTGTCCTTATGTAGTCCAGTCACAGGCTTTGGCCATGGTGGCTGCTGTTATGTATTTGTAATTCTGATGTGGGCGGGGTACATGCCGTTACATCACACACAGGGTTGTGGACTTCACACGTCTGAGTGTACTTGTTTAGCAGGCTGTCCATCATTGTACCACTCCATTTGCTGTGGTCATTAGATGGTTTGTGTTGCTATATGTTATTATGAGACTACATGTGAGCTGAGCTGTCATACCATCACAGAATGAAATCTGCACAGGCCCAAATATGACAGTCAGACAAAGGCCCATACATGGGGACAGGGTGTTAATAATGTTCTGCCAAACAGAGACAGTTGGGAGACCGGTTTGGTAATTGCTTGTTTGCTCTTATGGGTTTGATGTCTGCTTCCCCACTGTCTGCCATTGCTGTTTTTACATGACTCTTTCTTGTTTTGCAGATAGTTGGCAGGCAAATGCAATGTTAGGACAAGCAGAACAGATACAAGGCATACTTGTGCTCCTTCTGTGACAACCTGTGTCATTAAAGGGGTATGGCTGTTGGCTAGTGACATGTTGTCAGTGCTGACACAGAAAGGTGGCAGCCTTTTATACACTGGCAGTACACTGACCTTCAGATACCTGCTGTCCCACTAGGCATCATACCTATCAAATTCTGAGAGCTAGCCATCTGGACAAAGCCATAAGTGATTGAGGGATAGAGGCCTAAATATAGGGACCATTTTTAAGTATTGGCCTTACAAACCTAGAAAAGTGATTCAATAACAGGTTTTGCATTAGCATGCATATTTCTATAGGGTATGAAGTCTGACACTACAATCTGTCATTATTTTCTGACCTTAGTCTTGCGTGATTTGCCAATGAATTGCCAGTCAACCACTATTTCATGTTATACAGACCACAATTATAATGCAAACCTCTGGACATTCTGCAATAGGTCTGAACAGTTGAGAGTTATGGTAGGCACTGTGTAGGTTACTCTAAGCTGTGTACTTCTATATCTATGGCCCCCTGTTTATGACCTGTACAGCTTTCCTGCATTAACAGCTATTGAGATTTGGACAGTGTGTACAACTCCTACCATACATGTAGCTGACATGCAGAATACTTGGCACTGCAGTTCTTGGAACATGGCCCTGTCAAAGACAGCACTGTACCTAGGCCACTACAACACAATAGCTGAAAATAAGTGCTGGCCACATCCTGACAGTATTAACCACACATATACATAGCTCATTGACTCCTGCATATTGTGGACATGCAACAAGTTATCATGTTGACTGGGACAGCCCTGGCAATATGTTCTCTGTTGCTATTTCCCTGCAAACATACATTTTACTGCATTTCTATGGGAATATGGGTGTGGGGGGAGGCACACCTGTCAACTGTACACATTTGCACAGACTGTGCTGATATCTGCTTTACATTTTGGTTCCATTTAGCATAGTATTGTGCTTTGTCTCGGAGACTAGAGACATATCACTAAAGACCACAGGTCAGATTGTAATGGCATACATTTGAGCTTCAGACTTCTTACCCTTTAGAGTCTTACTGCAACTGCAAGACCTGCTGTGCTACTACTGTGTAAGTCTGTAGGGGGGTATTTCATCATTGTCACCATTTGTGGGCCTTTGCCAGACATTTCTTTATCATTTTCTACAGCTGACTTGCTGGGTGAGGCTGAGGGGTGAGTATTGAACCCTCACACTGACATCCATGCCTGTGACCTATGAACCCCAATTTAGTTGGCTCTCCACATATACTGCAGTGGGCTTTGTCACCTTGGGTACTACTGCATAGTGTGGGAAGACCAGTATTGGGCAAACATTTCCTGGTGTCCCACATAGCTGTCAGTTGTCTGCTGCTATCCCTGTAGACCACCCCATTCCCTTGCATGCATGCAGCCATACCATAGATATGCTACCAGAACATACTAATCCATTCATTTATTGTTAAGAAGACTGACTTACCTTGTGCCTGCAGCAGTTGTGAGGATGGCGCTTGAGGGCTGCCTATGTCTTATGCATACAGTACACTGCCTATACATGGTAAGGTACAGGTAGTGTGATGTGTGTGGCATCCATTTCACTGTGTATGCATGTCAGAGAGAGGTGTCAGTTCCTGGGTTCTTACAGTGTCAGTGGGTTCATAGGTTCATAGGTTCATAGGTTTATACTAGGCTATCTGCCCAAGGGCATTTATAAGCCTAGCCCAGAGTTTTGTGGCTTTCACCACCCCTTTAGTTTGGAGGATACTATGCCCATTATTTTGCTGTGCCTCTGTCAAGCAGTGACACTGAGATAATCCCTGGGGTATATCTGCGATCTCCCATCCATTGGTCAAGATTTCTCGAACAAAGCCAGCGAGGTGCTCTGCCTCACATGTACCGGGAGTTTGTTCCACAGCATAGGGAGTCTCTGGGTGATGAATCTGTCCCTCCAGCGTGTCCTATTAATAACTGTGTCAAGGTTTAAGTCTCCCACCCTTGTAGTCCTGAGTGATCTAGATTTTTTGAGGTGAAGCATGTTCATCAATTCTGGGTTGGACATGGCCTTGTATGTCAGGCACAGGTCACCTCTGAGCAGACGGTAAGCGACTGAATAGAGCTGGAGTTCCTTCAGTCGGGCAGCATAGGATATATTTTTGAGACCCTTTATCCTTTTGGTGAGGAATTTTTGGGGCCTTTCCAGTTGCTGCAGGTGTTGTGTCAGATACATTCCGAATGGGGCATTGTACTCAATCATTGGTCTGATGAGCGATGAGTACAGGGGGACGATGACTTCCCTTGATCTAGATGTGAATCCCTTCATGATCAGGTGGGCAATGTAGAAGGTCTTCCTAACTACTTTGGCAATGTGAGTGTCAAACGAAAGGTTACTGTCAACCTGGGTCCCCAGATCCCTGATAACCTCTTCTGAGCTCAGTGGGTTGCCGCCTATATGGTAGCTAGGGGTAACCTTGTTTTTCCCAAAGGGTATGACTATGCATTTTTTGGCGTTTAACTTTAGGCCATGTGTGCTATGCATTGTTTCTTTGCCAAGGCCAGGGCATACTGGGCATTCCTCCATCTGCCTACAGGAGCTGGTTCAGAGAGTTCCTCCTCTGAGTCCCTCTGTGCCTCTGAGGACCTTGGCAATGGTGGGGAGCTTTGTAGCCCTTCCCCATGCTGTTCCTGCTTCAGCTGTTTCCACAGGATCATATTGTGTAGCATGGCACATACTATGAACATGTGTGCACATGTGGCTGGGGAGTACTGCAGAGCTCCACCAGATATGTCAAGGCAGCGGAACCATGACTTGAGCACCCCAAACACACACTCTATAATGATCCTGGTTTGTGCGTGTGCCTCATTATGACATTCTTGAGTGAGTGTGTGTGCATTTTTGATGGGAGTGATCATACACAGCTCCAGTGCATAGCCAGCATCCCCCACCAGATGGCCATATGGGATGTCCCCCCTGGCAAATCCCTGGTACAGCTGTGAGGAATGCCAGATGTGGGAGTTGTGATAGTTTCCAGGGCTGCTAGCACACACATTAATGGTAATACCCTGGGCATTGCACATGACCTGGCAGTTGGAGTGAAAGCTGTCATGGTTTAAGTAGACCCTACCCTGTTCGCCGGGTGGTGCTTTGATGTTGATATGCATGCAATCTATAGCGCCCAGTACCTCTGGGTAGTCTGCTACATAGTGGAAGAGGTGCATGTTGCTGGTCCTCTCCTCACAGGTACTGGGGAAGTAAATGTGCTCATCGGCATGTAGTAGCATGACATCCAGGAACTGGTGGAGTACCCTGGATGCAGATGCATGTGAGACCCTCATGATGTCCCCAGTAGGTTTTTGGAAAGTACCTGTAGCTAGTATTCCTAAGGCTACACATACCTTGGTATCCACTGGGATGGCTTTCCCTCTGTTGGCTCTTATAGGTTCATAGGTTCATAGGTAAATATCAGCCCAATGGCCTGCGTAAGCCTAGCCAGCAAGGTTCCTTATATTACGCCACCCAAGAAAGTTATTTTCCTGTGCCACTGTCCAGCAGAGACACAAAAGTGATCCCTGTGGTGTATTTACTATTTCCCATCCACTCATCAAGATTTTTCTTGAAGAGTGCTAATGAAGAACTTTGCTTGACATAGATGGGTAGCTTGTTCCAGAGTATAGGACGTCTCTGGGACAGGAATCTATCCCTCCAGCATATCCTGTTTATTGTGGTAACAAGGTTTAGGTCCCTAGAGTGTGTAGCTCAGAGGGATTGGGATTTCTTTAGGTGTAGCATGTCCAACAGCTCTGGGTTTGACATAGCTTTATATGTTAGACAGATATCACCTCAGAGTAGGCGATATGCTACGGAATAAAGCTGGAGTTTTTTTGAGGCGGTCAGTGTAGGGCATTTGTTTGAGACCAGTTCTGTTTCTTCACAAGGAGTAACATGGCAGAAAGTGGAAAAGTGGAACTTGACTATTGCCCTAGACTGATAAACAAGGAAAATTCTGGCTATGTTAAGAAATTAGTACACCAAAATGGATGGTGGTAAATTAGTGCTCCAAAAACAGTAAAACAAAAGAATAGCACCAATATTGCGAGTCCACATAGTCTTTTATTGTCACAAAATAAAATAAGAAGTTAAGTGCTTTCGTCAATAAAACCTTGACTTCATCAGAAACTGTTAAAAAGTCACACAACACATTCTTAAATATCATAAAAAATCCAATGATTGGTGAATAACTGTCACAAGATCAAAAAGCTGAATTGAGCAAAAACATTCTTAAAGAAAGACTTGTTCTAAAAGACCAATATAAAAATACAGTTTCTAGTTGTTGAAAATTTCTCCCAACCCAAAGTTAACATTTAAAATCTAAATAATACAACATTGAAGTCTTTACCAAAAATAGAACCATTGAACACTATATACTTTTAATAAAGCTGTTAATTAAAATAAAAAAAAAATTTTAAACAGCTTCTGCTTTTTCTTTTAAAACAGAGTCAATACTCAGATAACCATTTAAACCAGGAGAAAGATTTGCAGCCAACCTCAGTTGCCACATAAGCTCCTTCTTATATAATAAATTCTACCAATCCCCTCCTCTAGCCTCTTGTTTTGTGTAATCAAGTATTGCAAATCTATAACCTGTATAATGCTCACAATTAATACTATGCTTATACAAAGCATTAGTTTCTTTTTTGTTTTTAATATCGTACATATGTTCGTACATTCTAGTTTTAAGTGTTCTTTCAGTTTTCCCAATGTAGAACGAGTTACAGGTATTACACCTGGCTATGTACACTAGTCTACTGGAACAACAATTACCTTCCCTGAGGTAAATAACACTTTTCATTGTACTTTCCAGATGAATCACTGGATCTTGAAAAATATAGCAACAATATTTGCATCTACCACAAGGTCTAGTACTTCTTTTCGCTACTTTTTTGTTTTCGTTGTCAATAGGTACATTTTGTACTCCCTCCAAAATTCTTTTAATGTTTGGTCCAATCTTGGTAGTAAAAAAAGGTTCATCTCTTACCACTTTGTATACCTCATGGTCTACTTTGTAAATACTCCAATTTTTCTGTATTACTTTTTTTAGCTGTTGACATAAGGGGCTATAATGTACAATACAAGCTTGTTCAAAATTAATACTGTCTGCTTTTCCACTTTTTCCATCATGTTTTATAACTTGTTTTTTGTTTTTATCTAAACCCTTACCAAGAAGGGGTGTATATTTTTCCCCCACTCGTCTAGAACTTCTTTTAAAGTGTTTTCTACCAAGCCCGCAGGGTAGCCCCTTTCCAAAAACATACTTCTAAGGAATTCAAATTCACTTTTAACATCTTGATGCAAAGATGTCATCCTTGCTACCCTAATGGCTTGTCCTTTTATAATACTCTTCTTTTGAGTTAGGGGGTGATGACTGTTATAGTGCAGATAGTTGTTACAAAAGGTGGGTTTTCTATAAACCCTAGATGTAAATTTTTCTTGATCTTTAATAATTTTAATATCCAAGTAGTTAATTTCATGGAAATCGTACTGAAAAGTAAATTTTAAAAATTCTGTAGTTTGATTCAAGTATTGTATAAATAAAGGAATGTTAGCCTGATTTCCCTTCCATAAAATAAATATATCGTCCAAGAAGTGGCAATAGTAGGATATATTCTCAAAAAACTTACTTTTAAACAAATGTTGTCTTTCCCATCCCAATAAAACTAAATTGGAATAGCTGGGGGCGCATGCAGCCCTCATAGCTACACCTCTGACTTGTTGGTAAAATTCACCTTCAAAATAGATGTAATTGTTGTCCAAAATTATTTCCATTATTTCACTAATCAGTTTAACCTCATCATTGTCTAATTTGGACAAACTGTATAGGGTTTCCTCAAAAAAGTGTAAACCCTCCCGCTTTGGAATACAGGTAAAAAGGTCAATTACATCAATAGTCAAGAGGTGTACATCAGCATGCCATAGATTGTCCATAAGTTGCCCAAGGAAATCCCAAGAATATTTGACCAAGTGTGGACAAGAATCAAATACATGTTTGATCTTTCTGTCCACAAACACTGATAAATTATGGGTCTTGGATCCAGCTGCCACTACTGTGGGCCTAAAAGGGGGGTTCTCTATACTCTTATGTATTTTGGGTATACCAAAGATAGCAGGAATTTTTGGATGCAAGTTGGTTAAGAAATCATAAACTGTCTTATCAATTCTTTGATCCATCAAATATTCATACAGAAAACTGTCAATTCTTCGGTAAGCTATATGAATCTCATTCCTAGAACATACTGAATAATGGTTTTCATTAAACAAAATCTCCTGCATAGGATTAGTGTAGTCAATACTATTGTATAATACAACACCTCCTCCCTTGTCAGGAACCATAACACGAATGCTCGTATCATTTCTCAATTGATCAAGCAGATCCCTCTCTGTTTTGTTAAGGTTGCAAAAAGTTTTTCTATGACAACTCCAAATTTTATAAATTTCATCCCTAATAACCTTCTCAAATGTATTAACAAGGGGATGAAATGGGGGGTTGAAAGTACTACTTTTCTTAAGACCTTTCCTGTTTTGATTAACAGTGTGCTTTTCATTTTTAGCATGTATTAATTTTAAATTAAGTTTCCTTAAATATAGCTGCAATTCCACAGTGTATCAGCTATATCTGGTGTTCTAGTAGGCACAAATTTAAATCCCTTAGAAAATAGGGAAAAATATTCAGATGTAATTTCCTTGTCTGTATAGTTAAAAATATGAAAACCATTCATAGTATGTTATATTTTTAACGGGTCATTGTTAAGACTAGGGGCTAGAGGAGTATCTCCTACCATCTTGGAGAATTTCTGTATTTTTGCGCTGCCTTGTTGTAGGCAGAAAAGTTCACCTGTTTGCGATTGGCTATTCTTTTTGAGCGCCTGGGTAGGGGAAAATACTGATAACCTACACAATGTTCCTCGTCTTCTGAATTAAATTGTTCTGCTTCGTTTATCACCTCCAAGTCTATGGAATTAGTAATAAATTCACTAGATGGACCAACATTAAAACAAGCTACATTTTCTTTCTCATATCCAATTAGTCTTTCAGTAGGATAGACATTTTTGTATTGGTATTGTTTCCTGTCCCTGTTTAACTTCTTGGCTTTTTTATTAAAAACGTTATCACATTTTTTACCAACTCTGTTCAAAACCTTGTCATATAAACCCTGATACTGGTCAAAGAGTAAATCAGAAACAATCATTTCATTTAAATGCTCTACTTCTTTTTGTAAATTACTCTCCATTTTTTCATATACCAGCACACTTTTCTCAAGTAATTCCAGCCCCCATTTATCAAACATGCTAGTAAATTCATTAATACTTTCTGAGTCATAATGTATACCAAAAGGAAACTTATAAACCCTAAGGCCCTGGGGCACTATTTTTCCTTTTATACATTCTTTTAAATAGCATATTTCCAATTGACACATTTTCTATTTAAAAAATCTTTTTTCAAATATAAAAATCATGTCTTTCAAGGATTTAAACTCGTGGTACACATTTTCTTTTTTATTTTGAATATTAGAAAAACCACGAGAAGTGCCTGAAAAAGAATAATGTTTTTCAAAAATGTGAGCATAGGAATTCCCGTTAGTTGTTGTAGTTTGATCCTTAATACAATGGGAATTAGAATTAGAACCAGGCGGAACAACCATTTTAAAATTGCTTAATACATTCGTGTCATGATTGCAGTTACAAGTTCTGTCTTTAACTACAGAAATGTGGTTAACTTGGACTTGCTTGTTACCAGTTACGTTACTAAAAACAGCAGTACCTTTTTTAACATTTCCATTGTTTTGTGGACAGGAAGATCAAACATGTGGTTGATTCTTGTCCACACTTGGTCAAAGATTCTTGGGATTTCCTTGGGCAACTAAAGGACAATCTATGGCATGCTGATGTACACCTCTTGACTATTGATGCAATTGACCTTTTTACCTGTATTCCAAAGTGGGAGGGTTTACACTTTTTTGAGGAAACACTATACAGTTTGTCCAAATTAGACAATGATGAGGTTAAACTGATTAGTGAAATAATGGAAATAATTTTGGACAACAATTACATCTATTTTGAAGGTGAATTTTACCAACAAGTCAGAGGTGTAGCTATGGGGGCTGCATGCGCCCCCACCTATTTCAATTTAGTTTTATTGGGATGGGAAAGACAACATTTGTTTAAAAGTAAGTTTTTTGAGAATATATCCTACTATTGCTGCTTCTTGGATGATATATTTATTTTATGGAAGGGAAATCAGGCTAACATTCCGTTATTTATACAATACTTGAATCAAACTACAGAATTTTTAAAATTTACTTTTCAGTACGATTTCCATGAAATTAACTACTTGGATATTAAAATTATTAAAGATCAAGAAAAAATTACATCTAGGGTTTATAGAAAACCCACCTTTTGTAACAACTATCTGCACTATAGCAGTCATCACCCCCTAACTCAAAAGAAGAGTATTATAAAAGGACAAGCCATTAGGGTAGCAAGGATGACATCTTTGCATCAAGATGTTAAAAGTGAATTTGAATTTCTTAGAAGTATGTTTTTGGAAAGGGGCTACCCTGCGGGCTTGGTAGAAAACACTTTAAAAGAAGTTCTAGATGAGTGGTGGAAAAAATATACACCCCTTCTTGGTAAGGGTTTAGATAAAAACAAAAAACAAGTTATAAAACATGATGGAAAAAGTGGAAAAGCAGACAGTATTAATTTTGAACAAGCTTGTATTGTACAATATAGCCCCTTATGTCAACAGCTAAATAAAGTAATACAGAAAATTTGGAGTATTTTCAAAGTAGACCATGAGGTATACAAAGTGGTAGGAGATTAACCTTTTTTTACTACCAAGACTGGACCAAACATTAAAAGAATTTTGGAGGGAGTACAAAATGTACCTATTGACAACAAAAACAAAAAAGGTAGCGGAAATAGGCACTAGACCTTGTGGTAGATGCAAATATTGTTGCTATATTTTTCAAGATCCAGTGATTCATCTGGAAAATACAATGAAAAGTGTTGTTTACCTCAGGGAAGGTAATTGTTGTTCCAGTAGACTAGTGTACATAGCCAGGTGTAATACCTGTAACTTGTTCTACATTGGGAAAACTGAAAGAACACTTAAAACTAGAATGTACGGACATATGTACGATATTAAAAAAAAAGAAACTGATGCTTTGTATAAGCATAGTATTAATTGTGAGCATTATACAGATTTGCAATACTTGATTACACAAAACAAGAGGCTAGAGGAGGGGATTGCCAGAATTTATTATATAAGAAAGAGCTTATGTGGCAATTGAGGTTGGCTGCAAATCTTTCCCCTGGTTTAAATGGTTATCTGAGTATTCACCCTATTTTAAAAAAAAAAGCAGAAGCTGTTTTAAAAAAAATTTATTTTAATTAACAGCTTTATTAAAAGTATATAGTGTTCAATGGTTCTATTTTTGGTAAAGACTTCAATGTTGTATTATTTAGATTTTAAATGTTAACTTTGGGTTGGGAGAAACTTTCAACAACTAGAAATTGTCTTTTTATATTGGTCTTTTAGAACAAGTCTTTCTTTAAGAATGTTTTTGCTCAATTTAGCTTTTTGATCTTGAGACAGTTATTCACCAATCATTGGATTTTTTATGATATTTAAGAATGTGTTGTGTGACTTTTTAACAGTTTCTGATGAAGTCAAGGTTTTATTGACGAAAGTGCTTAACTTCTTATTTTATTTTGTGACAATAAAAGAGTACGTGGACTCGCAATATTGGTGCTGTTTTTTTGTTTTATGTTAAGAAATTATTGACAGCAGGACTGAATCCTTTGTTGTCCTTGAACTTTAACCATGAGAAGCAAGATATGACTGCTCAGGTAATTAAAGAAAAATGTATACAACTTTTTAAAGAGTTGTAAGATGGCTTATATAAACGGAACCATTTTCAATGGCAATGTATGCCTTTAGAGGCATGCCTGCATTTTAAAGTCATTCCAACAGGGCTACATATTTTTTGCATGCCTACCTATGGCTCCAGATATCCAGGTTTACTTGTCAAATGGCAGGCCATTAACTAAAGTAGCTTTAAATGTATGGAGCTACTTACTGATTATTTTAAACCTAAAGAGACAGCCCTGATACAGTGTTTGGAAGAGATACAAACTGCAATTGCCAGGAACTACCCTGAAATCAGGTATGCTGAAAAACTTGATGTACTGTTTTGCAATATTTCTCTTTATGACTCTAAGTTACAATGCATAAAAACTGAAACGGAAAGAGATTATGCTGATTTTGTTAAAGGCCATATATTTATGTGGCCAAACAAGAATACAAATGCTGTTGACTCAGATTCTAATATTCAGGGTGTTAAAGCTATACCTAAGACTTTTAACACAGTCCATAAAGGTTCAAACTCTTCCAAGAACAGTAAGGATGGCATGTTGGAGGTTAGCAATGTGCCATCAATATCAGTGATTGGTCAGAATGTATCAAGTGATGATTGCCTCAAGATTATTACATCAGAATTGGAAATTGAAGCCACAGAAGTAATTCAGGAGTCAGAAAACAGGGCTACAACAAAAACTGATGAAATTCCACCAGCCATGTTTAATTCTTCTGTAGTAACCACTAAAAACATTGTGATGTGAGCCAAACCAAAGACTAATGCAACGTTTTTACCACTACTCACTTGTCTACCTTTACAAGTGAGGACACCATAGAACAACAAAAGAAGGCTGTTCAGCAACAATCACAAGAGAAGGAAACTTTCAATGGACAGTCCAATATAGACACAATTAAACTGATATTTAATCTCTCTCATAAATGTTTAACTGATGTGCAAATTGATGTTTTAAACAAGGGCTTGTCCTTTGTACCAGCTGTTACTAGCAAGTTACATGATGCGATATTAGAGTTAAGGCATTTTGCTAGGAATGTAAATTTGCATTATATGTTTTCTAACACTGCTGCTGCTAAATATAATAAGTATAAAAAAACTAGTACATTTATGCCTGTTTCTCAGTCAGTGATGGATACATTTTTGAAAGTTTGTGAGAATGAAATTGATACACTTCTTATGTCCAGGCATAGACCAGGACACTTTAATTTAAATTTGCAAGAAAAACAAGCACTGGATGATCTCATTGCTGACAGACGTATTGTTATAAAATCTGCAGACAAAGGAGGTGCAGTAGTGGTGCTAGATTATTCTACATATGTGGAAACTATGAATAATATGTTGTTAAATGAAACTACTTATACTCTTGTGAACATGAAAAAGTGAGAGAGATTGTTAGCAATGTGAAGAATGATTTGTTTCATCTATTACAGACAAGCATTACTTCTAAGGATTTATATGATTACTTTATGGTAGATTTCCTTAAGATTCCTAATATATCAGGTCTACCTAAGATACATAAATCTTTGGAAAAACCTCCTCTAAGGTCAATATTAAATGGCTCAGGATGGGTTACAGAAACAATTTCTAAATGGGTAGAAGGTCAACTTAGACCTATGGTTAATAAGGCTGTCTCTGTGTTGAGACTCTTCACATTTTTACAACAATTAAGTGAATATATAGAGAGCTTGAGTTCAAATGTAAGATTTAGTCTTGTGACCTTAGATATACAGATTCTCTTTACAGTCATTCCTAATGATATAGGGCTAAGGTACATATATTGCTTTAATGAAAGAGTAGCATATATGGACAAAAATATGTGGAGCGTATATGCAGATGGTTGAGTATTGTACTTGAGAACAATGTGTTTGCCTTTGAACAGAAGTTTTATTTACAACGTTGGTGTGTTGCATGGGCACACCCTGTTCTAACAGCTATGCAAACCTGGTTCTAGCTGAATGGGAGACGAGATATATTTTGACTGAAGAAAATCTGTGGGTAGCACATATGGGTTTATATCGCAGATTTGTGGATGATGTCTTTTTTTGTGTGGAAATGGGATACATAAAAATTGGATGCTTTTGTTAACTATTTAGAGACAACCAACACATTTTTTAAGATTTTCTGTGCATTCTTCAGTAGATTTTATAGAATTTTTGCATATTTTATTAAAAGTGGATGGAGGGGGTAAAATAAGCACTTATACCATAAGTCATGCTGGAAAAATGCTCTATTGGATAGGGGTAGCATGCACCCCCACCATATTTTTAAGAATGTCATGGCTAATCAGCTTCTGAGAACTTCCCGACTTTGTAGTAAGGAAAGTGATTTTTTACATCATATAAATGTAACAGAGAATAATTTGTTAGAACGTGGTTACAAAAGTAGGGAAATTAGGAAAGCATTAGAAAGGGTTAAGTCCATGAGAGATGGGAAAGGTAGACCTTGGTATTCAAAGAATACTGGAGATTCAACTAATAAGGAACAGAGAAATATATGTAAGGTAGGATACCCTTTACTTTTAGTACTGATTTTAAATATATAAAGAATATAATGCAAGATAAATGGAAGATATTACTATCTGATAACAGGATGAAAACTATAGTAGGTGATGTGCCAACCTTCAGCTATAAGAGAAATCGTAACTTAAAGAGTCTGTTATGTTATAGACCTTGACCTGGTGATAAGAATAACCTAGGCAAATTATATAGTGGCAAATCAGGTACATATCGATGTAAAAGATATAAGGCATGCAGGTATATTAAGACTGATAATGTGTTTGAGCATCCTGTTACTAAAATGATATATGTGTTCATACTATGTATATTGTTCTACTAAAAATGTGATTTATATAGATACCTGTTCAGAATGCACTTCTTTTTATTTCGGTAAAACCAATAGAATGTTAAAGGAATGTATTTTACAGCATATGGTGATATACGGAGAAATGTGCTAAGAAGTGCAGTAGCTCAACACATCAATGAAATTCCACAGCATGATTTTAAATGTATGGCTTTGGATATATACACTCCTGCACCTAGAGGTGGTGATATAAAAAATGCCACAGAAGTTAACGAAACCCACTGGATAGCTGGTTTGAGAGCTGATGTTCCACCAGGCTTAAATGGTTTTATACCTTTAAAACCTATGTTAAAGGCTCAAAAATGTTAATTGGTTAAATGTTTTAATTAATGTAATTGTTTTTTCAAGTGTATTTATATGCAGACTGATTTTATATATTTTTGTATTGATCTGATGAAGGAGGCATCTCTGAAAGTGCTTATCTGTTTACTGCTTATTGTTTATTAAATATATATGCTTTGCCGTGGTTGTCCCATTGTTGCTTCTCAAGTATTTTAACCTATTTTTTCTACATTGGGACTGATTTTCTCCTTGTTACTGTTTGCCTACTTTATAAATATTTACAAACCCAAGTCTAAATCAAGTTGCAACATATATAGCTACTACCCTTTCATATCATGGAATAAACTCCCTCTCAAAATCAGAACTCTCACCCATCCCAAACAATTTAAACTTACCACAAAAGAGTACCTTAAAGGGCAATGGATATGCCACTGTTTTCACCCTTCTTGAATATACTCATCTAACTAAATTATACCGCTTTCTCCTTACTCTCCGCTGTGTCCTCTTATAACCAACCTGCACTTCCTTTGACCTACTCTCTCCTTCTTCCCTCCAAGTCACCTCTACACTTTTTTCCCTTCCTTTCTCTGTAAATACCTCTTAAGACTTTCAGTAGTGTACTATATATATATATATATATATATATATATATATATATATATATATATATATATATATATTATATAACATTTGTATTTCTGTACTGCTGCTTGGTTTTTAAAACTAATTATTTTACACTTGCTGTATGTGATCTTCAGTTACCATGAAATGTTATATTGTTTGTATTATCTTAGCTTAATTTTGTTCTGTATTAGTTTGGAGCTTTTCTCCCGAGGCCTCTGCTTAAAAAGGGCTTCAGCTCAGTCAGACATTCCTGGTAAACAAATGTAAAATAAATATATAAATAAAAAATAAAAATAAATGAACATGCAGAAGGGATAGATATGTTTCACAGTGAATACCTCTTCCCTGGAATCATCTTCCTCTCCATGTAAAGCAAAGTACATCTGTTATTCTGTTCAAGTGTAATCTGGATGAGCAGATGGGAAACCGCATGTTTACCCCTGGATTGGCAATCTTGCCGCTTATGGACAAGGGTAATGTAAATGTCAGCCTGCCCATTCATTATTCCTACTCATCATAATACAAGGGGCTCTGGGTTAATTATAGTAAAACTACTAGATTTAGAAACTTAGTAGGAATGCATGGATAGGTTTCTGAAGATCCTTTGGTATCCTTAGTCTAGTACTTGCCTATGAACCAATTAGACCACTAACAGAGAGAAAGAGAAAGAGAAAGAGTATACAAAATAATGCCATGTCCATGGGCCACCACTCTACTCTGTATTTTCAGGTGTTTAGGTCAATGATTACAGCATTTTATAAGATCTATCAGTAATTGACTGATGTACAAATTAAAACATTCAAGGATTAGGAAGCACTCCCTGCCTTACACATCTCTCTTCATAGATTATCTTGCATGCTGCCTATCTCACAGTGTCCTTAACTACTGGCATTGTATCCTGATTAGAAATGTTAATCACAGAGATTAAATCTAGTGAGATATGATCATCTCTCATAATTTCCCACAGTTTTTTTCTAGGTATGACATTAAAGACTGAGGTACAAACTGCAAATAAAGGGCCAGTAGGATCTTGTTCCTCATTTAAGCATATTTGTTCCAAAGGTGGTCCTAGCAAGCATAATAATTTATTTATCAAAACACCTCAATTGAAGCCAAACTGTAATGAATTAAGAACACTTATTTTTTGCTTGCCATAAAACATTTTCTTTAATAGTTTCAAAGATCGTCAGTGAGTTGTCTAGACAGACTATAGCCCTATAATTACTTAGCAGGGTCTTTTTGCTCCAAATGAGAACTACAATTCTCTCCATACCATGCTTCTGGAAAGTTTATATACTGTATTCAGTACTTAAAAAGAATGGAAAATATAAGCCCATACCTCTGTGTTGCACTTAAATATCATACTAAGGATTTGGAAAGATGTGACTTGCAGTTGAACATGGAGGAATAGATCTGTGTAAGCTACACTCTCCCCTGCAGTTGGAGATGGAAAAATAGATCTGTGTAAGCTCCACTCTCCCCCTTGCAGTTGGAGATGGAGGAATAGATCTGTGTAAGCTTCACTCTCCCCCTTGCAGTTGAACATGGATGAATATATTTGTGTAAGCTCCACTTTTCCACCACAGCTGAACATGGAGGAGTAGATTTGTGTAAGCTCCACTCTCCCCTTGCAGTTGGAGATGGAGGAATAGATCTGTGTAAGCTCCACTCTCCCCCTTGCAGTTGAACATGGATGAATATATCTGTGTAAGCTCCACTTTTCCACCACAGCTGAAGATGGAGGAGTAGATCTGTGTAAGCTCCACTCTCCCCCTTGCAGTTGGAGATGGAGGAATAGATCTGTGTAAGCTCCACTCTCCCCTGCAGTTGAACATGGAGAAATAGCTCTGTGTAAGCTCCCTCTCTCCCGCAGTTCAACATGGAGGAATAAATCTGTGTAAGCTCCACTCTCCCCCCACAGTTGGACATGTAGGAACAGATCTGTGTAAGCGCCACTTTCCCACCACAGCTGAACATAGAGGAATAGATCTGTGTAAGTTCCAATCTCCCTTCTCCTGCTTGAAAAAAATAAAGGCTAACAAAATGAAGAATGTTCCCCTTTTCTTTGGAGAAATGAACACATTAACCACAAATGGGAACACTGGCACTGATATTGAGTCTGGGTTCATTAGAAAATTAATTGGAAAAAAAATTTCAAAATTTTCCAAGGTTTGGCAGATGAAACTAAGAGATCAAACATGTAACTGTGCAAAGAACATTATGAAAGGATGTTGTTGATCGAGACTAGGTAATGATGGCACAGGTAGCTGTTGTTTGGCAGCATGAAAAAAGTTGCATCTTTGTCTCAAAAATAGAGACTTGGAACGCAGATCTTGCAGAGGCAGTATTAAAATTTCAGGGGTTGCAGAGCAAGTGCTAGATGAGAAGTTACACAACTTCTTTAGCACAAAACTCCTGCCATCTATAAATGTACCTACCGTTGTGGCTTGGGAAGATGACCATTTGTACATAGTAGAGAAGAGAAATGTAGTAACCATGAAGCCACACCAGCTGACCTGTAAATTGCATTCATATTCTTCTTTGGTTGCTAAATAATGCTCATTTACATAGAAACAAAAATTGATGGGATGTCCATCACAATTGTGTAAGAGTACCCATGGTAAGTTTTCCTCTGGTGTAAGGCATTTAACTCCATCCACACTGTGTTAAAAATATTGTCCTGCACTCAAGGCTAAAATATCCTGCTTCACTGATGATAGTGGTCAATAACCATAGATGGCATTTTGACTCCCCACAGATGACTAAAGATTTAGTCTAAAGTTTAAAGGGGCTCTGGGTTGGATTAAACAAATAGATGCCACACAGCATGGTTTCTTTGTTTTTTAATTAACTCAAAAGGTTTGGGCAGTATGGTCATAGTGAGGTAAAACATGTCACTCCAAATAATGGTGCCCAGAAGGAAGAGATGGAGAGGAGCTCCAATCAACATTGAAAATGAGTGAATGAAAACCAGCTTTTTTGTCCTAAAAAGGTGTCAGAGCAATCATGTAATAGAAATAGTATAGGCCCTTCTATAACAGAGCTGTCTGTTTTTAAGTTTGAGGAAAAGCAAGGATTAATATAATCTCTGATTTAACCTTTATTTTCCAACTCCAGGAAGAATGAAAGAAAGGGCAAAAGCACCAAATCTTGGAAAATCAAATAGTCATAATAGACACAAGCTCCCAGAGGACCATTCTCAAAAAATGCTGGGCAGAAAAGATCTGAGATGGCTCCAGTTGGTCAAGCAGCATCCCCAAGAAGAACAGAGGTGACAGTTGAATGTTGGAGGGCAGCTCACAGGGAAGGAAGGAAGGCAGAAAAGACAAATGCCTTGATACTTGAATCAGGAAGGAACTCTCAAATATGTGGGTGTGAATGCAAAAGCCACGGCATTTGAGTAAAGGTGAGTATATTTTACTCAGATGGAACTAGGCAGTGGAACTATACCAAATGGGGACAGCAAATAGACTGCAATATTTAACTTCAATTTTCAGTCATGATAAGATTATATGGAAAAGTGTGAGTGTTCAGTTCTTTATTACCATTATGAACAAAGATATGGCTGATCTGTTTGATACTGAATCAAAGGTGAACTTGTCAGAGGTATATTGGTCAAAGAAGTACACCTGAAATTGTGAGATTGTAAAAATATTCCCTTTCTACTTTTTTCTTCTAAACAGCAGCATGTGGGAATGGCAATGAGAGACTGTTAATAATCTTAATAGCCAGAAGACTTATGGGAAAAGGGGTTAACCCCCTTTTAAGAATGTGAACATGAGATACAATCAGCTCAAAATGTTTATAGTTGCTCCTACATGGTTTTAGATGTGTAAAGTGAGGGGTGAAATGCAGATCACAGCTGGTTAGAATGTTCAAGCATGATATTAAAGAGTTATTTTTGCTTTTTAAATTGAAACGTAAGAAAATTATACATATAGATATGGCTATATATGGAGAATTGCTTTGATAAAGTGACAGGCTAGGGTGGAGTGATCTCCATGTAGACTTTAATGCCTTAAGTACACTGTGAACATCTTCAGTTTCTATTACTGAGTGTAGACCAGCAGGTACTGGTCGAAATGACTGGTGGGCATAACCTGGGGAATGCAAGTGGAAGACAGAAGTCAGTCATTAAGCTATTATCATGGTATGTGGGGTTTATGCCATTTTATGAAGTGATAGAAGATTTTAAAGAAACTGTGCAGGAAAGATATGAACAATGTGCTTCTTCAGGAAGTCAAATTAAACAGGCATGAAGTAATTAAGATAGAAAAGTCCCAGTAGAAGGTATTAGGTCATAATTCTGTTAAGCTGAGGGTGATTATAATGGCTAAGAAGAGCTTCAAAACAATATTGAACTTTGCTAAAGAAGATTCTCCTGGAAGGTAGTCATTATTAAGACAGGAGATGGAGGAAGAAAAATGAACAATATATACAGAGTAAATGTGGATGATCCACAGTTCTTTAGGGACTTTTATGAGCAATGCACATTATATAGACCAGAGATGGAAAATGAAATAGTAGTTGGTGATTTTAACATAGCTGTGCATCCTATATTAGATCATAAATATGGAGGACGGGGACTGTCTGGTATGACAACATAGTGACAAGATGTGATCCATGCTCACACTCCCTCTTAGACCTCTAAAGATTGCAATTCTTGCTGATTGTTGACCTGGTATTCAAAGACCTTTTTTGTTAAGGGAACAGAAGCTAAAGAGTCTTTTTATGAGGAAAAAAAATAAGAAAACTTTCCAAAACTTGAGATAATCCACTGCAGATATCTGTCAAAACCAAGCCCCAGCCAAGGAGCATGGCAGTGATGGTTGTGCAATAGATTATTGATGGGGTCAATGGAAAACATCAGGAGTTTTCTCCGCAGAATATCTTTCAAGAAATGAAGGACATGAAGGCAACTGAAGTATACATATATCAATAAAAAAGGAAGAAAAGGTGAAGGAAATCTCCACCATGTTTATTTATCACTTTGATGACATCATGCACTTGGGAGTGGAAAACACATAACAAAATGACTGTGTGAAGGCATTGAGAATGGACTATCTGGAGCTTCAATTAGTGGATTATGAAGACAGAGCTATACGTAAAAATGTTAGACTCAACGGTGTAACAAAGCAGCTTGAAGGACTGAATTGCATGCAGTGGTGCAGCGGTAGCACTTTTGCCTCACAGCAAGAGGTTCTCTGGTTGAATTCTCGGCTTGGGTGCCTTTCGCATGGAGCCTGCATGTCTCTCCTGCATTTGTGTGTGTTTTTTCTGGGTGCTCTGGTTTCCTCCCATTTTACAAAGATATGCATCTGGAGCATTTCTCCCCAGGCCTCTACTGAAAATTTACTTCATTCCAAGTTGGACTTTCCTGGTAAACAAATGTTAAATATATAAAAATAAATAAATAAATATGTTGCGCCAGTGGATTGGGATTAATAAAGAAGACCTAAACACAGAAAAGGCACACTAAGCACCATGGAGACCACAGTTAAGGAATGATGGATGTCCTAGGCTCCCTATTGTTAGGTTTGAGACTTTTGCCTTAAAATAAAGGATTTTGGCCTTCCTGTGGAAGCCAGGAGGAAAATTCCTTTGGTTGGAGAAACAGACATTTGTAGACCAAGACTACTCAAAAACAACCAGGAAGAAGAGACTAGACTTTCTTCTGATAACCAGGCAATTTAGTGTGGCCAGTGTAAAATTCTGATTGTTATACCCAGCTAGAATGCAGATTTTTTCAGGAAATACCACACCCTAAAAAGAGCCAAAAGAAGCTGAACTGGCATTAAAAAAAAAAAAAAAAAAAACATGACCAAAGAAACTTTGGGTTCTGTCTACCAGGATGGATATAGAATCCCTAAGAAATGGAACTATGCCTTTGGAACAGAGTCTCAATGAATGAAGCACCAGAAGGAAGGAATGTGTTCCTACTTTTTAAGCAGCAAACAGCTTTAAAAGAACATGCTGAATTGATTCAAGAAACTATATGGGCTAAACTAACTAAAGTAAAAAGGGAAAGTATTACTATTAAAAGGTAATATGTTTGTTTTATACATTTTGAAATAAATGGCAGCACAAAAGGTAATTGGACTTTGTGTCTCCGTTATGAATTATATCAAACCATGGAACACACAACCTTTCCAGACACAAGGTAGCAATGATATATAAGACAAGCAGGACCCTTACTGCTGTACCAGTGTATGCAAACAGAGTTGGGTGCCAGTCATAAAGAAATTACATTTATGCTTTTTTTTAGTTTTACTGCTAATCATTAGTGGACCGGAGTTCTGCATGCACTAAACTATAAAAAAAAAAAAAAAGTCACAATTTAGTTTTAATGTTGTAGATTGCCTTGAATGTTTTAAAGGAGAAACACACGATTTTATCAGTGTGCAAACGATTCACTTTTTTATGAAGGAGAATTTTGAACTGATGTGTAAACCATTGAAGAAATATCATGGACTCTGTGAAAGCTCACAAAACCTACAAATAAGGAGATACTCAAACAATGACGAAGAAGAAGTGTGACTCGATACCTTTGTAATGTAATTACAAATAGCAGCCTGGTGAATGGAGTGCAGAGATATCATACATGGCCTTCATAAAGGAGTGCAGGCTCCTATATTAAAAGAGGTGGCAGAATCCTCTATATTTGTATATAGTTTAAGAAAATATGTTGATCAACAACTAGATATGATCAGGCAAAGAGTTTTGTGGAAGTCGGGAACTCAAACTTTAATAACTACTTGTAATGAAGTAACAGACTGTGCCCTATTTAAGTATGTTTTTCCACTGCCTTGAAAGGGAATAGAAGAGGAAAGAATTCAGGCATACTGGACAACAGGAATGTTAATGGCAACTCTATCACAGCCATGGAACAGAATCAAGGGAGAACAGAAATTGGGGGAGACTCTTGGATTGTAGTGATCCCAGACCAGAATGGACAGAAAAGCCAAATCTGTGGGCTAGTCTTTGATATCATGGAAAGTTAATGGCCTCAACAATTCAGTCAAGAGAAGCAGGATATTTATAGTAATTAAAAAATGCAGATTAGCTGTAGCTGAATCACAAGAAACATACTTAGATAGCCTGCAGCACTGTAAGTTATAAATGATGAATGTCATCATTCTGTCCAGGGCAGAAGAGAAGAGTCGTCGTCTTACTATTTTCCCAGTCCTTCTCCTTTAGAATAGAACTCAATGCAAAATGATAGAAGCAGAGAATTTACTTGTATAAAGGTTTTATGCCTGAAAACAATTGATATTAGTAAATATATACCTGCCTCCAAGAATAAAAATATGGGAAATATGAGACATTTTGGCAAGTGTCCAGCCATTTGCAGAAACCTCAGTGATCATAATGGGAAATTGGAACACTATCTTTGTTTCGGATGAGGTTTTGGGAGGCCCTAGAAAATGGAAGCTGCCAACACAGGCATGTTTTTTGAAATGATATATTAAACAAATGGGGTGATTGGATGTGTAGAAAAGTTCAAAAGCAAATTCACTGGGCCAGAGGTATACATTCTACTCAGCTTGGTATAGGCATTAGGCAGTGGTTCAGGATAGACAAGATTTTTGTAATGAAAGAAAAAAAAACACCTGATTTAACATATACAACTGGACCTAATATGTTGCTCTGACCATGCTTTTATAAAAAATTGGTTCAAATGTAAATCAGATAGTCCTCTACATAGGGTGGCCTAATGGTTAAGGTGTTTGCCTTACAAACACAAGGTGCAGGGTTTGAGTCTCACAAGGAATAATTGGCTAGGCTTATCAATGGCTCGCAAGGGCAGTTAGCCTAGTACTAACCTATGAACACTCTCCTTCCAGTATACCTCTGTGAAAATATACGATTTAAGGAATAGATGGAAAGATCAGTGAAAAATCTCATGTCAGGAATATGTGAAATAAACCCTCAAAGATGGGAAAAATACAAGAGCTTCAACATATGGTCAGATAATATATAAAGCAGAGAAGGAGAGCTACTAGCAGACTATAAGACAGCCATGAGAGCTACAGTTGATAAATAGGCCACTTACTGAAGCAGAGGAAAATAAAGTAAGGGAGCTGAGAGTTAAGATAGAACATTATGTGCACCAAAATTTGTTATTTCATAGGCATGCTATAATGAATAGCTATTTTGCAAACACTACTCATTATCATCATCAACTCCATTTTTCCTATTTTCTACAATGGGTTGGGGTGTTGTATCAGCTGTTGCCGTCTATCTCTATGTAGTGCAGCTCTTCTTGCAAATACTACTATGACACCGGAATCATTATCAGTACATCTAAGACTACATACAGTGGAAAGAATAGCAACCAAGTTAACAGACTCTATGGAAGGAGTACTGCAAGACATGCCACATGGGGTATTAAAGGTGTTCAGAGATTATTACAGGGTCCTTTATTTCCCCTCCACCTTCAGGAGGGCAAAACCACGAGGAATAGATGAGGAAATGCCTAGACACCCTAGTGTTAGCATTTCCATAACTGGAATTAGATCAGGCACAGGACATGGTGAAAGAAATTGCAAGAGAAAAATTAACAGGTGGCCTTCTCAAATCCAAATTGAGAAAGTTACCATAAACTGATAGCATTCCCCTTGAAGTTTGGAAACTAGTGATGTATGAGTTAGAAAATCATTGAATAGATTTAATGAATCAGATTTTGAGAGGGGCAGATACTCATAATTCCTGGAAGGCAGCAGATATAGCCATAATACTGAAGGAAGGTAAAAATCCTTTCTTTCTTAGAATCCTTTCTTTCTCAGAATCTTTCTTAGAATCTTATCACCCCAAACAGCAGAGACCTCCAAGGCAGAAATGCACTCAACCACCACAGCACAAAACTAACACGAGATACATAACTCTCCTAAACAGTGTGCCACTCAACCAAAGCCCCTAAGACAAAACAGCACGCCCAACACACTAGTCATAGGTGACTTGATAGTGAGGCACACTGATGTCCCACTCACTAGGTTGAATAAGGAGAAAGTAACAGTCAGCTGCCTGTCAGGTGCCAGGATCCACCACATAATGCATGCACTCAGGTCCCTCAACAACAAGTACAAATATGAATCTGTCATTGTACATGTGGGTATGAATGACCTGAGATATACCTCCCTGGACTACATGAGGAGAGACATGGAGGAGCACTCAGATTATGTAGCCCAGGCAGGTATGACCCTAGCCCTGAGCAGCATCCTATCATCACCAAGAATTATACCACAGTACAAGCCAGAAAATGATTGACTTCAACAATTGGCTAAGTTTCAGCTGTCATTCTAAGGGGATACAGTATCTGTCTGCCGTGGATGACATGATTGACAGACCCCAATGCTTTGCCAGAGATGGCCTGCATCTGTCACCCGTGGGCTTCTGGATACTGGCCAAGGCTCTTGCCACCCTTATACTGCCTTTTTTAGGCAGTATTCCAAAGACCAAATTACTACCATAACAGCTACAAACAAATGCAATCTGAGGGCCATGCTACTCAACGCTAGAAGTCTACATCTCAAAATGCGCTCGCTCGAAGCACTCCTTAAAATGGAGAACATCGACATTTGTGCATAACAGAGACCTAGTTCAAGGCAGCAGAAAGCACCCCTGCACTACCATGTTACAACTCATTCCACACCTTTCGGCCCCAGAACTTGAACTGAAGCTCCAAAGGTGGCGTTTTTTCCATATTCATAAAGGATGTGCACACCTCCAGACTGGTAGCCCAACATAATGCATCTGAGATACTACAGGTGCAGCTAACACTGGGTAAGACAGCGATTTAGGTGATAGCCTGCTGTAGGTTCCCAACCATGTCCTAAGACTCCCAGTCCATGTTCCTAAGCACCCTGGAGAATATTAGCATCCAACCTAACACCCTCATACTGGGCAACTTCAACTACCCCTCCATTAACTGGGAAATCTACTCATGTACCAATACACTTGCCCAACGTTTCCTGGAATTCATTAATTCCAATGCCCTGGACTAGCTTGTTCTTACCCCCACTAGAGGTAGCAATATCCTTGACCTGGTCATTACCAACATGGGCGACCACTGCACTACACCAATAGTCAACTCCTCCCTGGTTAGATCCGACCACAAACTAATCACCTTGGATATCCACATCTCTCCCACCCCCCCCTGCAAAGGAAACCACCATGAAAAACTTCTCCAAAGCTAACTTTGGGTTCCAAAAACAGAGGTGGCTAACTTCATAACACCCATGCAAATGGGGAATAGTTGCATGACTGCTGAATCATACACCAATGCACTGTACAAACACATACACAAATGCATGGATCTCACCATACCTAATAGAACCAAGATGTTATCCTCCAAAAAAAGGAAGCCAATCTGGTGTTCCCCTGCCATAAACAAACTCTACAACAAAAGGAGGAAACTTATGCAGAATAAGGTGAAGTCCCAACATTGGAAAAACTCCCTTATCAGCCTCAACAAATCGTTGAGATCCCTTGTCAAATCCTCCAAAGCTAGCTATAAAAACAGAATTGTAGCAGATAGTAAAGACAACCAGAAGGCCTTCTATAGTTATGTAAGGAATCTCCATGGCAATATCCAGATTTGCTCTAAGATACTGCACAATGGTACCTCCTGTACCAAGCCAACAGATATTGCTAATATACTGGTTGACAGATTCAGTGCCAACTTTACCCCTCTCTCCCCCCCAGAGGACCAATCACAATACCAGTAGATTGTCAGGTACCCAGTATAAATGCTGCACAGGTTAAAACAGCACTGTCCAAGGCCACGAATACAGCTTCTGTAGGACCTGACAATATCTTTGGCTGTGCTCTATATGAACTACAGAGTGAACTGGCACCTCACCTGTATGCAATGTTCAGTCACAGCCTCACCTCATACTTTGTTCGTACTGAATGTCACACTGCTACAGTCATCCCTCTCCACAAAGGAGAAGTGACTACAGACCCCGGGGACTATTGCCCTATTAGCCTGACAAGTCTGATATGCAAAGCTATGGAATGCATCATCATGGGCCTAATAAACAAGGATATAGGGAATCTCCAAACTCTGGATCTTGTACAGTTTGGTTTTGTGAAAGGTAGCTCATGCCTATTCAACTTGGTCAACTTCTTTGGATCAATCACCAGAGCTGTGGATGAAGGCAAGGTGGTTTATACAGCCTATCTTGATCTGGCCAAGGCATTTGATGCCATTCCCCACTCAGGAATCAAAGAAAAAGTCACTAAGCTAGGCATCAACCCCTATATCACTAGTTGGGTTGCAAACTTTCTCACAGATAGAACCCACAGTGTGACAGTAGCTGATTCCAAGCCAGACTGCTGACCAGTCATGAGTCCTGGGTCCTCTTCTGTTTGGTATCTCCTTCTCTGAAGTCCAAGCCAACACAAAGGGTTTCTGGCTGACAAAGTTTACAGATGATTGCAAGATGGGAACTATTATTAACTTTCCAAGCAATGTTGACATCCTACAGAAAGGCCTCACTGAGACCAACAACTGGTGTCAAAACCATGGGCTTATGCTGAATGCAAAAAAATGTGTTGTGATCCCCTTTGGGAAAAACCCAGTTCCCATGAATTACCACATCGATGGTAGTCCACTGAACACAGAAGGAGTTATAAGAGATCAGGGAACAAAGGTTGACAGCAACCTCTCTTCTGACCACCACATTGTCACTGTGGTCAGAAAGTCTTTCTATGTGGCACATCTTATTACTAAGGATTTTGCAACCAGAAAGAAAGAGGTCATTGTCTCCCTCTACTCTTCCCTCATTAGGCCAATCATTGAGTACAATGCCCCATTTGGCATGCACCTCACCAGACACCTGAAACAAATGGAGAGGCCGCAAAAGTACCTCACAAAGAGGATCCTAGGCCTTAAACACTCGTCCTATATGGACAGACTCAAAAAACTCCAACTATTCTCTGCCTCATATCGCCTACTTACAGGCAATCTCTGCTTGAATGACAAAGCCATGTCTGACCCAGCTCTGTTAGAAATTCTACATCTAAAGAAATCCCAGTCCCTCGGCACCACACAATCCAGAGAAATCAACCTCATTACCACAATCAGCAGAACATCCTGGAGGGACAGGTTCATAACCCAGAGACTGCCCATGCTATGGAATAGACTTCCCATACATGTCAAGCAGAGCACCTCACTGGCCCTCTTCAAGAGAAATCTTGATGAGTGGATGGGAAGTAGAAAATTCACCCCGGGGATCACACAAGTGGCTCTGCTTGACACAGGCACTGGGAACTAATGTCGAGTGGCACTATGCCAGGGTAATCCTATGGACTAGGCTTGTAAAGGCTCCAGGGCCTTTAGCCTAGTACACACCTATGAACCTATGAACCAATATCAGTCCTTAACCATTACTATAGGATATTTATGAATATACAGGTTATGAGAATATCACAATATCTTCCTCAGTTGATACATAGGGATCAGTGTGGATTCCTTGAAGTTAGAGGTACTGCAGATAATACACTGATAGCAATGAGGATACTGAAAGAGGAAAATGAGACCCAGAACCCCTTACAGATTTTAAGCCTTTGATAAGGCATGTTGGGATTATGTGTTCATAGTACTTGGCAAGATGAGTTTTTCAATTCAATTCATTAACTTCCTACAAAGAATATATGCAGGTTTCACTGCCACAATAAAAACATCAGCAGGTCTTTCCCTACATGTCAATTATATAAGAAAACAAGACAAGGATGCTTTCTATCTCCACTCTTATTTGCACTATATTTGGAACCACTGGCACAGGAAGTGAGATAACTCTGTAAAAAAACTATAGGAGGAGAATGAGTCAAGAGCTAAAATAGTACTTATTTGTGGACAACATTTAATGACTCTGTGAGATCCAAACAGAGATATCTCAAGAGTATTCAATATGCTAAACACCTTTTGGATGTTATATGGATACAGAATAAATGCAGGTTAATCAAAGCTTATCTCCTTTAACCTAGTCTATCTCCCGGGTATTCTATGTGAACCCTGGGTGTGTACATAGCTAATAAAATATGTATCAAGGGAATTAAAGTACACTATAAAGTAATCCAGGCAAGGAAATTTAGAATATTTGTGTGAAAATGTCTTTATAAATATTTCTACTCCCCTGAGAGGTCGAGACATATTTTTCCATCTGTCGATCCAAAATGCTGGAAATTATATTTAGGAGTATTGGTAGTTGGTATTACATCTTTTATGTCTCTCCTAGATTAGAGAGATTTTAAGGCCTTAATGGTAACATTTATGGAAAAACTCTTGAGTAAGAATATTGGTATCACCTTGCTCTCTTTTTCCTGACATTGCAACAAGAAGTGAAATTGTTCCAAAGAGATCAAAACCTATTGGCACTAATTGCACTGCTGTGGAAAAGTGCATTACCCAGAAATGGAAAAAGGAAACCACAGTTTTCATATTTGATCTTGAACAACTTGTGGAAGAGTTGATGCTTGAGGAAGAGAGGCAGAAAAAGAAGACATGATACAAAATTCCTTCTAAAGTGGACATGCTGGACAAAATATAATCAGGAAAAGTCGGAGACCAAACAACAATACAAGACACTTGCGGAAGAAGGTAAGTCCACTCCAAGTACTGTAGTTCCTATTCTTTAATATAGCACAAGCAAAAATAATAAAAAATACAGAATATATATATAAACACAAAACACTTTTCATCCCACCTGGTGGTGAGACTTCTTCAGGTAAAGGCATTCACTAAAACCAGTGCATTTAAATACAGTCCATGATGCAAGCATGTTGTTAGTCAGCCAATGGGTGAGGGCTATTCCCAACACACTGATGATGTTATGAGGGTCCACTCAATAAGTAATTACTTCCTTAAAGAGATTCTTACAAAACATCCTCTGGACTTATTAAAAGTAAAGTAAGTAAAAAAAAAAAAAAAAAAAACAATTGTTTACATCATAAAAAACATATGGCAAGATGGAATCATATAAGAAGCCGAGGAATGACCTCTTAATTAGAAGGAACATGAGTCAAAGCTAGGTGTGTGGAGAAGGGTAACCCTATAAGATAATGCTTTTGTTTTTCAAGGGACGAAGAGTGGAATAGGGGTAGGAAAGATACATTATTAGTACAGTATCCCTCTGTTATTGATATTACAGGTGCTAGAATAAGCAAAACAAATGGATCTGACCATGTGCATAGAAATTTGGAAAAAAATAATAGAAATGAAGGTCAGAGCTGCAGCTGGGCCATCTGGCATCCTGTACATTTCTTCAAACTGGCATCCTCTTAATGCAAAATTGAGGACAAAAAAATTCGAGAGAGAGAAAAACAATGTTTTTATTGATGGAAAGAAGTCCAGGAAATATTAGATGTGGAAGGTAAAAGAAAGTAGACAAAACTGCATTATTAATCAGATTTTAAATGAAGATAGAAATATATTGCAAGACAGAGAAGGCATCAAGTGAATTATGAAAATTCAATACAAAAGGATATATGAGTCAAAAAATAACGATAG
Source organism: Protopterus annectens (assembly GCF_019279795.1). Taxonomy (NCBI): domain Eukaryota; kingdom Metazoa; phylum Chordata; order Ceratodontiformes; family Protopteridae; genus Protopterus; species Protopterus annectens. The sequence continues at coordinate 1,604,671,206 of NC_056729.1, forward strand.
AGTCAGCTGGGAAACAGGTATTGGGGAAGTCACTACAGCTAGGGCTTGCACTGGATGTGATAGAAAAAGAGGAGTGACTAGATAGAGAGAAGACTAAAATAAGTTAATGTGCTGAAAAGAAGGTTAAAAAAGGCTAAAGGCACAGGGAAGGAAGAGATAGGAGTGGAGCTCTGTAAATGTTGAGAAAAGTCTACAATGATACTACTATGTGAGGTGTATAACTATGCTGTCCTATAGTATTAGAAGTCCTTCCCATCTCCTAATGTTTGGGAAAGCCTACAGTGAGACATCTATGAGAGGTGTATAACTGTACTGTGCTGTAATATTAAAGGTCCTCCTCATCTCCTAATGTTTGGGAAAGTCTGAAGTGAGACATGTGTGTGAGGTGTATAACTGTACTGTGCTATAACATTAGAGGTCATTCCTATCTCCTAATGTTTGGAAAAGTCTACAGTGAGACTTCAATGTGAGGTGTATAACTATACTGTGCTATAATATTAGAGGTCCTCCTCATCTCCTAATGTTTGTGAAATTCTACAGTGAGACATCTATTTGAGGTGTATAACTATACTGTGCTATAGTATTAGAGGTCCTCCTCATCTCCTAATGTTTGGGAAAGTCTACAGTGAGACATATATGTGAGGTGTATAGCTATAATATGCTGTAATATTAGAGGTCCTTCCCATCTCCAAATGTTTGGGAAAGTCTACAGTGAGAAATATAGGTGAGGTGCATAACTATACTATGCTATAGTATTAGAGGTCCTCCTCATTTCCTAATGTTTGGGAAAGTCCACAGTGAGACACCTGTGTGAGGTCTATAACTATATTGTGCTATAGTATTAGAGGTCCTCCTCATATCCCAATGTTTGGGAAAGTCTACAATGAGACATCTATGTGAGCTGTATAACTATACTGTGCTATAGTATTAGAGGTCCTTCCCATCTCCTAATGTTTGGGAAAGTCTACAGTGAGACATCTATGTGAGGTGTATAACTATACTGTGCTGTAATATTAGAGGTCCTCCTCATCTCCTAATGTTTGGGAAAATCTACAGCGAGACATCTATGTGAGCTGTATAACTATACTGCGCTACAGTATTAGAGGTTCTTCCCATCTCCTAATGTTTGGGAATGTCTACAGTGAGACATCTATGTGAGGTGTATAACTATACTGTGCTGTAATATTAGAGGTCCTTCCCATCTCCTAATGTTTGGGAAAGTCTACAGAGAGACATCTATGTGAGGTATATAACTATACTGTGCTGTAATATTAGAGGTCATCCTGATCTCCTAATTTTTGGGAAAGTCTACAGTGAGACATCTATGTGAGGTGTATAATTATACTAAGCTATAGTACTAGAGGTCCTCCTCATCTCCTAATGTTTGGGAAAGTCTGAAGTGAGACATCTATGTGTGCTGTATAACTATACTGTGCTATAGTATTAGAGGTCCGTCCCATCTGCTAATGTTTGGGAAAGTCTACAGTGAGACATCTATGTGAGGTGTATAACTATACTGTGCTATAATATTAGAGGTCCTTCCTGTCTCCTAATGTTTGGGAAAGTCTACAGTGAGACATCTATGTGAGGTGTATAACTATACTGTGCTGTAATATTTGAGGTCCTTCCCATCTCCTAATGTTTGGGAAAGTCTACAGTGAGACATCTATGTGAGGTCTATAACTATATTGTGCTATATTATTAGAGGTCCTCCTCATCTCCTAATGTTTGGGAAAGTCTACAGTGAGACATCTATGTGAGGTGTATATGTATACTGTGCTGTAATATTAGAGATCCTCCTCATCTCCTAACGCTTGGGAAAATCTACAGTGAGACATCTATGTGAGGTGTATAACTATACTGTGTATTAGTGGCCCTCCTCATCTCCTAGTGTTTGGAAAAATCTGAAGTGAGACATCTATGTGAGCTGTATAACTATAATGTGCTATAGTATTAGAGGTCCTTCCCATCTCCTAATGTTTGGGAAAGTCTACAGTGAGACGTCTAGGTGAGGTACATAACTATACTAAGCTAAAGTATTAGAGGTCCTCCTCATCTCCTAATGTTTGGGAAAGTCTACAATGAGACATCTATGTGAGCTGTGTAACTATACTGTGCTATAGTATTAGAGGTCCTTCCCATCTCCTAATGTTTGGGAAAGTCTACAGTGAGACATCTATGTGAGGTGTACAACTATACTGTGCTGTAATATTAGAGGTCCTTCCCATCTCCTAATGTTTGGGAAAGTCTACAGTGAGACATCTATGTGAGGTGTATAACTATACTGTGCTATAATATTAGAGGTCCTCCTCATCTCCTAATGTTTGAGAAAATCTACACAGAGACATCTATGTGAGGTGTATAACTATACTGTGCTATAGTATTAGAGGTCCTTCTCATCTCCTAATGTTTGGGAAAGTCTACAGTGAGACATCTATGTGAGGTGTATAACTATACTGTGCTGTAATATTAGAGGTCCTTCCCATCTCCTAATGTTTGGGAAAGTCTACAGTGAGACATCTATGTGAGGTGTATAACTATACTGTGCTGTAATATTAGAGGTCATCCTGATCTCCTAATTTTTGGGAAAGTCTACAGTGAGACATCTATGTGAAGTGCATAATTATACTGTGCTATAGTACTAGAGGTCCTCCTCATCTCCTAATGTTTGGAAAAGTCTACAGTGAGACATCTATGTGAGGTGTATAACTATACTGTGCTATAGTATTAGAGGTCCTCCTCATCTCCTAATGTTTGGGAAAGTCTACAGTGAGACATCTATGTGTGCTGTATAACTATACTGTGCTATAGTATTAGAGGTCCTTCCCATCTCCTAATGTTTGGGAAAGTCTACAGTGAGACATCTATGTGAGGTGTATAACTATACTGTGCTATAATATTAGAGGTCCTTCCTGTCTCCTAATGTTTGGGAAAGTCTACAGTGAGACATCTATTTGAGGTGTATAACTATACTGTGCTGTAATATTTGAAGTCCTTCATATCTCCTAATATTTGGGAAAGTGTACAGTGAGACATCTATGTGAGGTGTATAACTATACTGTGCTATAATATTAGAGGTCCTTCCTGTCTCCTAATGTTTGGGAAAGTCTACAGTGAGACATCTATGTGAGATGTATAACTATACTGTGCTGTAATATTTGAGGTCCTTCCCATCTCCTAATGTTTGGGAAAGTCTACAGTGAGACATCTATGTGAGGTCTATAACTATATTGTGCTATAGTATTAGAGGTCCTCCTCATCTCCTAATGTTTGGAAAAGTCTACAGTGAGACATCTATGTGAGGTGTATATGTATACTGTGCTGTAATATTAGAGGTCTTCCTCATCCCCAAATGCTTGGGAAAATCTACAGTGAGACATCAATGTGAGGTGTATAACTATAATGTGTATTAGCGGTCCTCCTCATCTCCTAATGTTTCGAAAAGTCTGAAGTGAGACATCTATGTGAGCTGTATAACTATAATGTGCTATAGTATTAGAGGTCCTTCCCATCTCCTAATGTTTGGGAAAGTCTACAGTGAGACATCTAGGTGAGGTGCATAACTATACTAAGCTAAAGTATTACAGGGCCTCCTCATCTTCTAATGTTTGGGAAAGTCTACAATGAGACATCTATGTGAGCTGTGTAACTATACTGTGCTATAGTATTAGAGGTCCTTCCCATCTCCTAATGTTTGGGAAAGTCTACAGTGAGACATCTATGTGAGGTGTACAACTATACTGTGCTGTAATATTAGAGGTCCTTCCCATTTCGTAATGTTTGGGAAAGTCTACAGTGAGAAATCTATGTGAGGTGTATAACTATACTGTGCTATAGTATTAGTGGTCCTCCTCATCTCCTAATGTTTGGGAAAGTCTACACTGAGACATCTATGTGAGGTGTATAACTGTACTGTGCTATAGTATTAGAGGTCCTTCTCATCTCCTAATGTTTGGGAAAGTCTACACTGAGACATCTATGTGAGGTGTATAACTATACTGTGCTGTAATATTAGAGGTCATACCCATCTCCTAATGTTTGGAAAAGTCTACAGTGAGACATCTATGTGAGGTGTATAACTATATTGTGCTGTAATATTAGAGGTCATCCTGATCTCCTAATTTTAGGGAAAGTCTACAGTGAGACATCTATGTGAGGTGCATAATTATACTGTGCTATAGTACTAGAGGTCCTCCTCATCTCCTAATGTTTGGAAAAGTCTACAGTGAGACATCTATGTGAGGTGTATAACTATACTGTGCTATAGTATTAGAGGTCCTCCTCATCTCCTAATGTTTGGGAAAGTCTACAGTGAGACATCTATGTGTGCTGTATAACTATACTGTGCTATAGTATTAGAGGTCCTTCCCATCTCCTAATGTTTGGGAAAGTCTACAGTGAGACATCTATGTCAGGTGTATAACTATAGTGTGCTATAATATTAGAGGTCCTTCCTGTCTCCTAATGTTTGGGAAAGTCTACAGTGAGACATCTATGTGAGGTGTATAACTATACTGTGCTGTAATATTTGAGGTCCTTCCCATCTCCTAATGTTTGGGAAAGTCTACAGTGAGACATCTATGTGAGGTCTATAACTATATTGTGCTATAGTATTAGAGGTCCTCCTCACCTATAATGCTTGGGAAAGTCTACAGTGAGACATCTATGTGAGGTGTATAACTATACTGTGCTATAGTATTAGAGGTCCTCCTCATCTGAAAATGTTTGGCAAAGTCTACAGTGAGACATCTATGTGGGACATATAACTGTACTGTGCTATAGTATTAGAGGTCTTTCTCATCTCTTAATTTTTGGGAAAGTCTACAATGAGACATCTATGTGAAGTGCATAATTATACTGCACTATAGCACTAGAGGTCCTCCTCATCTCCTAATGTTTGGGAAAGTCTACAGTGAGACATCTATGTGAGGTGTATAACTATACTGTGCTATAGTATTAGAGGTCCTTCCCATCTCCTAATGTTTGGGAAAGTCTACAGTGAGACATCTATGTGAGGTGTATAATTATACTATGCTATAGTATTAGAGGTCCTCCTCATCTCCTAATGTTTGGGAAAGTCTACAGTGAGACATCTATGTGTGCTGTATAACTATACTGTGCTATAGTATTAGAGGTCCTTCCCATCTCCTAATGTTTGGGAAAGTCTACAGTGAGACATCTATGTCAGGTGTATAACTATAGTGTGCTATAATATTAGAGGTCCTTCCTGTCTCCTAATGTTTGGGAATGTCTACAGTGAGACATCTATGTGAGGTGTATAACTATACCGTGGTGTAATATTTGAGGTCCTTCCCATCTCCTAATGTTTGGGAAAGTCTACAGTGAGACATCTATGTGAGGTCTATAACTATATTGTGCTATAGTATTAGAGGTCCTCCTCATCTCCTAATGTTTGGGAAAGTCTACAGTGAGACATCTATGTGAGGTGTATAACTATACTGTGCTATAATATTAGAGGTCCTCCTCATCTCCTAATGTTTGAGAAAGTCTACAGTGAGACATCTATGTGAGACATATAACTGTACTGTGCTATAGTATTAGAGGTCTTTCTCATCTCCTAATGTTTGGGAAAGTCTACAGTGAGACATCTGTGTGAGGTGTATAACTATACTGTGTTATAATATTAGAGGTCCTCCTCATCTCCTTTTAGAAAGCTAGAGATAGGTTCACAGGTTCATAGGAGATTACTACATTAATAGCTCAAGAGCCTTTACAAGTCTAGCCAGTTTTACCCAGATTTTACCCAATCTTCTATCCCTAGGGGAATATAGCAAGGGTCAGCAAGCTGGTTTTGACTATTTTTACAGACTGTCATCTATAAGGGACATGGGCGCCACCCCAGCCATGAATTTGTTATTTCCCATCCATCTGTCCAAATTGTTCTTGAAGATTGTCAGGAAAGGGCTCTACTTCATGTGACTAGAAAGTCTGTAATATTAGAGGTCCTTCCCATCTCCTAATGTTTGGGAAAGTCTACAGTGAGACATCTATCTGAGGTTTATAACTGTACTGTGCTGTAATGTTAGAGGTCCTCCTCATCCCCATATGTTTGGGAAAGTCTGAAGTGAGACATCTATGTGTGCTGTATAACTATAATGTGCTATAGTATTAGAGGTCCTTCCCATCTCCAAATGTTTGGGAAAGTCTACAGTGAGACATCTAGGTGAGGTGCATAACTATACTATGCTATAGTATTAGAGGTCCTTCTCATCTCCTAATGTTTGGGAAAGTCCACAGTGAGACATCTGTGTGAGGTCTATAACTATATTGTGCTATAGTATTAGAGGTCCTCCTCATATCCAAATGTTTGGGAAAGTCTACAGTGAGACATCTATGTGAACTGTATAACTATACTGTGCTATAGTATTAGAGGTCTTTCACATCTCCTAATGTTTGGGAAAGTCTACAGTGAGACATCTATGTGAGGTGTATAACTATACTGTGCTGTAATATTAGAGGTCCTTCCCATCTCCTAATGTTTGGGAAAGTCTACAGTGAGAAATCTATGTGAGGTGTATAACTATACTGTGCTGTAATATTAGAGGTCCTCCTCATCTCCTAATGTTTGGGAAAGTCTACAGTGAGACATCTATGTGAGGTGTATAACTATACTATGCTGTAATATTAGAGGTCCTTCCCATCTCCTAATATTTGGGAAAGTCTACAGTGAGACATCTATGTGAGATCTATAACTATATTGTGCTATATTATTAGAGGTCCTCCTCATCTCCTAATGTTTGGGAAAGTCTACAGTGAGACATCTATGTGAGGTGTATAACTATACTGTATATTAGAGGTCCTCCTCATCTCCTAATGTTTGGAAAAGTCTGAAGTGAGACATCTATGTGAGCTGTATAACTATAATGTGCTATAGTATTAGAGGTCCTTCCCATCTACTAATGTTTGGGAAAGTCTACAGTGAGACATCTGTGTGAGGTCTATAACTATATTGTGCTATAGTTTTAGACGTCCTTCCCATCTCATAATCTTTGGGAAAGTCTACAGTGAGACATCTATGTGAGGTGTACAACTATACTGTGCTATAATATTAGAGGTCCTTCCCATCTCCTAATGTTTGGGAAAGTCTACAGTGAGAAATCTATGTGAGGTGTATAACTATACTGTGCTGTAATATTAGAGGTCCTCCTCATCTCCTAATGTTTGGGAAAGTCTACACTGAGACATCTATGTGAGGTGTATAACTGTACTGTGCTATAGTATTAGAGGTCCTTCCCATCTCCTAATGTTTGGGAAAGTCTACAGTGAGACATCTAGGTGAGGTATATAACTATACTGTGCTATAGTATTAGAGGTCCTCCTCATTGCCTAATGTTTGGGAAAATATACAGCGAGACATCTATGTGAGCTGTATAACTATAATGTGCTATAGTATTAGAGGTCCTTCCCATCTCCTAATGTTTGGGAAAGTCTACAGTGAGACATCTATGTGAGGTGTATAACTATATTGTGCTGTAATATTAGAGGTCATCCTGATCTCCTAATTTTTGGGAAAGTCTACAGTGAGACATCTATGTGAGGTGCATAATTTTACTATGGTATAGTACTAGAGGTCCTCCTCATCTCCTAATGTTTGGGAAAGTCTGAAGTGAGACATCTATGCAAGGTGTATAACTATACTGTGCTATAGTATTAGAGATCCTCCTCATCTCCTAATGTTTAGGAAAGTCTACAGTGAGACATCTATGTGTGCTGTATAACTATACTGTGCTATAGTATTAGAGGTCCTTCCCATCTCCTAATGTTTGGGAAAGTCTAGAGTGAGACATCTATGTGAGGTGTTAGAGGTCCTTCCTATCTCCTAATGTTTGGGAGAGTCTACAGTGAGACATCTATGTGAGGTCTATAACTATACCGTGCCATAATATTTGAGGTCCTTCCCATCTCCTAATGTTTGAGAAAATCTACACAGAGACATCTATGTGAGGTGTATAACTATACTGTGTATTAGAAGTCTTCCTCATCCCCTAATGTTTGCGAAAGTCTACAGCGAGACATCTATGTGAGGTGTATAACTGTACTGTGCTATAGTATTAGAGGTCCTCCTCATCTGAAAATGTTTGGCAAAGTCTACAGTGAGACATCTATGTGAGGCGTATAACTGTACTGTGCTATAGTATTAGAGGTCTTTCTCATCTCCTAATGTTTGGGAAAGTCTACAGTGAGACATCTGTGTGAGGTGTATAACTATACTGTGTTATAATATTAGAGGTCCTCCTCATCTCCTAATGTTTGGGAAAGTCTACAGTGAGACATCTATGTGAGGTGTATAACTATACTGTGCTATAATATTAGAGGTCCTCCTCATCTCCTTTTAGAAAGCTAGAGATAGGTTCACAGGTTCATAGGAGATTACTACATTAATAGCTCAAGAGCCTTTACAAGTCTAGCCAGTTTTACCCAGATTTTACCCAATCTTCTATCCCTAGGGGAATATAGCAAGGGTCAGCAAGCTGGTTTTGACTATTTTTACAGACTGTCATCTATAAGGGACATGGGCGCCACCCCAGCCATGAATTTGTTATTTCCCATCCATCTGTCCAAATTGTTCTTGAAGATTGTCAAGAATGGGCTCTACTTCATGTGACTAGAAAGTCTATTCCAGAGGTGGGATAATATCTGGGACACATATCTGTCTCTACAGCATGACCTATTTATATCAGAGTTCAGGTTTAGATCTTTGGAGCATGTGACCCTCGTGCATTTAGTTTTGTGAATATGCAACATTTCCATCAGGGCTGGGTTAGAGACTACCTTGTAGGTCAGACACAGATCACCCCTCAGTAATCAGTAGGAAACTGAATACAGTGATAGACCTATTAATCAGTCCACATGTGACCTGTTGATCATACCCTGTATTTTTTTTTGGTAAGAAACCTTTGAAATCAGTAGGAAACAGAATACAGCGATAGACCTATTAATCAGTCCACATGTGACCTGTTGATCATACCCTGTATTTTTTTTTGGTAAGAAACCTTTGAGGATTGTCCATCTGCTGCAGGTGTCTGGTGAGGTACATGCCAAAGGATGCATTGTACTTAATTATTGATCTGATGAGGGCTGAGTACAGTGGTACTATGACATCCTTAGATCTGGATGCCATGCCCTTACTTATAAACTGAGCCACATAGAAAGATATCTAGCTGAGTATCCAGATCTCTCACCACTTGGTCCACTCTTAGAGGGGTGCTATCAATGTTGTAAACTGCAGAGGTATTTGATTTCCCAAAGGGTGATATTTCTATTTAGTTTGAGGCCATGGCTTTGACAGCAATCATTAGTCTGCATCAGACCCTATACAGGATTATCAACAACCTTTGTTGAGTCTATGATTGCCCTCCGACATGCAGTCATTAGCAAACTTGGTCAGCCAAAGGCCATCTGCATTTGCCTTGACACCTGAGAAGTATTTTCCAAAGAGTTGAGGAGTCCAACATTGAGCTTTATGGTACTGCAATGGAGACTGTCCTCGTTAGGGATGTGGATTCCCCACTCTAACAGCATCTGTGTTATCCATGAAACATTTGGCTATCCATCTGTTGACAGAAAGGTTCATGCCCAATTTTGTGAGTTTATCTGTAATACCCAAATGGGGTATTGTGTTAAATGCATTGGACAGGTCAAATTAGGTGGTATGCACTCTTACCCTCATCCATGACCTTGGTGACCTTCTCAAAGAAGTCCAACAGATTAAGCAGGCAGGACCTGCCCTTAACAAAGCTAAACTGGGTTAGGTCTAGACTTCAGAGATTTCCTTTGTTGTTGTTAATCAGGTCCATGATTATACCTTCCATAGCTTTGCATATGAGGCTAGTCAGACTTATGGGTCATTAGTTTCCTGGTTCAGTTGATGGTCCCCCTTTGCGCAGAGGATTGACTGTTGTCCTCCACTCTGCTGGGACAAAGCCTGTCTGGAGAATGTGGTTAAATGAAGATCTGAGTGGGTCTGCTAGCTAAGTTTTCAAGCTGTTTAATAGGCACCCTGGGATGCCATCAGGGCCCATTAATGCCATGTTTCTAGATGTAGAAAGTGTAGTGATGAGCTACTCTTTTGTGATAACAGACAAATTAATAGTAGGGGGTATTTTATGAGAAGTCACAGGAGGTGACGGGAGTGAAATCTGAGCTGAATTAACTAGCCAGCAGGTTTGCTATTTCTTCTGGCTGAGTATAGTTAGTGCTATCTACAGCCAAATCAGCACATTGTTGTGTCTTTCCCTCAAAATTTCAGACATAACTAAAAAATGCTTTTTGGTTATCTTTTACTTGGGAGACTGTTTTAGTCTCATATTTAGCTTTTGAATACTTGTCTAGTTCTCTGATTTGCCTGATGAAACTAATGAGGGATTTTTTTCTCTGTTGTGCTCCCTCACACTTACTTCTAGGCAGGAGTTTCTTCATTCTGTTGAATAGTCTATTTACATCAAGGGTCCACCGCAGAGGGTTGTTTTCCTGTCTAAACCTGAGTTTAGTTCAGTCAGGTACTGATGTTTCTAAGCAGTTGTTTAAGTGGCTGTTCAGGGCATTTGTGTATACTTCTGCATATAGTCTGTGTTTTTGGAGTTAGGGAGCTTTAAAAATAACCATGCTATCATTTAACATGAGGCAGTCTGCCATGGAATAATTATCTAATGTTTTAAGATTTGATGGGAGTATTACTGTTACATTTATTTGAAAGGTGACTGATTCATGACCTGATCATACCAATGAAGAAATTATACTGGAGGGGGGGTGCAATGCTCCCCATGTTTGTGAGTACTATGTCAAGGATATTTGAGCCCCTAGTGAGCATTTGCATTTTCCAATAATCTTTGAGCCTGCATATTACTTGTCGTATATGTTTCCCAGTTTATGGATGGGTGGTTAAAATCACCCATAACGTGTGTTGGGCTGAGTGGTGAGTGATTCTAGTAACTTCAGGTATGCACAGTGCATTTCATGGTTCATGTTTGGGGACCTGTAACTAGCAATGACATGGCAGAGAATTTTGCCTATGGTCAGCTGGACATGGAGTAGCTCAAGTAAGTCATACCACTTGACCAATCTACAGGTGTGACTGCTTTTTATGTAAATGGAAACACCTCCTGCTTTCATTTTTTCTTTTTCAGCAGGTGGTCTGTATATGTGGTAGACATTGTAGCCTTGCACTGCTGGGGTGCTATCTGCAGCATTGAACCACATCTCTATAACTGCACAGATGGCAGGATTCTCCAGCATAAGGAGAGCTTCCAGTGAGTGCAGTTTCTTGTTATGGCTGCTAACGCTGAGCAGTAGTACTTTCAGCTTGGCATTAGAAGAATTTGTTACATTGGTAGGTCTTATGGTTTGGCACTGTCTAAAAAGGCACTATGAGGGTTGCTAATGCCTTGGGTAGTATTCAAAAGTCTAGTGATGACAGGTGCAGACCATCATTGGCAAAGTAGCATGGTCTGTTCGTTATGCTGACCAAGACAAATACTAGATACCCTCAGAATATCAGCAGTAGCTAAGCCAATTATTGAAGTCAATCATTTGCTGTTTGTATTTTGGTATAATTTTTAGTAAGGGTAGAGTGCTGCTCAATGTGAAGCCCATACCAGCCTGTGACACATATTCAGAGAGGTCCATCATGTCTCTCTTCATATAGTCCAGCGAGGTATGTCACAGGTCATTCACATCCACATGGACTATGACTGTGTTATACTTGTGGTTGAGTAACCTGAGTATCTACATTATCTGATGGCCACTGGCTCCTAACAGGCAACTGCCTGTAACCTTCTCTCTATCTAACCTATTGAGGGGGTGTTTATGTGTCTCACAATGAAGTCTCCTATGGACAAGATGTTTGAATGTGCAGTGTTTCACCTTAGGGGCTTGCTTATGGAGACACTGTGATGTGTATTTTTATGTCTAGTGGGTGATGTTGACTTGGTTTTGTTTGCTTATGGATGCTGAGGGCACATATGGGAGGCCTCAGAGGTTTTGGTAAGTTACCTGTGAGTACCTTCACATATGTGGGTTTATATGTTGAGACCTTATTTAGTGAGGGGAATGATAAGCATGGGCCAACAATTTGTCATTTGATCTGTCAGTATGTGAGAGTCATGGTCTCAGTTTTCACAGTGTAACTACATCTCTCACATTCTGTGTTTGTTATTTTTCAGGATTAATTGGTTGTCTGTATACATGAGACAATTGCTACATTGCCTCAGGATGCCCATGTCTACCAGGCTGACCACAGAGATAGCAGGAAAGTGGCTATCCATGGTTTCAGTTTTTTTCCTATGGATTTTTAAACAGGGATAAGAGTGGAGGGATTTAACTGGAATGGGCTAATACCATGCAGATTAAGAATGGGTGCTATACTCAGTGTGAACTGCAGCTATTCAACAAGGTGATGGTGTTTTGCGCACAACTCAAAGGCTCCTAGAGCAGCAGGTGGACTGGGGAAAGTTGCAGAGATAGTTATCCTACGGGAAATTTTAACTTGATCGTGATTGCATATATACAACGCATTGCTAAACACTATTGTGGAAGAGCAGCCTAGCTCAAACACTGGGCTTATATATAGAATCAGAAAAATAAGTTTTACAATAGCAAGGACTGTAGACTAATCAGAGAAACCGAATAAGCCTTCAGCTAGCAGCCCCCAACTCAAATAGGTTTACTACAACACACTTCTGCCATAAGTGTAGTCAAAAGCAATCTTAATGCAGAAATGCTAGTTTTAGAGCTCTAGTGCAGAGGAACTATACAATCTAGATACTAATGTCCTATAAAACTAGCAGACACAATGTAATTAAGTGCTACAGCAGCAGTGGAAACAGTTCAGCTTTGAAACTCTGCTAAAGTGTGAGAAATGTAACAATTAATACAGAATTATTATGAAACATAGTAAAAATAATCAGCAGAAATGCAAAATGACACTTATTTTTATTCTTTTAGCAGCAAATGCATTTACATGCAGGAGATTTAGTGTAAATCCCAGGTGAGGTAGCCAAGCCAGGAGCAGCTCTGAGGAATTATTATGAAGGGGGTGGTCAGGTTAGAAAGCACCCTGGAAACGATCATTCCATTTCATTAATGAACGTGAATGTGATATTCTGTCTGGCAACAGTCTTGGTTCTTGGATTGGAAAAGCTCATCTCAGCAATGGGTTTATTTTGTTCCACATGGAAGGTATTAAAGACAAGACTACAGAAAAGAATGGCGGTACTAGAGGAATTTATACGGGAGACATGAAAAGGTGAAATGTACATTACAGAGTCTGTTTTCTTTGAGGTCAAGAATCCTTGCAATACCTCTGCATGAGTGAGTAGGATTTTGGATGCAGATCCTTAAGGAGAATAACAACAGCCATACAGAATAGTATATTCATAAACTAGCAGAAAGTATTTTAAGAACAAAGCCAACTCATTTAATGGAAAAAAGGAGAAAGGAGATTTTTGCCTATAGGGATGACTGCAAGTAGGCTTATGTAGAATGGGCAAGGGGTTGGTGGAACTTACTGAAGAAAACTGGCAAAGGAACCAAGGTATTGGGAGCAAATAACTAGAGAAGGAAAGGTAACAGAATGGGATGAGGACAAGAACACATTTTGACTGCAGACTAGGGAATGCCATCCCTGCCTGGGATTGATATCACAGTATAAACAAAGAGAAAGGGATAGGGGAATCCTAAGTGAAATACCTGATGTAGTAGAGCTTTGTTGAGTCCAGAACAGATGGACAATAACCAGAGAATCAATCAGAAGAGGTTATAAAAATTGGGGAGACACACTGGGTAAACAATTTACAAGGGGAACAAAGAAAGGATGGTTTACCTTTATTTAGTCAAGAGTCCATTGTATGATGCACCAAACTGCAAAAGTACAACAGCAAGATTTGGGAATGTCGAATTCTATTGCTGTAAATTCAAATGAGCTAGTGCCAGTGTGCATTCACTCATTTAAAGTCGACATTCCGGGTGCAGATCGCACTATAGTGGGGATTGGGACATGTACCCTTTCCTTCACTGTAGTCCAATCTCGGAGTTAGTATATTAAAGTAGCAGGGATGGGGGTTGCCAGGGGACTTGCCCCCTGCATACCAATGTTTGGAGACATTAGGAAATGTCTTCTAAGGGTGAATGTTGTGATGCAGTTCAAAAATGGTCGAAGTGGATATTCCACTATACCATTTTGACATTCTAAGTCATACACATTCTGAAATTCTGTAAAATAAGTCACATAATAGAGCAATCACATATTAAGCTATCAACTAAATTAAGACAAACCGAAAGGACATATGTACGGCTCCCAAGTATGCAACAAAGTCCATTTCAGTGTGCACTCTAAAGTTCACTTTTGTTATAATCACAGTAACTGAAGGACTTCCATAACTTCTCATTATGGCTACCCATTGCTGACATCAAATTTTGTCAAAAAGGTAGCTGTTCCATATAAAACATGTACCCTATTTCTCTGTCTCTCTCTGCAGATGGGTGTTGTAATTTTGGAATGCATACACAACAGCAGTTCTTTCTTTCCACAGGTGAGTGAATAAACTCACATGGTATTAACACTCGTAGTTAGCAGTGGAAGAATAAAACATAGTATTGAATTGTATGTTTTGACTAAAATTTGTCCGTCTCAATAACTGGTGCAGTATTTAACTAACCCTGGAGACTCTGCTTTAGAGTTAAATGTGTTTTATTTAGAACTGTGATAGACAAACTCAAAATTAGTTAGAAAATAAACTCCTTAAGCTAATCAAAATATAGTTCCCTGTTCATAGGATGGGATGCTCTCTAAATAGATACTGCGAGAGTGTCATCCTTCACTCCCTCAGCATCATCTCAGGTAAGAATGATGTGATTGTGCCTTCCACTGTTAACATTTTTGACAGTGCCACTGTGTCATCATTGTCAGCCATTGATAATCTGCCAACATCAGACATGTTCTGATCTATTGTGCTGTATCCTCTTCTAGTACAGCCTGCAAATGCATACAGATAGCATACCCATGGCAATGGTGGAATACATTTGGGTCTCCTACCCATATGTGGTACACAGACTATTACATGCCAGTCATATCCACATTCTATGGGCCTTTACATACCTAGTGTTGCAAGTTACCAATTTTGCAATATTGATGTCCCTGATAAATGAATATGTGGGCGAATGAGTAAACCTTCTATGGGTGCAAGTCAGTGTCCTGCAGGAATGTTACATGCAACAATTCAACTTAGCATCCTCTACTGACTGTAAATTGTCAGCAACCCTGATGTAGCATCCAAGCCACAACCAGTTGTAAGGTTTCTTTCACTTTTCTCTCCCCATTTCTTTTTAATTTCTATAATACAATCTCTTGGCACTTTGCTGTTGTGCAATTGATAGTAGGGCACTGACCCTAGGTTCTGTGATAACTCATGGCATGTTCAGTTCATTTGTGCAGTTGCTGCCATTACCATGACTGCAGAGATTCATTGTGGTAGCATTGTCCCTGGCATGACAGGACCATGCTGGCACTTATGCAGACCTAATCTCCATCGGATTGTGCCATACTAACGTCATCTCTCTGTTTACCTCTTTGCTGTTGTATGTTTTTTTGAATGCCTCCTAATCTCTGTTTTTCTTTTCAAATGTTCTACACATAAAATCATTTGCAATATCAAGAGGTAAGTCATTTCGCAGATGTTTTTGCAGATTTTTTTGCAATTTGATTATTGAAATCTGATTACTAGGTAAGTGGGCATTTTGGTTGAACTTTATCAACCATGACCTAGGCACAAATGGAATGTTACTAGTAAACATATAAGATTAGATACAGGCAAACATATAAGATATGTGCAAAGTAATAGAAAATTGGAACAATTCAAAATGAAGTAAAAACTGTAGTTTCTACACATTTTATAAGTTCATAAGTTCATAGGTTGGTACTAGGCTCTTGGCCCTAGGGCCTATACAAGCCTAGCCATAACAATTCCCTGACTATTTCTTCCCACACTATTTACTTTCCTGGACCCCTGTCTAGCAGGGCGACTGACGTGATCCCCAGGGTGAATTTCCTTTCTCCCATCCAATCGTCAAGGTTCCTTTTGAAGAGGGCCAAAGAGGCACTCTGCTTGACATGTATGGGTAGTCTATTCCAGAGTCTGGGGAGTCTCTGGGTCAGGAACCTATCCCTCCAGCATGTTTTGTTTATTGTGATGACAAGGTTTAGATCCCTGGAGCGTGTGGCTCTGAGGGATTGGGATTTCTTTAAGTGTAGCATGTCCAACAGCTCTGGGTTTGACATGGCCTTGTATGTTAAGCAGAGATTGCCTTGGAGTAGACGATATGTGACAGAGTATAGCTGGAGTTTTTTAAGGCAGTCAGCATAGGGCATCTGCTTTAGGCTTGTGATTCTTTTAATGAGGTATTTCTACGGCGTTTCCAGTTGTTGCAGATGTCTTGAGAGGTACATACCAAATGGGGCATTGTATTCTATAATGGGTCTAATGAGGGATGAGTACAGTGGGACAATGACCTCCTTTTTTCTGGATGAAAAGCCCTTAGTGATGAGGTGTGCCACATAAAAGGATTTCCTGACTGTTGTGGCAATGTGGTTATTGAAGATGAGACCACTGCCCACCTGTGTTCCTAAGTCTCTTATCACACTTTCGGTGTTTAGTGTACTGCCACCTATGTGGTAATTCATGGGTACATGTTTTTTCCCAATGGGGATAACAATACATTTCTTGGCATTGAGCTTGAGACCATGGCTCTGGCACCAAGCATCTGTTTCTGTAAGGCCCTTTTGTAGAGTATCCACATCATTTGGGGATTCAATAATGGCTCCCAGTTTGCAGTCATCTGCAAACTTTGTTAGCCAGAGTCCCTTAGTGTTGGCCTGTACTTCAGAGAAGTAGATGCCAAACAAGAGAGGTCCCAGGACTGAACCCTGAGGTACTCCAGTTGTCTCTTGTCTGGAGCTGGATTTGGAGTCAGCTACTTTTACAGTGTGGGTTCTGTCAGTAAGCCAGTTGGCAACCCATCGACTGACGTAGGCATTAATGCCCAGCTTAGTACTTTAATATTTATCTACCTTCACAAATTCCAGAGTGGGGGATGGTGTCAAAGGACTTGGCGAGGTCCAGATAGGCTGTGTGGATTGCCTTACCCTCGTCTGCGGCTCTGGAGACTGATTCAAAGAAGTCAATCATGTTCAGGAGACAAGATCGGCCCTTCACGAACAATTAGCTTTGTGTTGAACAGCAAAAGTATACTTTGTCATGAAAGCAATTGCAGGTGCTTTCTTGTAGATGTCCTTTCAGCTTTTTGGTGAAACCCTTAAAAGTCTATTTATTTCTAATTTCTGTGGGAAGGTGATTCCCGGATGCTATTTACAGTACAGAAGTGCCATCTTTAGTACTTATGTTATTAGACTTTGTATATAGTAATAAGGCTACAGTAGGGAAATAGTGAAATTAGTCATGTAAACCTGATACTCGTACAGTGTAAACAATTTGTGGTGTCACATTGGTGCAGCCGATATCATTGCTGCATCACAGCTCTTAGTTCACTGGTTTGGCTCTTTGCTGTATAGCTCTATTTTCTGATTGGTGAACTGTAATCCTGCATATTGCCCATAGGTCAATGTGTAGTCTGTGCATGAGTGTGGGCATGCCGTTATACATGAATATGTTGCTCGGTCCTGGTTCTCAGCTGTGCATGTATTCTTTATAGGGGCAGGTTCCAGCTCCCCTGAGGCCCTGAATATGGTAAAGAAATATCATCAAGCAAAGCAACATTTAATGAATGTAAAATGCTGGCAGAATATATAGAAAGTTTCATTGTGTGATTTATTCTGTGATATAAATTGATAGAGAGAGACGGAGTTTACATAGTAGATGTATCTTGCCTTGATTTTTGTACAAGGAACAATAATTGATAATCCATATATACACATTTACCAACTCAGTATTAATCTGATTTATTTCTTTAATACCTTTCATTTGCAAATTGTGTTATGACTTGCAGACAATGCCAAATGAATTAAAAAATTTTAAAGCAATGTCTAGTATTTAGCACAGATGATTAAGACTATGGGGGCTGTTAGCACTCTGTCCTGCAGTCCAGGGTCTGATTCCCTCAACCTCCATTTGCCATGTGTATGACCCTGAGTAAGTCATTTATTCAGGCAGTGCTTTGAAAAATTGAGTTAGGCACCTCGATGATCTGGATTGCTTGGCTAATAACTATTTATGAACTTCTACTTTTTGTATTCTATAACAATCTTCAAAACAACACAGAATAATTACCTCCATCTGAAAAGTGTAGAGCAGTTTTAAACAATATCATCTGTTTCACTGTTCTGGTTTAATAGAAGCAATCTATGCTTTATTTCTATAAAAAATCAATGGTGCATTTTGAACTCAGTCTGTTCTTCCTCATGATTCTTACTAAACAAGTCTTAATATGCAAATCGTTTGGGTGTACATTATCTATGTTCTTCAGTTATTATCTGTCTTTCTTTTTATCAGTAGGTAAAGCTATAATGTAATTCATTGATATTATGCAAACTAAGGTGTACTGACTGGTTGCGTGTTAATACTTATCTATCTTCTCAGTTATCAAACAGTAAAAGTATACTATAGGTATGGTAAAAGAAACGTATTAAATCAACACTATAAATTAACGGATGGATTAAGGGAGTGCAAACTGTGCATTCCTAACAATTAATGAAGATGAAGACTTCCTTGAATTTCAGATGCTATGCCATTTATAATATAGAATAGCTGTATCATTTCCAGGATAACATATGACAAAAAGTAAAAATACACACACTACATGGCAGGGCTACAAGCAAATTCAGAAATGATACAGATAAGTGCTTTACACAGAAGCCAGAGTACATTCTAAGGGAAGTATTTTTTTCTATTTTTATTTATTAATAAGAACTTAAATGCTTAAATGTGAGCATTTTCTAAGAAAATAAATTATATGCATCAAGTTAAAATTCATCATTAAATATCTTTTAATTAGTAACTATTAACTGCATTAACTTGGGGTTGGGAGCTGGCATAATGGTCAATATGCTACCTTACAGACAAAAGGCACAAGATTTGATACTCAAACATGATACCTGGCTAGG
This sequence comes from Protopterus annectens, assembly GCF_019279795.1. NCBI lineage: Eukaryota > Metazoa > Chordata > Ceratodontiformes > Protopteridae > Protopterus > Protopterus annectens. The sequence goes on from NC_056729.1 coordinate 1,604,690,338, forward strand.
TGTAAAATGGCCCACAAGGGCAGTTAACCTAATATTAACCTATGGACCTAAAATTAATTTGACTGACAGTTTAAAAGTGCACAGTTCCAATGGCAGCATGAGGTCCCTGCTAGAATCACATGAGATACCCCCCGGGGATCACTTCTGTGTCTCTGCTCAACAGTGGCACAGGAAAATAACTTTCTTGGGTGGCATAAGCCAGGGAACCTTGTTGGCTAGGCATATGTAGGCCCTTGGGCCGATAGCCTAGTACCTACCTATGAACTATGGCCCTTGGTATACCACTACTGTTAGGCCTTTTATATTATAAATGTCTCTAGCCTGGATATTTGCTACCACTGTATAACACTATAACAGTCAAAAATAAGATGTGATATATGATTATTTTCTTTAAGTTGACTATCTTCTGTGGTGAATTACTGAACATTGTATTCGCCTAATTGTTTCTGTGCCAACTATTATCTGTAAATCCTATTTTATCTAGTTATTTGTCTTTCAATTATAAACTTAATGTATATAATACATTATAATATTGTGGAGCTTTTCTCTCCAGGCCTCCACTGAAAAAGAGCTACTCAGCTCAGTTGGACAATCCCGGTCAACAAATGTAAAATAAATACATAATAAATACATAATAAATAAATAACATCTTAAAGGAAGATTCTGATTCATACTCCCAAGTCTAAAAAGGTAGCTCATTCAAAAAATCAGGGCAAAATATAAAAAGAAATGAATCCTGCCACATATTTCAAGCCAAGCCCTTGAAAAGCTAGTAGCGTCTTACCTGATGACCTGTGCAAACTATTTTGGAAATATTTGAGCAGCACTTTCAAGTAGGCAGGGTTTAGGTCATTTAGGGCATGGAATATGACAATAAGATCCTTAAAAAAACACAACCTGCATTCAGAAATCCCACAGCAAAAGAGTGATATGACACCTCCAGGGTGATCTAGTAACAACCTTGCCAGGGAATTCTGAATCCCCAGATGATGTGGCAGGTCTCCACTTGTAATCCCAAAATAAAGAACATTGGAGAAGTCATGACGGGCATACCCAGACCAGGAACCACTGTTCCAAGGTCCAAAGATGAAACATGTTGTCTGATCCAGGATGTATTTTACATCCATGATCTGCAGATTGTTCTTAATGATGGGCTAGCAATGAAAGCCCAGATGTCAGCGACTGTCAAAACATCCTTCTTTCAACAAAACAATAATCCGCAGATCATGGATGTAAGATACAAATTCCAACTTAATCCCCTTATAATCAGTACGGAGAACAGAGGAGAATGAGACAGGTGGACAGTGGTCTTAACAAACATTCCTAGTCTCAACATGTTTGAAATCCATATAATTTCAGGTTGCCCCATTGAGGATATGCTCCAAGAAGACCTTTGGGTGTGAGAAATAAATTACTCTGTCTGGACAAAAGGTGTGATTATAACTGAACATCATCTGCGTAAGAATGATATTTATGTATTTTTGTTTACATGCATGTATTTGCATTTGTTAACTGAAGAAATCTAAGTGATCATATTACCCCTTTCCACCAGAGGCCCAGTGAAAAAACCTCCACAATATACAGTTGTATAAACAGTAAATGTAAGGCATTTATCTGCAACAAAGTAAAATACTGACACAAAGAATCATTCATATTAACAGCAGAGTACGTCTTGTTACACTTACTTAGTCAGCCTATGAGACTACTTTACATTCTGACAGTGCATAAGACTTCTAAAAACAGCATCTATTTTTTAGTATTACTTCTAGGAACAGCATGAAAGAACTACAATAAGGTTAACAATAAATAGGTACAATTTTGTAGAAATCACAAACAGCATACAGACTCTGCATGTGGCTTATGTAGTCTTATGTAATTTTCAATTGTAGACTATACTAAACATGAACAATCATTGCTCAGACTTTGCAGGTTTCACATACAGTTACAAGTGCCATTCTTGCAGTAGATGATACACCTTATATGCATCTTTGCAATATTTGCACTATAGATGATCAATGAAATTACTGATAGTGTAACAGAATGAGCTGAAAATAAAGCTGGAGGTCACAAATGAGGTTAGAGTGAAGAGACTGGACAAATAGTGTCACAGGGTAAAATGCATGTGAGTACAGGCAATTCAGTTAGGTTAGACGGTTGCAATACAGAGATATTTAGGTGGCCTAGCCTGGTGGGGAGTAACAATGACAGATCTTTGATGTTTGGAGATATTCTCTCAATCTCGCATTGAAAATGTATAGTTAGCTGATTTGTCTTGCTGTAGGTTAGTTTATTTTTGGTTATTCTGAAATTCTAGCCAGCTAATTTTATTTATGGCAGTACAATAGTGGGCAATATGAGTTTGGGTGGAGACACATTTTTCTATTTTATTGTAGTTTTGTTCAAGTCAAGTTTGTTGAGTTATATACAGGTTATTGAGATTGAGTGGAAGGAAAGTTCTTACTGTGGTAGTCAGGTAGTAACCAATAGGCAAATTACCACTATGTATCATTCTTTGCTAGTTACTGCTAGATTAGTTACCAACTAACCTAAATTCAAAATATTATCTAAAATTCTGCATCAGTAAATTTTCTGGATAAAATACAATAGTCTCCCTCCAACCATTTGAGTTCTACAATCAGTCCTTGTCCTCCAGTTTCTGTTAACATGGCCAAGCAATCTGCTTTTACTTCATCTGTGTCCAGTCTGATTGCATTAGATAGTCAAAGGCAATGTTGCAACTGTGTTATGCTTGCTGACTATTCACTGCTTCTATTAATTGATAATACAACATGTGGGAGATATAAATTTGTAAGAAGCATGGAGACAAACATCTCGCATCAGTCCACTATTGGTAAGCATCACACACTCACATCACATCATTCACAAGATACCACTAAGTTGGCAATGCAAGCTGAGGCTGTAAAGAAAATTTTGCCAAACCCTTGCCTTCAGCACACCAGACAACACCTACTTCTTCTCTTCTACTCTCACATATTGCAACTCCTCCCAGATTACCCAGGGGTCACCAAGAAAGCAAGCTTAAGCCCAAAATGGCCCACTAAGTCTATTGTGCCACAAGGAAATATCTTAGACACAGGTGAATGCATAGTTAGTTATACAGTCTCCACACCCACTAGAGTGGACAAGAGCAAGGAGACTGAAAGATTCTAGTCCAGTGCCGGGATCCATGATGTCACAAGAGCCCTAAGGTACCTTATACCAGACAAGTCTGACTACAACCTACTGGTGGCTCATGTGAGAGTGCATGACCTGAGGTTCTCCACCCAGAAGGACATGCAAAAAGACATAGCTCTCAACTAATAAATATTTTTGCCTCATATTTTTGATCTGTTCCTTATAAAATTTATGGTTTTATGGAAAAATCACTGAGGACTGATGTCACTAAATAATGACATACATTTGAATTTCAGACTTTATATTGATCAGAAAATACTAATACAAATCCTGTTATTCTAGTAACTTTCCAAATGTATATGGAAATATTTAAAATCTGTCCCTATTGTTGGGTCTTTGTCCTCCAATTGTTTTAGGCTTTGTTCAGATTTCTTATGGTAAGAGGTTGAGAAGTATGAGACATGATGGAACTTACTATGCGTGTGCTAGAGGCTGGAAAGTTACTGGTTTTCAGCAATATCTCCATTTTAACAAAAATGATACCTAGATACCAAGACAAGGTAATTGGCTTTACTAACTGGCTATGTAGCTGGTGTCATTCTGATGGAATACGGTATGTGTTGGCCAGGATAAGTTGATAGATGTTTCACCATGGATGGCTTACACTTCTCATACCAGGGATTACACATACTGGCTAAAGCCATTGCTGCTCCTATAATTTATTTTATAGGTGGACTCTCCCTACTGGAATTCCTACATAGCAAACTCAGACTCAGATTTGTAAACATCATGGTGGCACTACTCAGTTTTAGGAGACTAAAGAGAAAGATGTCAAATCTCGAGGCCTTCCTGCATCTTGAAATTCATGTTTGTGCACTTACTGAGACATGGTTTCAGTTCAATGACAGCACTCCTTCTTTACCAGGGTTTACAGCCTATCATGCCTTCAGGCCCTTAGCTAACTGCAGAGGAGTATCTGTATTTGTCAGAAACACCATCACCTCATGTCAAATTAAGCACAACCCTAACTTGAATCTACTGGAAATCCATACCATTCTTAACAAATCCAACCATTACTTCACCGCAAGCCATAGATCTATACCCATCTCCTCAGCGGTCATGGAAATTACATAATCTCAAAGGTAGCACCCAGATCTGTTCAGAACTAGTGGTCCAGGACACCACATATACAAATGCCGTAGATATAGCAAACTTTCTGGCTGACAGATTCAGCAAACATTTCACCCCTCTGTGCCGCCCGTCAGTAAATCAGGCCATTCCCAGTACCTGCCCCCTTTCCCTTATATCTAGGGATCAGGTCATCACTGCTCGCTCAAAGGCAAAAAAATACAGTCTCCATGAGACCTGATAACATCCTAGGCTGCATCCTACATGAACTCAGGCAGGAACTTGCAGCACCATTAGGCACCCTATTCAACCAAAGACTGAGTACTGGTTTGTCCCAGCTGAGTGAAGACAGCCACTGTCATCCCTTTACACAAAGGTGGAGCATCCACTGATCTGGGAAATTATAGACCCATCAGTCTAACTAGCCTGATCTTCAAGGCCATGGAATGGATTATCATGGACCTCATTAACAAGGACATTGGCAACCTTCAAACACTGAGTTCCACACAGTTTGGCTTCATCAAGGGAGGTTATGGCTGTTAAATTTGGTCGACTTTTTTGAGACAGTCACCAAAGCCATGGATGAGGGGAAGACAGTGCACACCACCTACCCTGACCTGGCCAAAGCCTTTGACACTATTCCCCACTTGGGCATAATAGATAAACTCTCTCAACTAGACATCAATCTGTGTGTTACTATATGGGTAGCCAACTGGCTCACTGATAGAACCCACCTAGTCAAAATAGTGGAAGCCACCTCAAGCAGTAGATCCATATCGAGTGGCATACCCCAGGGTTCAGTCATGGGGCCCCTGTTATTTGAGATATAATTTTCTGCGGTACAGGCCAACACTAGTGGGCTGTGGCTGGCCAAGTTTGCAGATGACTGCAAGTTGGGAGCTGTCATCAATTCCCCTAGTGACATGGACATCCTCCAAGAGGGTCTCGCCCAAACAAATGACTGGTGCCAGAAACATGGCCTCAAGCTGAATACAAAAAAATGCATCATCATCATCACCCCCATTGGGGAGAGAGATGTCCCCACAAATTATCACATTAATACAACATTCTAAGCACGCAGTCAGTCATGAATAATTTGGGCACTCAGTTTGATAGCAGCCTGACTTTTTACCACCATGTTACTTCCATTGTATGGAAAGCTTTCTACATGGCCCACCCCATAAGTAAGGGTATCTCATCCAGGGACAAGGAGGTTATAACATTTGTGTATTCTTCCCTTATAAGGCCCATTATTGAGTACAACACCCCATTTAGCATGTACGTCGCAAAGCACATGCAGCAGCTGGAGACACCACAGAGGTTCCTCACCAGAAGAATCCAGGGCCTCAAAAATCTACCATACACAGATAGGCTAAAAGCTCTATCCCTCTACTCTGTTTCAGACAGAGGTGACCTCTGTCTGGCATACAAGGTGATCTCGGACCCCGTCTTGATGAGACTGCTGCATATCCACAAGTCAAGCTCCATTAGAGTAACCCACATGGGCGACCTCAATCTGGTCTGTGACATCAATAGGACTTGTTGGTGGGACAGATTTGTGCCCCAGAGACTCCCCCATCTGTGGAATAGACTCCCTCTCCACATCAAGCAGAGTACCTCTTTACACCTTTTCAAGTGAAATCTAGATAACTTGATGGGAAATAGAAAATAAATCCCTGCGATTCCACCCATGTCCCTGCTGGACATGGGCAATAAGTGCAGATTTGTCTATGCATGGGCTAAACTCTTGTCTAAGCTTATAAGGACCTCAGGGCCAATAGCCCAGTAACTTCCTATGATCCTATGATCCTATAAAATTGCCTTAATACCATTGAAGGGTTAAATATAAAACCAGATAAGGTCTTCCTAGGGGACTTCATTCAAATAAGCATTTACTTGTACACTTACACCTCTAAAATGGATATACTCATCATTTCCAAAATCTAATACCAATGCACTGGAGCAAATTGTAATGCTACAAAATGGAGGCTCGAACATCCTTGACCTAGTCCTTAAAAATCTATCCTTCTTGTAATGCTACAAAATGGAGGCTCCAACATCCTTGACCTAGTCATTAAAAATCTATCCTTCACCCACACGCCCACTATATGTATCTTCATCCGTGGTAAAATTTTGCCATAAATCAGTTGCATTCATCAAACTTAATGATACCACCACATCATTAAATGAAACCACCTTTAGGGACTTTTCTACAGCAAACCTTCTTAAACTTTACACGATTTATGCAATATTCTCAACAATCTCCTGCAAATGGACCCAAATGAGAGGGTTACCACATTCACCTCCAGTTTTTCCAACAGATGCATAGAAGAGTGTCTGTACCCGGCTATACTAAATATGATGGTAAATTCAGGAATACATGGTGGAACTACTTTGCTAATAAACTGTATAACAAAAGAAGGAAATAATGGAAAATTACAAGAACCCCCCAATTCTCTACCTCAAGACGACATTGAAACATAGCAGCAAGGAATTTAAGAGCGCTATTAGAAATATAAAACAGAGTATAAAATTAGGGTCACTACAGCTACTGAAGGAAACTACAAATCTTTCTTCAGTTATATCAAGAAAAGAATGAATAATCTATAATAAACTATAATAACATCACACATTCCTATGCCAAGGATATAGACCATGTATTATTAGACAAATTTAGGGCTAATTCAACCCTGCCTACCTACATTGTCACACCCACTATGCCTGAAAATTAAATTTCTCCTAAAAACAGCATATAGCAAGTCTTAGAATTCCTATCATAGGCTGAAAATAAATAAAGTTTATATGGGACCAGATAACATACATTCTCATCAGTACCAAGTGTACACTATGAGTGTCTACTTAAACTGTTCAAACTTAGTCTATTATCAAGGTTTGTCCATGATGCCTGGAGGGCAGCTACAGTGACTGCCCTATACCATAGCTCTCAACTTCTTACAGCAAGAAATCTGGACAAAGCCACAAATAATGGGGGAACAACAGGCCCCAAAATAGGGACACTTTTTGAATATTGCCTTAACAAGTTTAGAAAGTAGATAGAATAATAGGTTTTGCATTAGCATGATTTTTTTTAAAGATATGGAATCTGAAACTCAAATGTTTGCCATTATTTTCTGACATGAGCCTTCAATAATTTGCCAGTCAACCACAATTTTATGAGAGCCAGATCAAAAATATGAGGCAGAAATTTGGAAATTCTTTGAAAATCTGGACAGTTGAAAAGTATGCGCTACACAAGTGTGGCCACTGTACAGACCCAGGTAATTATAGTCCCATCAACCTCACCAGCTTTATGCAAAGCCATGAAACATATAATACCAGAACTCATGTATGCAGTCTTAAGAAATTCAACTAATTTAGACCCCACTCAGTTTGGTTTTGTGAAGAGCAGGTCCTGTACCCCGAAACTAGTAAACTTATTAGAAAATGGTACAGAGGCTGTGGACAGAAAATAGTCACTCTGATTATCTTGATCTGGTCAAGGAGTTTGATAGTATCCTCCTTTGGTATTACTGGAAAGTTAGGAAAACTTGATGAAAACTCTACATTGTCTGTTGGTGTACAAATTTTCTTTTCAACATATCACAAGTGTGAAAGTTACTGGTGCCCTCTCTAAATGTAAAACTAGTGGGATACCAAAGAAATTAGTTCTAGGCCCTGTCATGTTGACATTTATTTTGCAGACATCCAAGCCAATATCCCTGACGTGCAGTTGACCAAGTTTACTAATGACTGCAAGCTGGGCACTGTTATCTGCTCATCTACTGATATTAAACTGCTTCCAATGGGCTTCAATCTGTACACGTGTACTGTCCTATAAAAGGACTCAGACTAAATACAAAAAAGTGCAGCATAGTACTTTTCAGAAAAAAATGTTGCTCCGATGTCATATGTTTTAAAGAGATACTTTTCTTCAAAAGAATATGGTCATAAATGGCCTGCTTACTTAGGTGAACAACTTTATTTCATTAGATCATCATTTTCCACCATATTTAAGAAATCTTACTATCTGGCTTAGTTAATTTCTAAGGGAATATGTTCAAGATCCAGAGAAGCCATCTTTCCTCTGAATTGTTCACATATCAGACCCAATGTCCAATATAATGCTCCCTTTGAAGTCTGATTCTACATTTCAAAGTTTCAAAACTTCAAATTTCTTATGATTGAGGCCATAAGATTGAAGTTTTGAAACTTCTAAATAAAATTAGAAAAAAATAAAAATAAAAAAAAAAATCTTTTTTTTTACATTTTTGTAGGGGGCAAGCCTCCCTGCCCCACCCACACCCCCTGATAATTAAATATGCCAATGCCAAGATCGTACTACAGTGAGGAAAATGGATACTGTCCTCCGCTGTATAGCGATCTCCATTTAAATGGTTCGAAGTTTCAAAACTTCCATCTTATGGTCTCAACCATAAGAAATTCGAAGTTCTGAAACCACCGCTTTGGCATATACAATTCCAAGCATTTTGCCATCTGGAATGTCCCCAACAATTTTTAACCAAAAACAATAAAGTCCTTGAATCATTATCACACCTCTGCTTATACGCAGTACCCAACTGGCCGGTCTGAAGTGACCTGTGTTGAGCCATGAAAACCCAATCCTCTCTGGCCTCCTATTTCTTCACAAAACCATTGTCTCTACAAACAACTGTACTAGGGACCTTAATCTACACCAACAAATAAATAAACAAGAATTGCTTGAGGGTTACGTCCATCTATCAATACATTCTCAGCCTATGGAAAAAGTCGCTGCTACAAATTAAGCAAAGTATTACTTTGCCTGCGTTTAAGCCTGCACTTGATGGTAGATATAAATGGTTATCATGCATATCCCTGCTTGATTTGATAGGTGGACACTATTAAGTACCCATAAAGGATGGCAAGAAATTTTAGGTTTGGACACTTAAAGTTGTATATGGCTAGGTCTCTTGTAGTTCCTGTGATCACCGCCTAGTATTGTTACTATGTTACATGGGACATGGTTTGGCATGGAACAATCTTCCAACCTTTTTATAGGCTTTTACTGGTATATTCTGTTATATGGTGATCAAATTTTAATTTGTTATCTAAGAGTATGTCTAATGATTTTGCATGGAGAAGTACTTCTTTTGTAGAATCACTTTTTGAGATAATAATTTTGTTTTGTTATCTGAGCAACAGTTAGAGGTGAAGAGGATCAATTTAGTCTTGTTTGGATTTAGTGTGAGCTGTGACTGATTCAACCTGGCTTCAATGGATGAGGAGGAATCTTGTGTTATGTACTGTAGTTTTTGTGGGGAGGTTGTTTGGTTGATGAAAATCATCAGTATATTGTATTAAAGTGACATTTTTTGCAGCTTTTACTAGCTCATTAGTCAATATGTTGAATAGTGAATGCCCTTATATTTATCCATGAGGGACACCAACTCTTATGGGGAGTGACTAAGCTTTGTCTGTTGACAGGTTGCATAGCTTTGTTAAAGAAAGCTCTGGAACCGTGATACTGAGCAAGGTGAGATGTTTATGAGTGGGAGCTTATGCAGACATTATCAGTGGGATACTATATCAAAGGCCTTGCATAAACTGAAAAAATACACAGAAGGCAAATTTACCTTTATGACAACTATCATTGAATGTATGATGGAAAATAAGCAAGGCTGTGTCTGTGCTGTGATACGGCCTGAAACCATATTGGGTTGGGGTTAGCAAACTGATGCCTATTAGATGTTGAGGCATTGTGAGTAAAACATTTTTGTAGAAGTTGTGATAATTAAGTATATCTATAACTCTGTGCGTTAACCCCTTTGTGTACTGGTTGGCCGTAAGTTTGCTTACAAGTGGGAGAGACATAAAATTCAACTATGGATCTGTTAACCAGTATAGCATTTGGGTTTGTAGTAGCATCTGCTGCTAATTTAGTGCATTTATTCAGTATTGCCAGTGTTTTATCTTTTAATTTCTTTATGGTAAATAATGGTACTGGTTTCAGTGAGAATGTGTTGGGGTTTTATCAGATGTGGAAAGTGTGCTATTACAAGCAGTGAACATGCTTTGACTGAGATAGGGTGACATGGAAATAGATAAAATAGCCCTTTTAATGAGGGAAGTAACTGTGTTTGTGGAGCTGAATTTGGTGGCAACTATTGTTATCACTTGTTTTCTTCAAATTATTTGCCTGAGATGGTTTGCCTGATTCAAGATGTCATGGATTGTAACCAAGAATGTTTTGTATTATTATATTCTTTTTGATAGAAGATACTTCTACCTACAATATCTCTCTAAGCAGCAAAGAGTACTTGGGACAATAATGAAGCCAGAATTCAGCTCTGAGTTGCACTGTACCACAGAGTGTCAGAATCCTATCAATATAAACCTAAAAATGTTCCCTAATTGTGTTCCAAGAAATAAGAAAAGCCATTCAAGGTTGTACCTAAAAATATCATGTTATCACATGATCATTAAGATATCAGATACTTCTGAGATGTCAAGTTGCAATTACTCTCTTGCCATCAGGAGGTCAGCAATTGAAAGAGGGATGTCTCAGTGGTGGGTCTGTATTATATATTCAAAGTTTCAAAACTTCGAACTTCATATGTTCAATAACATATAAGCAAAGTTTGAAAGATCAAAAATATAATAAAAAATTAAAAAAAGAACTTACCTCAATGCTCTGAGCAGGGGGGCAAGCCCCACTCCACCCCCACACCCCTCTACTTAAATATACCAACTCTGAGATTGCACTTCAGTGCAGAAAAAATAAATGTTCCCATTCTGTACCATACAGAGCCGTTGCTTTTCACCTTCAAACTTTTTCAAGTTTGATAATATGGTGTTCACCATATGACATTCAAACTTTAAAAAGTTTGGATAATTAATAATTAATGATGCATTTGCACAATTTTATACAAACAAAAAATGTTTATTGTTGACCTATTGAACTATATCAATGTAAAATTGCTACTTAGCTTCTTTTTAATGCACCTTTAACTTTGTGCATGTAACCCAACATATGTGAATTGTTTTGCTATAACTGCTATTTTATCAATATTGTTTAAAATTATACTTGTTTTAAAATGTATTACTGGAGCTTTTCTCCTCGGGTCTCCACTGAAAATGGGCCACAAGCCCAGTTGGACAAACCTGGTTAACAAATGTCAATAAATAAATAAATAAATAAATAAATAATAAATGGGGACCCTCTGTGCCTATGGGTAGAACTAAAGTTGAACTGACAAAGAATCAATAAGCTATGCAATGTTAAATATGAATGAAAGTGAGTAAAGACCACCTTTTCAATAACATTTCCAATAAATAGAAGGTTTGACCTAGGGTGGTAATTCTCCAGAGGTTTTGCATCCAGTGATAGCTTCTTTAAGATTGTAGTGATCACTACCTTTACTATTATGAATGTAAACACATTATTAAGGTATAAAAATAATTAGACATAAGGATTGCAGGTAAGAGTTTACCAACCTAATAGGGATAGGATTCTGAGCACATAAAGTCCAATGCATAGCCAAAACAACAAAGGGTCACATTATTATAGAAAATATAAGCCAGTTGAGTTACAAGACTATTTATACTCTGCTAATCCTCACCCTCATGCTTTACTCCCTTCTCAAAATGGAAAAAGCAGGTTAGACTCAGATTAATTTTATGGGTACCCATCCAGTTATCCATGTTTAACATGAAGGATGTGAGGGTGACACTTTGTTTAACTTGCAAAAGCAGTTTGTTCCCAAAGTGCCAAGGTGGGTTAGGCACTGGGTAATATATTTGTCTCTCAAAATGTTTAATTTATGTGATTGTGGAGATTTAAGTTCCAAGTTATGGTACTGGTGGAGCTCTTTGACTTGAGAGGATACAGATCAAGGAAGATAGAGCCCCTAATGGTATGGAATGCAAGGCATAGATCGCCATGCATGTGCCTACAGGAAACCGAGTAAAAGGATAGCACTGCAAGCCTTTCCTGGCAGCACCTTGACTTTAGACCAAAAATCCTATTGTTTAGGAAACTTTAGTGTCTTTTCAGTTGCTTAATATATCTAGAAAGGTACATCCTGAGAGTGGACTTGCACTGCATGAGTTGTTTAACTAGGGATGCATAAAGAAACATGACATGTTCTTTTAAACTGGACAGTATACCTGTATGCATTATCTCTGCTAAATAGAAGGGTTTTCTGACCACTGCTCGTACATGATAGTTAAAGAGCATCTTGCCATAATCTATATAATGAAACTCAGCCAAGCAGTCTGAATCACTTCTCTCAGACAAATGGACAAATCCTTAAGAATGAGCAGTTTTTTGGAAAAAAAAGAAAGAAAAAAGAAAAGAAAAAGAAAAAATAAGTGCAGTTTCTTCACAATCATGAGTGGCAAAATGTACAGGCAGACAAGCAGGCTGGCTACAAAATCTGCAAACCATTTGAATGAGAGCAGCTGGATTCTGAGATGTAGCAGAGTGATCACCTTTCAAGAGTTCTCCATCTGTTAAGATACATAATGCTTTTACAGAACAAATTTATTCTCAGAAGGTACAGCCAACCCCATCATAATTCCAACAAGAGCAAAATTCCGACCTCCACCCCAACCTTTGCATTGACTACAGCTCATGGACAAACCATGATCCCTGTCAACCATATCCCCAGCATGTATAGTAACTGTGGTATCTTCATCTAGTGCCCTGGAAATAGCTTTGTTATAAGCTGCCACCAACACATATGGATCACCCGTACTGACCCCATCAAAGAGCTGGTCAAGCATTTGGCCTAATATGTCCAAGTGTACAGTAATAGGATCACCTGCAAATCAGTTACTGTGTACCTGAAGACTGAGACAAGGGAAGAATGAACTTGAGACAGACTAGGGGAGGACTTGTCAGAGGCAAGTTCCATAAACAAACTCTTCTTCTAAAGACAAAGCTGAAAGATTAAGTCCAGTCAATATCTGAACTTACAAGTTGCACTTGAGACTATCTGAGTGAAAGCAAAGCTCTCCAGCAAAGTTACAAGCTACTTGACAGGTTCATAATTGTCTTCATTGATTCAGGCATTAAAATAATCCAAAATTAACAATCAAGAGGATTAATAAAGTAGATCAATAAGGAAATAAAATAATTCTTGCTGAAACGTTGAAAGGTAACCCAGTAGATGGTACGTAAGGAGAAGGAATCTTTAGGTTACTCTTGCACCCTAGGATTTGTTCAAAGATGTTAGATCCTCTAGCCTCCATCCTTGTCATCTCCAACCTAGATGAATTAAAGATATAGTCACTACACAAAAGCATAGGACTGTAAAGTACAGGAACGCTCAGTAAGACCTAAGATGAGGGGCAAAGTCCTGTACAGATATCTAACCATGTATCCATGATAAATAAAAGATCAACCACTTGGAGTAAGTCAGCTTATTCCTAACTGACAGAGTTAAACAGAGTACCAGTAGGACAGGTCCAGCTTTTCAGCTAAAGATAACAAACCAGCACCCAAAATATTGATATTAATCAGGGATGACCCATATACTCATTTTATGACTCCAAGTAACCTTAAGGTTCACAGATAGCTACAAGGCATGCAAGTCAGGAATTTTCAAATTTCCCAAGAGCACAGTATTTTTTTTTTGTTTTGTTTTATAGGTTCATAGTTGTTTACAAGGGTAATTACCACAAGGACCTTTTTAAGCCTAGCCATGCATCCCAAATCTCTGACAAGTTATGGTACCTTTGATAAGTGTAAGCAAGGAGATGAAACATTTACAAGCAAGGGCCTGGGAGACAAACCATTCACAGGCTGCCTGTGTCCATTAGAGATATAGATGCTTAACTAGGAATGAATTTCTGTTTCCCATCCAAATGTAAAAAATAAAAAAGAACCTCGGAGGGTCCACAATGAAGCTTGAAAACAGCAATTTCTTCCAGTTATTTATTGAAAGTTATCACTCCACAGTATAAGACAGTACAGCACATAAACACATTTCTTTCTTTTTTATTTTTTACTGGTTTCAGTGTTTTGCGGACCTTTTTGGCTAACTTGTAGATTTATTTAGTTACCATCCAAATGTCCAAGTTACACTTGAATTAGGTTAGGGAAGAACTCTGCTTCACACTGATGAGGAGCCTATTCCAGAGAAGGGGTAGTCTCTTGGATATGTACAGGTCTCTCCAGCAGTTTCTATTTATATCCCAGCAAGGATTAAGTCTTTAGAACAGGCAACTGTGGTGCTGATTGTTTTGTGGATATGCAGGAGATCCATCAGAGTGGGGACTGACAATGCCTTGTATGCCAGGCATAGATCTCCCTTCAACATCCTGTAGCAGACAGAATACAGGGATATGGTCTTGAGGTGGTCTGCATAGGACATGGTACTTATGCCCTGTATTCTTTTAGTTAAGAACGTCTGCGGACATTCCAGTTGTTGGATATGCCTGGTTAGGTACATACCAAGGGGGCATTGTAGTTAATGATAGGTCTGATGAATGTCAAATACAGTGGAACAATGACTTCCTTGGACCTAGATGCCATACCTTTGTTTATAAGTTGCGCAACATAGAATGATTTCCTCACTGCTGTTGACATATGATGGTCAAAGGCTAGATTACTCTGTATGCGTGTACCCAAATCCCTGACTAACATGGTCAACTCTTAAGGGTGTGTTGGCAATATGATAGTTACCAGGGGAGGATGACTTCCCGAAGGATCCTATTACATATTTCATGGCATTTTGTTATACTCCATGGCTCTGAAATAGTTATTTGTCTGTATCAGCTGTTACTGTAGAACATTTGTGTTGGTGGGGGGATTCAATGACAGCTCCTAATTTGCAATCGTCTGCAGATTTAGTCATCCAGAGGCCATTAACATTGGCCTTGACTTCAGACAAGTAAATTCCAAAAAGGAGTGATCCCAGGACCAGTCCCTGAGGGACTCTGTTTGTGACTGGCCTCTTTGTAGAGGTGGACTCCTCAATTCTAACTTCCTAGGTCCTATCTGTGAGCCAGCTGGCTATCCACCAGGTGACATAGGGGTTTGTACCTAGCCTCTTGAGCTTGTAAACAATGCCTGAGTGGAGTATTGTGTTAATGACTTGGTCAGGTCAAGGTAGGCAATGTGAAACATTTTTCCCTCACCGATTGCTTTGGTGACCCTCTCAAAGAAGTTCATCAGGATAAGTAGGCATGACCTGCACTCGACAAAACCAAATTGGATTGGGTCCAGTGTCTGGAGGTTTCCTATGTCATTATTGATCATTTCCATAATAATTATTTTCATGGTTTTCATATGAGACTAGTGAGACTTATGGGTCTGTATTTCCCAGGGTTTGTAGATTGCCCACCTTTGTGCAGAGGGATAACTGTTGCTGTTCTCCATTTATGAGGTATGAAGCCTGTTTAGAGGCTACAGTTAAATAGCAATTCCAGAGGGGTGGGTAGGTCATGCTTTATGTTATTTAGAAGGCATCCTGGGTTATTGTTGGGGCCCACTGATGCAGCGTTCTTGACCTTAGTGAGATCATTAAGGACTTGTTGTCTAGTGATAGCAAGGGGAGTTATATTTGATGGTATTTCCTGAGGGAAGGTTGAGGGGAAGAGAGGGGAAAAGCTGAAGCTGAATTTGTTAACCAGTGGGTTTGCTACAGCTTCTGGCTCAGTATAGGTGACTCCATTAACAATGAGCTCTGCACACAATTGTGTATTACCTTTGAGGTTGTGGACATAGCTAAAGAATGCCTTGTGGCTGTCCTTCACCTAGGAGCCCAAATTTACCTCAAATTAGGCCTTGGTAGACTTTATCTGTCTTGTGAGTTGTTTGCTTAGTTTTCTTTTTTTTTTTTATTAGTAAGTTGACCAGGTAAGCCCTCCTCTGTCACCTTACTCTAAACCTGACTCTGCACTTGTCCCTAACAATAACCCTACATATTAACTTATTAACAACCCTTTCTCTAGCAATACTGCTGGACAAGGCAAAATGACACAGAACACTTACACCAAACATGCAAAACAATAAATATATCCCCTTTCCTAACCTTAACACTTACCCTAATACTAACCTATGAACAATCGTACATACATACCAAGCACCATAACCTTTTTAGTCAGACATTAATTTTCCAGCACACTCATGCTTACAAACACTATACCAAATGAACATTCGATCATTTGAAAATTCAGTCAAATCACACTATATATATTGGTGAGGTTTTTGCGCCTGTTACTACTCAGCCAAGCTCCTCATGGTCCTGCAGAGTGGTGCTAGCAGCAGAGAGGCTAAAAGAGTGACTGCTAACCTGATAAAAGTGTTTTTTCCTGCTACTACCTGGGCGACTGTCCAGTCTAGCTAAACTGCAAATATTTCTGCTTCTTGAACTGTTTTGAACTGTCTAAAGTTGTTTTTGCACCTGCACTTTTAAAGTTTGTTCTGTTTGTTGCATTTACTTGTTGAGGCTACACACTCAAGTGCGCTAGCCTGTGTTACATATTTATTGCAATTTCCTGCTGTTTGTTGCAAAAAAGAAAAAAAAAAGTTATCCTTGTTTCCCATCTTTCCTGACCTAGAGTAGTCCAAATACAGGCTTTGCTGTATTCTGGACTTTTGGAAAGTTCCTGTGTTGCCATTTCCTTTCTTGGATAGAGGGAGGCTTCTTTGTTCACCAGTGGCAGTGGGGAGCTTGGAGCAGACTATCTGTCCCTGGAGTAGTGTTCCCAGCACAGGAATCTGGTAGTCTGTTGGCTGTTTTGGGCCAATTTCTAGCTCTTCAAGTCCGCCTGTATAAAACCCGCTGTAGCGTGGCTTTACGTGATTTTGTGCATAGTGCGACATTGAGCAGTGCCGCTTATTTGGGTTTGAGCCTTGGAACTGAGCTAGTTCTCATAATAAACACCCTATTCCTACGCTAAAGCCTAGCACTTGCTCACTAAAGCAATTATATAAGTCAGCACTAAAAAATTAAAAGCACTACACCCTCACAAACTCCCCTTGATTAACTTGTTCCCCATTGGCCCTTTTTTTCAATTATAAAGGAATTCCCAATACTATTCTAGCATGTCCAAAGGTCAATTGTCAATCTCCTCTCTGGTCCAGCTGGTGAACCTGGGAATCTTGAGGCAATGTTACAACTGCCTAATGTACACAGACAACCCACTCCTCCTCCCAACAAATTCCAACACATGTGAGAGATGCAACCATACAGCCCAACTGGAGGCTAAGCTCTCTCAACTCAGTACTGGCGTAACCAGTCAGGAGGAGAAGGAAACCACACTCACTACAATTCCAGTCTCACATAGACCTACCACGACAGCAAACCAAACACATAAACACACAAAAACATACTTGGAGGCTCTAAATAAAAATCTGCCTAAGCAGCAGAGACCTCCAAAGCAGACACGCAAGCAACCGCTACCCCAAAACAAAACACGTGCAACACATAGCTCCAAAAGCCAGTGTGCCGAACAGTCACAGCCCTTAAGGCTAAACAACACACCTGATACACTTGTAATAGGTGACTCTATAATCAGGCACACTGATGTCCCGCTCACCAGGCTGAACAAGGAGAAGGTCACGGTGAGCTGCCGATCAGGCGCTAGGATCCGCCACATAACACAAGCACTCAGGTCACTCCAAGGCAAGTACAAATATGACTCAGTCATTGTCCATTCTGGTGTGAATGACCTGAGACGTACCTCCCTGGACTACATGAAAAGAGACATAGATGAGCTCTCTGAGCATGTAGCCCAGGCCGGTATGACCCTGACCTTGAGTAGCATCTTACCCTCACCAAGAATGATGCCACAGTATGAAGACAAGATTATCAATTTCAACAATTGGCTTAAGTATTGGTGTCATTCCAAGGGGATCCAATGCCTGTCAGCCTGGGATGATATGCTCGACAAGCCACAATGCTTCGCTAGGGACGGCTTGCACCTGTCACCCCTGTGTTTTCGGATATTGGCAAAGGCTCTTGCTACCCCCATAGTGTCTTTTTTAGGTAAGGCTCAAAAGACAAACCCACCTCCATAAGTATCACAAGGGATAAGAAACTAAGAGTAATGCTACTCAACGCCAGAAGTCTAAACCTCAAGATGCACGCACTCGAAACTCTCCTTAGCATGGAGAACATCGATATCTGTGCAGTAACAGAAACCTGGTTCAAGGCTCTCGAGAGCACCCCAGCATTACCAGGTTATACCTCATACATTGCTTTTCGGCCCCAAAACTTTTACCGAACCACAAAAGGAGGGGGGGGAGTATCAATATCCGTCAATGATACCCACACCTCCAGGTTGGTGGCACAGCACGAAGCATCAGAGACTATCCATGTGCAACTAACAGTGGGTAAAACTGCCTTCCAGTTTATAGCCTGCTACAGACCACCCTCCCAAACCCAGGAACCCCACTCGGCCTTCCTGAGAACACTGGAAAATATGAAGGTCTCTCCAAACACCATTATATTGGGTGACTTCAACTACCCAACCATAGACTGGGAACATTACTCTAGCTCCAACACCCTAGCCCAAAGGTTCCTAGAATTTATAAACTCAAATGCTATGGAACAACTTGTTACCACTGCCACAAGAGGGGAAAACATACTGGACCTGATCATCACCAACATGGGGACTCTATGCTCCAGACCAGAAGTGTATCCCTCACTGGTAAGATCAGACCATAAACTAATCTCACTGGATATTCACATCCCGACCCCACCCCATGCCCAGAAAACCACAGTGAAAAACTTCTCTAAAGCAAATTTCACACTCCTCAAAACCGAGGTGGAATCCTTCAAAGCCCCCGGGCCTGTGGATAATACGTCCCAGACCACAAAATCCTTTATAAACGCATTCTATGAACACCTTCAGGAATGCATGGATCATGCAATCCCAAATAAAACCAAGACCCAGTCCTCCAAAGGCAGACGTCCTATCTGGTGGACCCCAGCCATAAACAAACTATACAATAGAAGGAGGAAGCTACTACATGACAGTGCAAAATCCCAAAAAGGGAAGGCATCTCTAATCAGTATTAGCAAAAAACTACAGGCACTCATAAAATCGTCTAAGGCCAGCTTCGAGAGAAAAATTGCACAGGACACTAAGGATAATCATAAGGCTTTCTTTAGTTATGTTAGGAACCTGGGTGGGAATTCCAAGATATGCTCCGAATTAGTCCAAAATGACAAAAAATACACTGAACCCACAGACATTGCCAACATCCTAGCTGACAGGTTCAGCGCAAACTTCTCCCCCCCCCACCAAAAGGGCTAATATCTATCCCAGCAGAGTGCTGCCCCCCCTGACATCTCAGATGTTCAGGTAAGAGCTGCCCTCTCCAAAGCAAGAAACACAGCATCAATGGGACCAGACGGTGTCCCGGGCTGCGTCCTACATGAACTCCAAGAAGAGCTAAACCCAAACCTAAAACTACTGTTCAATCTCAGCCTTACTACAGGATATGTACCCAAAGAGTGGTGTACAGCAACAGTGGTCCCTCTCCACAAAGGTGGTGCCTCAACGGATCCTGGAAACTATCGCCCCATAAGTCTCACTAGCTTGGTCTGCAAAGCTATGGAAAGGATCATCATGGACCTTATAAATAAAGATATTGAGGACCTACAGACACTGGATCCTACCAGTTCGGCTTTGTTAAGGGCCTCTGCCTCTTAAACCTGGTCGATTTCTTTGAAACAGTCACCAAGGCCATTGACAAGGGGAAGGTGGTCCACACAGCCTACCTGGACCTCACAAAAGCCTACGATACAATACCCCACTCGGGCATTATAGATAAGCTCACCAGCTTAAATATAAACCCCTATGTCACTAGATGTGTTGAAAACTGGCTCAAGGACAGAACCCACATGGTTAGAATAGCTGGAGCCATGTCGGACTCCAAACCAGTTACAAGTGGCGTCCCACAAGGCTCAGTCTTGGGACCTCTCTTGTTCGGTATATATTTCTCGGAGGTACAGACCAACATGGAAGGACTGTGGCTGACCAAGTTCGCAGATGACTGCAAACTGGGCGCCATAATAGACTCTCCAGCCAACACAAGCATCCTCCAAAAGGGCCTCATAGAAACAGACAACTGGTGCCAGAGCCATGGCCTCAAGCTAAATGCAAAACA